>NC_086445.1:615390698-615724404 GCF_028390025.1 Pseudophryne corroboree
CAGCCAGGGTATCAAACTTGTAGAACTTAGCAAAAGTGTTTGAACCCGACCAAGTAGCAGCTCGGCAAAGTTGTAAAGCCGAGACCCCTCGGGCAGGCGCCCAAGAAGAGCCCACCTTCCTTGTGGAATGGGCTTTTACTGATTTAGGATGCGGTAACCCTGCCGCAGAATGAGCTTGCTGAATCGTGTTACAGATCCAGCGCGCAATAGTTTGCTTTGAAGCCGGAGCACCCAGTTTGTTGGGTGCATGCAGGATAAACAGCGAGTCAGTTTTCCTGACTCCAGCCGTCCTGGCTACATAGATTTTCAAAGCCCTGACTACATCAAATAACCTGGAGTCCTCCAAGTCCCGAGTAGCCGCAGGCACCACAATAGGCTGGTTCAAATGAAACGCTGATACCACCTTAGGGAGAAATTGGGGACGAGTCCTCAACTCTGCCCTGTCCATATGGAAGATCAGATACGGGCTTTTACATGACAAAGCCGCCAATTCTGACACACGCCTAGCTGAAGCCAAGGCCAACAGCATGACCTCCTTCCACGTGAGATACTTTAGCTCCACGGTCTTAAGTGGCTCAAACCAGTGTGATTTCAGGAAATCCAACACAACGTTAAGATCCCAAGGTGCCACTGGAGGCACAAAAGGGGGCTGAATATGCAGCACTCCCTTAACAAACGTCTGAACTTCAGGCAGTGAAGCCAGTTCTTTTTGAAAGAAAATAGATAGGGCCGAAATCTGGACCTTTATGGATCCTAATTTTAGGCCCATAGTCACTCCCGACTGTAGGAAGTGCAGGAATCGACCCAGCTGGAATTCCTCTGTAGGGGCCTTCCTGGCCTCACACCAAGCAACATATTTTCGCCATATACGGTGATAATGTTTTGCTGTCACGTCTTTCCTAGCCTTTATCAGCGTAGGAATAACTTCATCCGGAATGCCCTTTTCTCTGACGTCCTAGTGGATGCTGGGAACTCCGTAAGGACCATGGGGAATAGACGGGCTCCGCAGGAGACTGGGCACTCTAAAAGAAAGATTAGGTACTATCTGGTGTGCACTGGCTCCTCCCTCTATGCCCCTCCTCCAGACCTCAGTTAGAATCTGTGCCCGGCCAGAGCTGGGTGCTCCTAGTGGGCTCTCCTGAGCTTGCTAGAAAGAAAGTATTTGTTAGGTTTTTTATTTTCAGTGAGATCTGCTGGCAACAGACTCACTGCTACGTGGGACTGAGGGGAGAGAAGCAAACCTACCTGCTTGCAGCTAGCTTGTGCTTCTTAGGCTACTGGACACCATTAGCTCCAGAGGGTTCGAACACAGGGCCTGACCTCGATCGTCCGTTCCCGGAGCCGCACCGCCGTCCCCCTTGCAGAGCCAGAAGAGAAGCGATGAAATCGGCGGCAGAAGAGGTAGCGCACAGCACCGCAGCTGTGCGCCATTGCTCCCACAGCACACCACACACTCCGGTCACTGTAGGGTGCAGGGCGCTGGGGGGGGGGCGCCCTGGGCAGCAATAAAAATACCTTTGGCAAAAAAATACACATAATACAGTCTGTGACTGTATATGTGTAAAACCCCCGCCATTTTTAGTCAGAAACAGGACAGAAGCCCGCCGCTGAGGGGGCGGGGCCTTCTTCCTCAGAACACCAGCGCCATGTTCTCTTCACAGCTGCGCTGGAAGGAAGCTCCCCAGGCTCTCCCCTGCAGTATCCTGGTACACAAAGGGTGAAAAGAGAGGGGGGGGGGGGGGGGCACATAAATTTAGGCACAAAAATTGTATATACAGCAGCTACTGGGTAAACACTGAGTTGTAGTGTAATCCCTGGGTTATATAGCGCTGGGTGTGTGCTGGCATACTCTCTCTATGGGGTCGATTCTATTCGGCAACTAATGAATAGCGCCGGGAATTAGCTCCCGACGCTATTCAATTCAGCAACTAATTACCTGCAATTGTCGGGAATTCTTCTCTCATCCCCGGGGGATGAGAGAAGAAAGCCGACAAAAGTGCTGCCTCGCGGCCGGCGCGAGGCTGATTCTGTCGGGAATCAGCCTCGCGCCGGGGAGTTAAGTCGGAGAATGCCCGTTCTCCCGACAATTCAACCTGTTTTGTCGGCGAGAACGGGCCATCGCCGACGTAACTAGTTGCTGAATTGAATAGCGTCGGGAGCTAATTCCCGGCGCTATTCATTAGTTGCCGAATAGAATCGACCCCTATGTCTCTCCAAAGGGCCTTGTGGGGGAACTGTCCTCAAATAGAGCATCCCCTGTGTGTGTGGTGTGTCGGTACGCGTGTGTCGACATGTCTGAGGTAAAAGGCTCCTCTAAGGAGGTGATAGAGCGGATATGTGTGTGAGAGGGTGTCTCCGTCGACAACGCCGACACCTGTTTGGATATGTGTAAGTGCTAAGGTGAATTTATTGCACAAATGGTTAGGGAACAGACAGGAAATCTACCCATGTCTGTCCCTATGTCACAGAGACCTTCAGAGTCTCACAATGCTCACTATCCAAAATAACAAACACTGGTATCGACACGGAGTTAACTCCACTGTCGACTACGATAATGCAAAGTTACAGTCAAGATGGCTAGAAGGTATTCAATATATGATTATTGAAATAAAAGATGATTTGCATATCACGGATGACTCATCTGTCCCGGACACGAGATTACACATGTTTAAGGGGAAGAATGCTGAGGTAAATTTCCCTCCTCTCATGAGTAAAAAGAGCGGGAATCTCCAGACAAGAGACGGCAGCTTCCCACAAGAGAATTCTCAGGCTGTATCCTTTCCCCACTAGGGCCAGGATGTGTTGAGAATCTTCCCCTAGGGTGTCCTGTTTGCACAGACGGTAGCACTTGCTATTCTCAGGGATCCTGCAGATAGCGTGCACATTCTAGTATACTACCCAGACCGGCGATTGTGTTGGCATGGGTTTATAGCGCTGTGGCAGCGTGGACAGGTACCTTATCAGCAGAGATTGAGACCCTAGTAAATATATTAAAAATGCTGTCTTAAGTGATAGATATATAGTTATAAAGCATGCCCAGAGAGACATGAGTATACTGGGTCCTAGAGTCAAAGCTATGTCGATCTCTGCTTGACGTGTCCTGTAGAATATGCATTGGACAGATGATGCCGACTTAAGAGGCATATGGAAGGCTGAGGATTGTGTGGAGAAGGGTTCTCGGGCCTGGTCTCCACAGCTATAGCTGGTAATTCTGCTAGTTTGCCTTATATTCCTGCACAGCCTAAGAAAGCACGACATTATTAAATGCAGCCTTTCGAATAAAGAAACAAGAAAGTCTGAGGTGCGTCCTTTCTTGTCAGAGCCGGGATCAACACAGCTAGTTCCCAGGAACAGAAGTCCTCCCCGGCCCCTACAAAAATCCACCTATGCCGCTGGGGCTCCACAGGCAGAGCTATGCCCGGTGGGGACACGCCTTCGTAAGTTCAGCCACAAGTGGGTACACTCTCTGTTAGGTCCCTGGGCAATAGATATTGTGTCTCAGGGATACAAGCTGGACTGTGAGAAGATGCCCCCTCACCGACGGCCCTGCGGGCTTCCCCCCAAGAGAGGGAGCCAGTGTTAACTGCAATTCACAAATTGTATCTTTAACAGGTGGTGGTCAAGGGTCCCCTCCTTCAACAAGAGGGTGTTATTATTCGACCATGTTGTAATCCCGAAACCAGATGGTTCGGTCAGACCCATATTGAATTAAAAATCCCTGAACATATACCTGAGAAGGTTCAAGTTCAAGATGGAATCGCTAAGAGCGGTCAGGGCAAGCCTAAAAAGAGGGAGACTTTATCGTGAATCGGGTCATAAGGGATGCATACCTTCATGTCCCCATTTATACACCTCATTAGGCGTACCACAGAATTGCGGTACGGGATTGTCATAACCAAGGTAATGGCGGATATGATTGTGCTCCTGCGGAAGCAAGGTGTCACTATTATCACGTACTTGGACGATCTCATACAAGCGAGATCAAGAGAGCAGTTGCTGAACAGCGTATCACTTTCTAAGGAAGTGTAACGGCAACACGGCTGGATTCTATATATCCCAAAGTCGCAGTTGGTTCCTACAGCTCAACTGCCTCTCCTAGGCACGATCCTAGACACAGACCAGAAAAGGGTTTATCTCCCGATAGAGAGAGCTCAGGAGCTCATGACACTGGTCAGGAATCTATTAAAACCAAAACAGGTGTCAGTGCATCATTGCACTCGAGTCCTGGGAAGGATGGTGGCATCATACGAGGCCATCCCCTTAGGCAGGTTCCGTGCGAGGACCTTCCAATGGTACTTACTGGACAAGTGGTCCGGATCACCTCTTCAGATGCATCGGTTAATCACCCTATCCCCCAGGGCCAGGGTGTCTCTCCTGTGGTGGCTGCAGGGTGCTCACCTTCTCGAGGGCCGCAGATTCGGCATTCAGGACTGGATCCTGGTGACCACGGATGCAAGCCTCCGAGGGTGGTGGGCAGTTACACAGGGAAGAAATTTCCAATGTCTGTGGTCAAGTCAACAGACTTTCCTCCACATCAATATCCTTGAACTAAGGGCCATATACAACGCCCTAAGTCAAGCGGAGATCCTGCTTCGCGACCAACCGGTTCTGATCCAGAGTGACCGCAGGGGTTCATGTAAACCGCCAAGGCGGCACAAGGAGCAGGGTGGCGAAAGTAGAAGCCACCAGAATTCTTCGCTGGGCGGAGAATCAAGTAAGCGCACTGTCAGCAGTGTTCATTCCGGGAGTGGACAACTGGGAAGCAGACTTCCTCAGCAGGCACGACCTCCACCCGGAATAGTGGGGACTTCATCAGGAAGTCTTCACGCAGTTTGCAAATTGATGGGAACTGCCTCAGGTGGACTAGATAGCGTCCCACCTCAATAAAAAGCTAAAAAGGGTTTTTACGCCGGGTCAAGGGACCCTCAGGCGATAGCTGTGGTCGCACTAGTAACACTGTGGGTGTTCCAGTCGGTCTATGTATTCCCTCCTCTTCCTCTCATACCCAAGGGCTGAGAATTGTAATAAAAGGAGGAGTGAGAACAATATTCTTTGCTCCGAATTGGCCAAGAAGGACTCGGTACCCAGAGCTGCAAGAAATGCTCTCAAAGGACTCAGGGCTTCTGCCTCTCAGACAGGACATGTTGCAAAAGGGGCCCTGTCTGTTCCAAGACTTACCGCGGCTGCATTTGACGGCATGGCGGTTGAACGCCGGATCATAGCGGAAAAGGGCATTCCGGATGCAGTTATTCCTACGCTGATAAAGGCTAGGAAAGACGTGACAGCAAGACTTTTTCACTGTATATAGCGAAAATAGGTTGCTTGGTGTGAGGCCGGGAAGGCCCTACAGAGGAATTCCAGTGGGGTCGATTCCTGCACTTCCTACAGTCAGGAGTGACTATGGGCCTAAAATTAGGATCCATAAAGGTCAAGATTTCGGACCTATCCATTTTCTCTCAAAAAGAACTGGCTTCACTGCCTGAAGTTCAGACGTTGTTACGGGGGTGCTGCATATTCAGCCTCCTTTTGGGCCACCGGTGGCACCTTGGGATCTTAACGTTGTGTTGGATTTCCTGAAATCCCACTGGTTTGAGCCACTTAAGACCGTGGAGCTAAAATATCTCACGTGGAAAGTGGTCATGTTATTGGCCTTAGCTTCGGCTAGGCGTGTGTCAGAATTGGCGGTTTTGTCATGTAAAAGCCCTTATCTGATCTTCCATATGGACAGTACAGAATTGAGGACTCGTCCCCAATTCCTCCCTAGGGTGGTATCATCGTTTCATTTGAACCAGCCTATTGTGGTGCCTGCGGCTACTAGGGACTTGGAGGATTCCAAGTTGCTGGACGTAGTCCGGGCTTTGAAAATTTATGTTTCCGGAACGGCGGGAGTCAGAAAGTCTGACTCGGTTTATTCTGTATGCAGCCAACAAGGTTGGCGCTCCTGCTTCGAAGCAGACTATTGCTCGCTGGATCTATAGCACGATTCAGCTGGTTCACTCTGCGGCTGAATTGCCGAATCCAAAATGGTGAAAGCCCATTCCACAAGGAAGGTGGGCTCTTCTTGGGCGGCTGCCCGAGGGGTCTCGGCTTTACAGCTTTGCCGAGCTGCTACTTGGTCGGGGTCAAACAAGTTTGCTAAGTTCTACAAGTTTGATACCCTGGCTGAGGAGGACCTTGAGTTTGCTCATGCGGTGCTGAAGAGTCATCCGCACTCTCCCGCCCGTTTGGGAGCTTTGGTATAATCCCCATGGTCCTTACGGAGTCCCCAGCATCCACTAGGACGTCAGAGAAAATAAGAATTTACTCATCGGTAATTCTATTTCTCGTAGTCCGTAGTGGATGCTGGGCGCCCGTCCCAAGTGTGGACTCTCTGCAATACATGTATATAGTTATTGCTTAACTAAAGGGTTATTGTTATGAGCCATCCGTTAAATGAGGCTCAGTTGTTGTTCATACTGTTAACTGGGTATGGTTATCACAAGTTGTACAGTGTGATTGGTGTGGCTGGTATGAGTCTTACCCTGGATTCCAAATCCTTTCCTTGTTGTGTCAGCTCTTCCGGGCACAGTTTCCCTAACTGAGGTCTGGAGGAGGGGCATAGAGGGAGGAGCCAGTGCACACCAGATAGTACCTAATCTTTCTTTTAGAGTGCCCAGTCTCCTGCGGAGCCCGTCTATTCCCCATGGTCCTTATGGAGTTCCCAGCATCCACTACGGACTACGAGAAATAGAATTACCGGTGAGTAAATTCTTATTTTCCGCTAGGATCCGGCGTTCAACCGCCATGCCGTCAAACGCAGCCGCGGTAAGTCTTGGAACAGACAGGGCCCCTGCTGTAACAGGTCTTGTCTGAGAGGCAGAGGCCATGGGTCCTCTGAGATCATTTCTTGTAGTTCTGGGTACCAAGTTCTTCTTGGCCAATCCGGAACGATGAGTATAGTTCTTACTCCTCTCTTTCTTACTATCCTCAGTACCTTGGGTATGAGAGGAAGAGGAGGGAACACATAAACCGACTGGTACACCCACGGTGTCACTAGTGCGTCCACAGCTATCGCCTGAGGGTCCCGTGACCTGGCGCAATATTTTTTTAGCTTTTTGTTGAGGCGGGACGCCATCATGTCCACCTGTGGCAGTTCCCAACGATTTACAATCTGTGTGAAGACTTCTTGATGAAGTCCCCACTCTCCCGGGTGGAGGTCGTGCCTGCTGAGGAAGTCTGCTTCCCAGTTGTCCACTCCCGGAATGAACACTGCTGACAGTGCTAGCAAGTGATTCTCCGCCCATCGAAGAATCCTTGTGGCTTCTGCCATTGCCATCCTGCTTCTTGTGCCGCCCTGGCGGTTTACATGGGCGACCGCCGTGATGTTGTCTGACTGAATCAGTACAGATTGGTTTTGAAGCAGGGGCTCTGCTTGACTCAGGGCGTTGTAGATGGCCCTTAGTTCCAATATATTTATGTGTAGAGAAGTCTCCAGACTTGACCACTGTCCCTGGAAGTTTCTTCCCTGAGTGACTGCCCCCCATCCTCGGAGGCTTGCATCCGTGGTCACCAGGATCCAGTACTGTATGCCGAACCTGCGTCCCTCGAGAAGATGAGCACTCTGCAGCCACCACAGCAGAGACACCCTGGCCCTTGGGGACAGGGTGATCAACCGATGCATCTGAAGATGCGATCCGGACCATTTGTCCAACAGATCCCACTGAAAGATCCTTGCATGGAACCTGCCGAAGGGAATTGCTTCGTAAGAAGCCACCATCTTTCCCAGGACTCGCGTGCAGTGATGCACCGACACCTGTTTTGGTTTCAGGAGGTCCCTGACCAGAGATGACAATTCCTGGGCCTTCTCCTCCGGGAGAAACACCTACTTCTGTTCTGTGTCCAGAATCATTCCCAGGAAAAGCAGACGGGTCGTAGGGATCAGCTGCTACTTTGGGATATTCAGAATCCAGCCGTGCTGTTGCAACACTTCCTGAGAGAGTGCTACGCTGACCAACAACTACTCTTTGGACCTCGCCTTTATGAGGAGATCGTCCAAGTACGGGATAATTATAACTCCCTTTCTTCGAAGGAGTATCATCATTTCGGCCATTACCTTGGTAAATATTCTCGGAGCCGTGGAGAGACCAAACGGCAACGTCTGGAATTGGTAATGACAGTCCTGTACCACAAATCTGAGGTACTCCTGGTGAGGTGGGTAAATGGGGACATGCAAGTAAGCATCCTTGATGTCCAGCGATACCATAAAATCCCCCTCTTCCAGGCTTGCAATAACCGCCCTGAGCGATTACATTTTGAACTTGAACTTCTTTATATAAGTGTTCAAGGATTTTAAATTCAGGATGGGTCTCACCGAACCGTCCGGTTTCGGTACCACAAACATTGTGGAATAGTAACCCCTGCCCTGTTGAAGGAGGGGGACCTTGATTATCACCTGCTGGAGGTACAGCTTGTGAATTGCCGCCAGTACTACCTCCTTTTCCCTGGGAGCAGCTGGCAAGGCTGATTTGAGGTAACGGCGAGGGGGAGTCGCCTCGAACTCCAGCTTGTAACCCTGAGATACAATTTGTACAACCAATAGATCCACTTGTGAGCGAACCCACTGGTTGCTGAAGTTTCGGAGACGCGCCCCCACCGCACCTGGCTCCGCCTGTGGAGCCCCAACGTCATGCGGTGGACTTAGTGGAAGGAGAGGAGGATTTTTGTTCCTGGGAACTGGCTACCTGGTGCAGCTTCCTTCCTCTACCCTTGCCTCTGGCCAGAAAGGATGCTCCTCTGACCCGCTTGCCTTTCTGAGGCCGAATGGACTGCATTTGATAATACGGTGCTTTCTTAGGCTGTGAGGGAACCTGAGGCAAAAAAGTCTACTTCCCAGCAGTTGCTGTGGATACGAGGTTCGAGGGACCGTCCCCAAATAGTTCCTCACCCTTATAAGGCAAAACCTCCATGTGTTTTTTTAGAATCTGCATCACCTGTCCACTGCCGAGTCCATAATACTCTCCTGGCAGAAATGGACATTGCATTAATTCTAGATGCCAGCAGGCAAATGTCCCTCTGTGCATCCCGCATATATAAGACGACGTCTTTTATATGTTCAATGGTTAGCAAAATAGTATCCCTGTCGAGGGAATCAATGTTGTCTGACAGGGTATCAGTCCATGCTGCTGCAGCACTACACATCCAGGCTGAAGCAATAGCAGGTCTCAGTAGAGTACCAAAGTGTGTATACACAAACTTCAGGATAGCTTCCTGCTTTCTATCCGCAAGATCCTTTAGGGCGGCCGTATCCTGAGACGGCAGTGCCACCCTTTTAGATAAGCGTGTTAGCGCCTTGTCCACCCTAGGGGATGTTTCCCAACGTAACCTATCCGTTGGCGGGAAAGGGTACGCCATCAGTAACCTCTTAGAAATCACTAGTTTCTTATCAGGGGAACTCCACGCTTCTTCACACAAATCATTTCATTCATCAGATGGGGGAAAAGTCACTGGCTGCTTTTTCTCCCCAAACATAATACCCCTTTTGGTGGTAACCGGGTTAATATCAGAAAATAAGAATTTACTTACCGATAATTCTATTTCTCATAGTCCGTAGTGGATGCTGGGGACTCCGTAAGGACCATGGGGAATAGCGGCTCCGCAGGAGACTGGGCACATCTAAAGAAAGCTTTAGGACTATCTGGTGTGCACTGGCTCCTCCCCCTATGACCCTCCTCCAAGACTCAGTTAGGATACTGTGCCCGGACGAGCGTACACAATAAGGAAGGATTTTGAATCCCGGGTAAGACTCATACCAGCCACACCAATCACACCGTATAACCTGTGATCTGAACCCAGTTAACAGCATGATAACAGAGGAGCCTCTGAAAGATAGCTCACAACAATAATAACCCGATTTTTGTAACAATAACTATGTACAAGTATTGCAGACAATCCGCACTTGGGATGGGCGCCCAGCATCCACTACGGACTATGAGAAATAGAATTATCGGTAAGTAAATTCTTATTTTCTCTAACGTCCTAAGTGGATGCTGGGGACTCCGTAAGGACCATGGGGATTATACCAAAGCTCCCAAACGGGCGGGAGAGTGCGGATGACTCTGCAGCACCAAATGAGAGAACTCCAGGTCCTCCTCAGCCAGGATATCAATTTTGTAGAATTTTACAAACGTATTTGCTCCTGACCAAGTAGCTGCTCGGCAAAGTTGTAAAGCCGAGACCCCTCGGGCAGCCGCCCAAGATGAGCCCACCTTCCTTGTGGAGTGGGCATTTACAGATTTTTGGCTGTGGCAGGCCTGCCACAGAATGTGCAAGCTGAATTGTACTACAAATCCAACGAGCAATAGTCTGCTTAGAAGCAGGAGCACCCAGCTTGTTGGGTGCATACAGGATAAACAGCGAGGCAGATTTCCTGACTCCAGCCGTCCTGGAAACATATTTTCAGGGTACTGACAACGTCTAGCAACTTGGAGGCCTCCAAGTCCCTAGTAGCCGCAGGCACCACAAATAGGTTGGTTCAGGTGAAACGCTGAAACCACCTTGGGGAGAAACTAAGGATGAGTCCTCAATTCCGCCCTGTCCGAATGGAAAATCAGATAAGGGCTTTTTCAGGATAAAGCCGCCAATTCTGACACGCGCCTGGCCCAGGCCAGGGCCAACAGCATGACCACTTTTCATGTGAGATATTTTAACTCCACAGATTTAAGTGGTTCAAACCAATGTGACTTTTGGAACCCAAAACTACATTGAGATCCCAAAGTGCCACTGGAGGCACAAAATGAGGCTGTATATGCAGTACCCCTTTTACAAACGTCTGAACTTCAGGGACTGAAGCTAGTTCTTTTTTGGAAGAAAATTGACAGGGCCGAAATTTGAACCTTAATGGACCCCAATTTCAGGCCCATAGACACTCCTGTTTGCAGGAAATGTAGGAACCGACCCAGTTGAATTTCCTCCGTCGGGCCTTACTGGCCTCGCACCACGCAACATATTTTCGCCAATTGCGGTGATAATGTTTTTGCGGTTACATCCTTCCTGGCTTTGATCAGGATAGGGATGACTTCATCCGGAATGCCTTTTTTCCTTCAGGATCCGGCGTTCAACCGCCATGCCGTCAAACGCAGCCGCGGTAAGTCTTGGAACAGACAGGGTCCTTGCTGGAGCAGGTCCCTTCTTAGAGGTAGAGGCCACGGATCCTCCGTGAGCATCTCTTGAAGTTCCGGTTACCAAGTCCTTCTTGGCCAATCCGGAACCACGAATATAGTGTTTACTCCTCTCCATCTTATCAATCTCAGTACCTTGGGTATGAGAGGCAGAGGAGGGAACACATACCCTGACTGGTACACCCACGGTGTTACCAGAGCGTCTACAGCTTATTGCCTGAGGGTCCCTGGACCTGGCGCAATACCTGTCGAGTTTTTAATCATGTGGAAGACTTCTGGGTGAAGTCCCCACTCTCCCGGGTGGAGGTCGTGCTGAGGAAGTCTGCTTCCCAGTTGTCCACTCCCGGAATGAATACTGCTGACAGTGCTATCACATGATTTTCCGCCCAGCAAAGAATCCTTGCAGCTTCTGCCATTGCCCTCCTGCTTCTTGTGCCACCCTGTCTGTTTACGTGGGTGACTGCCGTGATGTTGTCCGACTGGATCAACACCGGCTGACCTTGAAGCAGAGGTCTTGCTAAGCTTAGAGCATTGTAAATGTCCCTTAGCTTCAGGATATTTATGTGAAGTGATGTCTCCAGGCTTGACCATAAGCCCTGGATATTCCTTCCCTGTGTGACTGCTCCCCAGCCTCGCAGGCTGTCATCCGTGGTCACCAGGACCCAGTCCTGAATGCCTAATCTGCGGCCCTCTAGAAGATGAGCACTCTGCAACCACCACAGGAGGGACACCCTTGTCCTTGGTGACAGGGTTATCCGCTGATGCATCTGAAGATGCGACCCGGACCAATTGTCCAGCAGGTCCCACTGGAAAGTTCTTGCGTGGAATCTGCCGAATGGGATTGCTTCGTAGGAAGCCACCATTTTACTCAGAACCCTTGTGCATTGATGCACTGAGACTTGGCTCGGTTTTAGGAGGTTCCTGACTAGCTCGGATAACTCCCTGGCTTTCTCCTCCGGGAGAAACACCTTTTTCTGGACTGTGTCCAGGATCAACCCTAGGAACAGAAGACACGTCGTCGGAACCAGGTGCGATTTTGGAATATTGAGAATCCAATCGTGCTGCCGCAACACTACCTGAGATAGTGCTACACCGACCTCCAACTGTTCCCTGGATCTTACCCTTATCAGGGAATTGTCCAAGTAAGGGATAACTAAAATTCACTTCCTTCGAAGGAATATCATTATTTCGGCCATTACCTTGGTAAAGACCCGGGGTGCCGTGGACCATCCATACGGCAGCGTCTGAACTGATAGTGACAGTTCTGTACCATAAACCTGAGGTACCCTTGGTGAGAAGGGTAAATTATTGACATGAAGGTAAGCATCCTTGATGTCCCGAGACATCATGTAGTCCCCTTCTTCCAGGTTCGCAATCACTGCTCTGAGTGACTCAATCTTGAATTTGAACCTCTGTATGTAAGTGTTCAAAGATTTTAGATTTAGAATCGGTCTCACCGAGCCGCCTGGCTTCGGTACCACAACAGTGTGGAATAATACCCCGTTCCCTGTTGCAGGAGGGGTATCTTGATTATCACCTGCTGGGAATACAGCTTGTGAATGGCTTCCAAAACTGTCTCCCTGTCAGAAGGAGACATCGGTAAAGCCGACTTTAGGAAACGGCGAGGGGGAGACGTCTCGAATTCTAATTTGTACCCCTGAGATATCACCTGAAGGATCCAGGGGTCTACTTGCGAGTAAGCCCACTGCGCGCTGAAATTCATTGAGACGGGCCCCCCACCGTGCCTGATTCTGCTTGTAAAGCCCCAGCGTATACTGAGGGCTTGGCAGAGGCGGGAGAGGGTTTCTGTTCCTGGGAACTGGCTGATTTCTGCAGCCTTTTTCCTCTCCCTCTGTCACTGGGCAGAAATGAGGAACCTTTTGCCTGCTTGTCCACGAAAAGACTGCGCCTGATAATACGGCGTCTTCTCATGTTGAGAGGCGACCTGGGGTACAAACGTGGAATTCCCAGCTGTTGCCGTGGCCACCAGGTCTGAAAGACCGACCCCAAATAACTCCTCTTAATAAAGCAATACTTCCAAATGCCGTTTGGAATACGCATCACCTGACCACTGACGTGTCCATAACCCTCTACTGGTAGAAATGGACAACGCGTTTAGACTTGATGCCAGTCGGCAATTATTCCGCTGTGCATCACGCATATATAGAAATGCATCTTTTAAATGCTCTATAGGCAAAAATATACTGTCCCTATCTAGGGTATCAATATTTTCAGTCAGGGAATCCGACCACGCCAACCCAGCACTGCACATCCAGGCTGAGGCGATTGCTGGTCGCAGTATAACACCAGTATGTGTGTAAATACCTTTTAGGATACCCTCCTGCTTTCTATCAGCAGGATCCTTAAGGGCGGCCATCTCAAGCGAAGGTAGAGCCCTTACAAGCGTGTGAGCGCTTTATCCACCCTAGGGGGTGTTTCCCAATGCACCCTAACCTCTGGCGGGAAAGGATATAATGCCAATAACATTTAGAAATTATCAGTTGTTATCGGGGGAAACCCACGCATCATCACACACCTCATTTAATTTCTCAGATTCAGGAAAACTACAGGTAGTTTTTCCTCACCGAACATAATACCCCTTTTTTTGGTGGTACTCGTATTATCAGAAATGTGTAAAACATTTTTCATTGCCTCAATCATGTAACGTGTGGCCCTACTGGAAGTCACATTCGTCTCTTCACCGTCGACACTGGAGTCAGTATCCGTGTCGGCGTCTATATCTGCCATCTGAGGTAACAGGCGCTTTAGAGCCCCTGACGGCCTATGAGACGTCTGGACAGGCACAAGCTGAGTAGCCGGCTGTCTCATGTCAACCACTGTCTTTTATACAGAGCTGACACTGTCACGTAATTCCTTCCAACAGTTCATCCACACAGGTGTCGACCCCCTAGGGGGTGACATCACTATTACAGGCAATCTGCTCCGTCTCCACATCATTTTTCTCCTCATACATGTCGACACAAAAGTACCGACATACAGCACACACACAGGGAATGCTCTGATAGAGGACAGGACCCCACTAGCCCTTTGGGGAGACAGAGGGAGAGTTTGCCAGCACACACCAGAGCGCTATATATATATATACACAGGGATAACCTTATATAAGTGTTTTTCCCCTTATAGCTGCTGTATAGTTAATACTGCGCCTAATTAGTGCCCCCCTCTCTTTTTTAACCCTTTCTGTAGTGTAGTGACTGCAGGGGAGAGACAGGGAGCTTCCCTCCAACGGAGCTGTGAGGGAAAATGGCGCCAGTGTGCTGAGGAGATAGGCTCCGCCCCCTTATCGGCGGCCTTATCCCCCGTTTTTCTATGTATTTTGGCAGGGGTTAAATGCATCCATATAGCCCAGGAGCTATATGTGATGCATTTTTTTGCCATCCAAGGTGTTTTTATTGCGTCTCAGGGCGCCCCCACCCAGCGCCCTGCACCCTCAGTGACCGAAGTGTGAAGTGTGCTGAGAGCAATGGCGCACAGCTGCAGTGCTGTGCGCTAACTTGTTGAAGACAGGACGTCTTCTGCCGCCGATTTTCCGGACCTCTTCTGCCTTCTGGCTCTGTAAGGGGGCCGGCGGCGCGGCTCTGGGACCCATCCAAGCTGGGCCTGTGATCGTCCCTCTGGAGCTAATGTCCAGTAGCCTAAGAAGCCCAATCCACTCTGCACGCAGGTGAGTTCGCTTCTTCTCCCCTTAGTCCCTCGATGCAGTGAGCCTGTTGCCAGCAGGCCTCACTGAAAATAAAAAACCTAAACTAAAACTTTCACTAAGAAGCTCAGGAGAGCCCCTAGTGTGCACCCTTCTCGTTCGGGCACAGAGATCTAACTGAGGCTTGGAGGAGGGTCATAGGGGGAGGAGCCAGTGCACACCAGATAGTCCTAAAGCTTTCTTTAGATGTGCCCAGTCTCCTGCGGAGCCGCTATTCCCCATGGTCCTTACGGAGTCCCCAGCATCCACTTAGGACGTTAGAGAAATGTGCAATACATCTTTCATTGCAGTAATCATGCATCGGATGGCTTTTGTAGACTGTACATTTGTCTCATCCTCATCCACACTGGAGTCAGACTCCGTGTCGACATCTGTGTCTACTATCAGAGCTAGCGGGTGTTTATGAGCCCCTGACTGCTTCTGAGTCGCCTGGACAGGCGCGGGCTGAGACCCCGGCTGTCCCAAGGCTGCTGCGTCATCATACCTTTTATGTAAGGAGTTGACACTGTCGGTTAAGACCTTCCACATATCCATCCAATCAGGTGTCGGCCCCGTCTGGGGCGAAACCACATGTATCTGCCCCTGCTCCGCCTCCACGTAACCCTCCTCATCAAACATGTCGACACAGCCGTACCGACACACCGCACACACACAGGGAATGCTCAGACTGAGGACAGGACCCCACAAAGTCCTTTGGGGAGACAGAGAGAGAGTATGCCAGCACACACCACAGCGCTATATAACACAGGTATTTACACTGCTAATAAGTGATTTTCCCAATAGCTGCTTGTTTTTATCGATTTGCGCCTAAATTTATGTGCCCCCCCTCTCTTTTTAACCCGTCTTGTACCTGGATACTGCAGGGGAGAGCCTGGGGAGCGTGCTTCCAGCGGAGCTGTGAAGGGAAAATGGCGCTGGTGTGCTGAGGAAGAAGGCCCCGCCCCCTCAGCGGCGGGCTTCTGTCCCGCGTTTTCTTTAACTTAATGGCGGGTTTTTTTACACATATACAGCTAGCTGACTGTATTATGTGTATATTTAGCCAAAAGGTAATATAATTGCTGCCCAGGGCGCCCCCCCCCCCAGCGCCCTGCACCCTACAGTGACCGGAGTGTGTAGTGTGCTGTGGGAGCAATGGCGCACAGCTGCAGTGCTGTGCGCTACCTTAATGAAGACCGGAGTCTTCTGCCGCCGATTTCATCTCCTTCTTCTGTCTTCTGGCTCTGTAAGGGGGACGGCGGCGCGGCTCCGGGAACGGACGATCGAGGTCAGGCCCTGTGTTCGAACCCTCTGGAGCTAATGGTGTCCAGTAGCCTAAGAAGCACAAGCTAGCTGCACGCAGGTAGGTTTGCTTCTCTCCCCTCAGTCCCACGTAGCAGTGAGTCTGTTGCCAGCAGATCTCACTGAAAATAAAAAACCTAACAAATACTTTCTTTCTAGCAAGCTCAGGAGAGCCCACTAGGAGCACCCAGCTCTGGCCGGGCACAGATTCTAACTGAGGTCTGGAGGAGGGGCATAGAGGGAGGAGAGAGTGCACACCAGATATAGTACGGTTGGTTCTATATCGGAGGGGCTGAAGGGACCTTGTGACGTATTGAGGGGAGGAGCTACGTCACCAGGGGGAGGAGCTACTGGCGAACAGGGTACCCGAAAAGTTCGCTCGCCACGCTTCGGGCACGGTGGCTCGCTCCGCTTCGCTCACCACCTAATTACTAAAGGTAATAGTTGGTGGCGTGGATAGTAGAGGAACTATCCCGCTGGCCTAGCTCCTCCCCCTTGCGTCGTAACTCCTCCCCCTTACGGAAAAGGTCCCTTAGCCCACTTGATTCTAGCATCTACCGATAATTAGTACCTAATCTTTCTTTTAGAGTGCCCAGTCTCCTGCGGAGCCTGTCTATTCCCCATGGTCCTTACGGAGTTCCCAGCATCCACTAGGAGGTCAGAGAAAATACATTGTAAGCATACAGGACAAAACAATCAGAGAAAACGCTGCAGACACGATTCGTGCAGCCCAGCACCTGCCATGTACTAAATAGTAAAACGTCACCTTGTAACAAATATTCCATCATGTTGATAGTTCCTCCTGACACAGGCATCGTGGTAACCGGAGGAGCCTCCATTGCCGCTGCACTGACACTCGGACCTGAAACAGAAAGAGGTTACTCTCACATAGAAAGCAAGCAAGTTTCTGAAAGCCAAATACCCCTCTCCCGCTACACACAGCGCTCACTCCGCCACCAGTAACCACTACACCCCTATTAAAAGTCCCCGAAGCCTCACCTCAGTAACAGGCAATGGCAGCAGGAAACGCCTGGCTGTGTCTCTAAACTACATTCACTCCGGCAGCTCCTGCACCTTGGAGCGCACAATGCCCCTAGAACTTCAGTTCCCAGAGTGCTCCAGTGCAGACCCATGTGACAGCACGGAGCATGGGCAGCAGGCAGCAGCTCCGGCTCTCAGCTGTAACATGATGTGCGATAGAGTACTACACTACATTTATCATGGTAACTAGTGTAGTGGTAGCTGGTGGCGGAGTGAGCGCTGTGTACCGCGTTCGATGTAACTACTGAGTGGAAAGCAGGGCCGTTGACATCGGTGTGTTCACCATTGAACACAACCAATTATAGGGCTGGCCATCGGTGGGTTACATCGATAGTTGCCCTCGATATCGATAACATTGATGATGGGAAACATAAAACCATGTGTAAGGTAACCATCGATGGTTTTGCTAATCGATGGTCAACCTTTAATATTGAGTTAGTCACGGGCCAATCAGGGCCCAGGAGTGTGGGTTCGCAGGTGTCGGGAGCTGAGCTATGATCCGTGTCCCTCACACCCTGAAAAATACAGGGCTGGCAGGCAACATAAATCTCGGGGCCAGTTAACTTCTGTCTCTGGGGGCCCCCTGAAACACCCCACCCTACTAAACCAAATATACCAGACAGTAGTCTCTTCCAGTTATTCCTGTGCTGTTGCTGCTGCCTTCAGGAGGGATAGAGAGGGCGTCTCCAGGCAGTGGAGAAGGTAGACACCAGTGCTGCAGCAGCAGCGTGCTACGCTGAGTTTGCAGCCAGCCAGGTTGTCTCCTTTTGCAGCAAGGGGGTAGAGAATAATGCAAAAGAGTGCCGGTGGCGCGTCATTCATTATTACACCGCCAGGTGACAGATAAAAAGGGACGCCATGAGAGAGGAGGTCTCCGGTGGGGGAAGTGACAAGAAACCAGGGGGTGTGGTATGGATGGTGTGGCAAGTTCATTGGGTTTTATTTTTTTACTTAATCGGCAGGTGGAGCAGACTATGTAATAAAGTATTATCAGGCGCTTCGGCAACAATTTTTTGTACCCCTCTGCCGCGGGGCCCGGTATAGCTGTCCTCTCTGACACCCCTGTTGCTGGGCCTGTCCCTATGTAATGGATGACATCAATGGTTTCACCAACCGATGGTCATCTCTCTTCCTTCACTGTCTAGCCCATGGGCCAATCAGAACCTGGGGGTGGGTAGTAGGGGCAGAGCTATGCTATATGTCCCGAAACCTTGTAGAAAAAAACAACAACCCATCAGGTGGTTCTGTACCATCAATGGCAGGAAATCATCCAGCTATCGCTGATTTGGTAACATCAATGATTGATGGCCATCTCTAGTATGTGGTGCGGCCAAATCGGAGGTGTTGCCAAGGCCCCCTTCTTCCAAAAATGTTAAAATAAGATTTTACTCACCGTTAAATCTATTTCTCGTAGTCCGTAGTGGATGCTGGGGACTCCGTAAGGACCATGGGGAATAGCGGGCTCCGCAGGAGACTGGGCACTCTAAAGAAAGATTTAGTACTATCTGGTGTGCACTGGCTCCTCCCTCTATGCCCCTCCTCTAGACCTCAGTTAAGGAAACTGTGCCCGGAAGAGCAGACATTATAAGGAAAGGATTTTGGAATCTCGGGTAAGACTCATACCAGCCACACCAATCACACCGTATAACTTGTGATACACTTATCCAGTCAACAGTATGAACAACAACAGGGCATCAACAATGGATGCCAACATAACATAACCCATTATTAAGCAATAACTATGTACACGTATTGCAGAAAGTCCGCACTTGGGACGGGCGCCCAGCATCCACTACGGACTACGAGAAATAGATTTACTGGTAAGTAACATCTTATTTTCTCTGACGTCCTAGTGGATGCTGGGGACTCCGTAAGGACCATGGGGATTATACCAAAGCTCCCAAACGGGCGGGAGAGTGCGGATGACTCTGCAGCACCGAATGGGCAAACTCAAGGTCCTCCTCAGCCAGGGTATCAAACTTGTAGAATTTTGCAAATGTGTTTGAACCCGACCAAGTAGCAGCTCGGCAAAGCTGTAATGCCGAGACCCCTCGGGCAGCCGCCCAAGAAGAGCCCACCTTCCTTGTGGAATGGGCTTTCACTGATTTTGGAAGCGGCAATCCAGCCGCAGAATGAGCCCGCTGAATCGTGTTACAGATCCAGCGGGCAACGGTTTGCTTTGAAGCAGGAGCACCCAACTTGTTGGAGGCATATAGGATAAACAGCGAGTCAGTTTTAATGACTCCAGCCGTTCGGGCTACATAATTCTTCAAAGCCATGACTACATCTAGTAACCTGGAATCCTCCAAGTCACGAGTAGCCGCAGGCACTACAATAGGTTGGTTCAAATGAAAAGATGACACCACCTTTGGCAGAAATTGGGGACGAGTCCTCAGTTCTGCCCTGTCACAACTGAGGGCCTGAGCTGACGGGAGGCAGCCTCAGTTGTAGGGGCTGAGATGTACCGGAACCTGGGAGGTTGTATCAGACCCCTGGACATGTAAGTAACATGAATAATAACTGCCCGAAGGCGTGACCACGACAACTTGGATAAAAGTCAATGATGTTTATTATGACAACTCCGCAACACAGCAGCAGTAAAAGAAAACGTAAAAGTCAGCAAAGAATAAATACAGTTCCTGGGTACTACAGGATGGCAGGAGCCACAGGGCACTGGTAGTGTGAGATAGTTCTTATGATCTTCTAGATGGAAAGTCCTTACCAGGCCCGACTGTAGCAATGGAGATAACCCAGGATTGTGCCAGCTGGTGTTCCAGGAAAAGCTGGGTTGCTGAAGATAAAACAGCTGCTGTGGATACTGGCTGGAACCAGACTGTTGTTAGCACGGAGTGGATACTGGCTGGAACCAGTTAAATAATAAATGAACTTGGGAGCGATGAAATATGAACTGAAATGTAGAACTTGAGAGCGGAGAAATAATAATACCGGTGGAGAGTGGTAAAGTGTAGAAAGGACACCGGCCCTTTAAGGGAAGCTGTACTCTGCTGGAAGCTGAGCTGGAAGCAGGTAATGTTGTAGCTGGAAACAGATGAATCCACAATGGATTGGAGAGTCAGGCTACACCGCAGGTGGAATGCTGGTGCGGGTCTCTATGGTGGAAGTCTTGAGACAGGAGCTGGAACCTGGAAGACAATCACAGGAGAGAGACAAACAGGAACTAGGTTTGACAACCAAAGCACTGACGCCTTCCTTGCTCAGGCACAGTGTATTTATACCTGCAGCAAGGAAGGGATTGGCTAGGCAATTATGCAGATTATCAATACTGAGAACAGATTGGTGGAAATGATCAGCTGACAGAATCCAAGATGGCTGCGCCCATGCAGACACTTGGAGGGAAGTTTGGTTTGTAATCCATGTGGTAATGAAAACAGTAATGGCGGCGCCGGCCACCGGAGACAGGAGGCGCCAGGCTGACAGATGCACATCCAACCACGCGGACACAGCGGAGGCCGCGGCTGACGTAATCGCCACTCAGACACTCTGCATGCAGAAGTTCAGGGACGGCGGCGGAGGCCGCGGGAGACGCCATGCCAGGTGTAATATGGCGTTTACTGTGACGGCGTCCCAGAGTGACAGGAGAGGATACAGGAATGTACACATCAGGATAACAGATGGGATCCGGTCCTGGAGCGCTGAGCCAGCCTTAGGAGGCATCTGATGGGTAAGAAATGGCGTCCAGATACCCGGATCGTGACAGCACCCCCCCCTTTAGGAGTGGCCCCAGGACACTTCTTTGGCTTTTGAGGAAACTTGGAATGGAATCTCCGGACCAAGGCAGGAGCATGGACATCAGAAGCATTGGTCCATGAACGTTCCTCAGGACCATAACCCTTCCAGTCAATAAGATATTGTAGTTGACCGTAACGGTGACGTGAGTCCAGGATCTTGGCCACTTCATACTCAACGCCTCGTTGAGTTTGGACTTTCGGAGTTGGAGGAAGTGAGGAATGAAACCGATTCAAGATCAGCGGTTTCAACAGGGAAACATGGAATGTCCTGGGTATTTTTAAGAAGGGAGGCAACTGGAGTCTGTAAGCAACAGGATTGATGACTTGTTCAATCTTGAAAGGACCGATATAGCGAGGTGCAAACTTCATACTGGGAACTCTTAACCTCAAATTCTTCGTGGATAACCATACCCGATCACCCACCTTGAGAGCAGGAACTGCTCGACGCTTCTTATCCGCAAACTTCTTGTACCTGAACGATGCCTTGAGCAGAGCTGATCGTACGCTCTTCCAGATATTGGCAAACTGATGCAAGGTGATATCCACTGCGGGAACAGAAGTTGCTGGAAGCGGTTGGAACTCAGGGACTTTAGGGTGGAATCCAAAGTTAGTTAAGAATGGTGTTGAAGCAGATGAAGAATGATACTGGTTGTTATGACAGAACTCGGCCCAGGGAAGTAATTGAACCCAGTCATCTTGAGAGGAGGACACATAGATGCGGAGGAAGGCCTCCAAGTCCTGATTCACCCTCTCGGTTTGACCATTGGTCTGAGGATGGTAAGCCGTGGAAAACTTTAGCTTGACTTGGAGGACTTGACATAAACTTCGCCAGAATTTGGCTGTGAATTGAACTCCTCGATCTGAGATAATTTCTTCAGGAAGACCGTGGAGTCGGAAGATCTCTTGTATGAATACTTGAGCCAACTTGGAAGCTGACGGAAGACCGGTGAGAGGAATGAAGTGTGCCATCTTGGTGAACCGGTCAACTACCACCCAGATGGTATTGAACTTGTTGCACATGGGTAAGTCTGTAATGAAATCCATCGACAAGTGGGTCCATGGTCGACGGGGAACGGATAGTGGAACCAGTTGCCCCGCAGGCGACTGGCGGGATACTTTATGTTGGGCACACTTTGGGCAAGATGCAATAAACTCCAAGACGTCCTTTTTCAGAGTTGGCCACCAATAGGACCTAGAGATAAACTCCAGGGTTTTTTGGATACCTGTATGTCCGGCAAAACGGGAAGCATGGGCCCAATGCATGAGCTTCTTCCTTAGCATCGGCTTCACAAAACTTTTCCCTGATGGGGGCGTAGAGTCCATCCCTACCGTGGAGAATGCCAACGGATTTATAATAGGATGCTTGTCTGAAGACTCTGACTCATTTTCTTGCTCCCATGAGCGGGAAAGGGCATCGGCCTTGCGATTCTGAGAGCCCGGACAGAACTGGAGTTTAAAGTCGAACCTGGAAAAGAAAAGTGCCCATCTGGCCTGACGAGGGTTGAGACATTGTGCGCCCTTCAGGTATAAAAGGTTCTTGTGGTCTGTAAGTATGGTGATTGAATGAGAAGCTCCCTCCAACAGATACCTCCACTCTTCTAGAGCGAGCTTGATGGCTAGCAACTCCTGGTCGCCAATGGCATAGTTGCGCTCAGCTGGGGAGAACTTCCGGGAGAAGAAACTGCAAGGGTGTAAATGGCCATCTTTAGCCCTCTGAGATAACACCGCTCCTACTCCAACGGAGGAGGCATCCACCTCTAAGATGAAAGGAGAGTCGATGTCAGGCTGTTTCAGAACAGGCGCAGAGATGAACCTTTGTTTTAAAAGATGAAATGCTTGCATGGCTTCTTCAGACCACTTGGACGGGTTAGCACCCTTCTTAGTGAAAGCAGTAATAGGCGCCACAATGGTGGAAAAGTCTCGTATAAACTTTCGGTAATAGTTGGCGAACCCTAAGAACCTCTGGACCCCTTTGAGGGTTAAGGGTACCGGCCAATTTTGGATTGCTTGTAGTTTCTCAGGATCCATCTCTAGTCCGGAACCGGACACAATGTACCCTAGAAACGGAATGGACTTGACTTCAAAGACGCATTTTTCTAATTTGCAATAGAGATGATTGACACGGAGACGGGACAGAACCTCTTTAACCCAAAAACGATGTTCCTCTAAATCGTTGGCAAAAATGAGGATATCGTCTAGATAGACCACGACATGACGGTATAGAATGTCTCTGAAGATCTCATTGACAAAATGCTGGAAGACAGCTGGAGCATTGCTCAATCCGAAGGGCATGACGAGGTACTCATAATGTCCGTCACGGGTGTTAAAGGCGGTCTTCCACTCGTCACCCTCACGGATCCGGATGAGATTGTATGCACCTCGCAAGTCCAGCTTTGTAAAGATGGTAGCTCCGCTAACTCTGTCAAAGAGCTCAGTAATCAGGGGTAAAGGATAACGGTTCTTGATGGTAATGTCGTTCAAACCTCTGTAGTCGATGCACGGCTGCAGACCACCATCTTTCTTTTTTACAAAAAAGAAGCCTGCGCCGGCTGGAGAAGAAGAAGGTCGAATGAACCCCTTTGCTAGGTTCTCTTTAATATATTCCTCCATAGAATGCGTCTCAGGCAGAGACAACGGATAAGTTCGGCCTCGAGGTGGAACCTTCCCTGGAACGAGATCAATCGGACAGTCCCATTCTCTATGAGGAGGAAGGATATCAGCAGAAGCTTTACTGAACACATCCGTGAAATCTTGATATGGAGGAGGTGGAACATCAGACGACCTGGGGGAGGAAGAACAAACAGGCAATACTTTAAACAAACATGTCTCAGCACAGGAGGAACCCCATGCCAGGATTTGCGTAGTCGTCCAATCAATTGTAGGATTGTGAAGACGGAGCCATGGAAGGCCCAGGACCACAGGATGTGTGGCTCTTGGAATCACTAAAAAAGAAATAAGTTCGGAATGAAGAACTCCCACTCTCAGACGAACTGGTAGAGTCCTTAAAGAAATAACTGCATCAAAAATTTTGCTGCCATCCACGGCAGTTAAAGAAATGGACGAAGGAAGTCTCTCGGTGGGTAGGGACCACCGTTTAACATAGGCTTCGGTAATAAAGTTCCCAGCTGCTCCGGAATCAAGGAGGGCAATGACGTTCCGATAACGTTGAGCAACTTGAAGCGAGACTGGGAGATTACAATCTTGAGGAGATGGAGAGGAGATCATTACTCCTAGCCGGCCCTCTCCTTGGCGAGCTAGGATTTGGAGTTTCCCGGACGTTTGGGACAGGCATTAATGGTGTGAGACGGAGCTGCACAATAGAGACAGAGAAACTCGGAGAGACGTCTTCGGCGCTCAGCAGGAGTTAAACGGGAACGGCCAAGTTGCATGGGCTCATCTTTAGATGGTGACAGTTGACGAGGAGGAGGAGCAGAAGATTTTGGAGCAGATGATCTTCCACGCTCAGTTGCTCTCTCTCTGAAACGTAAATCAACTTTCGTGCAGAGTGAGATTAGCTCATCTAACTTAGAAGGTAAGTCTCTGGTAGCTAACTCATCTTTAATACGCTCAGATAAGCCATGCCAGAATGCAGCATACAGGGCCTCGTCGTTCCATGCCAGTTCGGATGCCAGGATCTGGAACTGTATCAGATATTGTCCTACAGTACGTGACCCCTGGCGTAAACGGAGAATCTCGGATGAAGCTGAGGTTACCCGGCCTGGCTCGTCGAAGATGCGCCTGAATGTTGACACGAAGGCAGTGTAGGAAGATAGCAGGGTGTCGGACCTCTCCCATAACGGTGATGCCCAATCAAGGGCTGAGCCACTGAGAAGAGAAATAATGTAGGCAATTTTTGTACGGTCACTGGAAAAATTGCCAGGTTGTAGCTCAAACTGAATCTCACACTGGTTGAGAAATCCCCTGCAGAATCTTGGAGATCCGTCAAATTTTGCTGGCGTTGGAAGATGAAGACGTGGAGCAGAAATGGGTAAGGTGGGTGGGGTTATAGCTGGAGTCACTGTGGTTGACGCACCAGACGCGCCTGATCCACGGAGAGTTGTCTGAATCCCATCCAGCCGAGTAGAGAAATCCTGGAGACAGCGGATGATGTGGCCCTGTGCAGCCTCCTGATGTTCTAGTCGGGCTGCCAGTTCTTGCATCGGCCTGGCCGCTTGATCCTGGTCTCCGGCTGGATTCATTAGGTCAGTGCTTACTGTCACAACTGAGGGCCTGAGCTGACGGGAGGCAGCCTCAGTTGTAGGGGCTGAGATGTACCGGAACCTGGGAGGTTGTATCAGACCCCTGGACATGTAAGTAACATGAATAATAACTGCCCGAAGGCGTGACCACGACAACTTGGATAAAAGTCAATGATGTTTATTATGACAACTCCGCAACACAGCAGCAGTAAAAGAAAACGTAAAAGTCAGCAAAGAATAAATACAGTTCCTGGGTACTACAGGATGGCAGGAGCCACAGGGCACTGGTAGTGTGAGATAGTTCTTATGATCTTCTAGATGGAAAGTCCTTACCAGGCCCGACTGTAGCAATGGAGATAACCCAGGATTGTGCCAGCTGGTGTTCCAGGAAAAGCTGGGTTGCTGAAGATAAAACAGCTGCTGTGGATACTGGCTGGAACCAGACTGTTGTTAGCACGGAGTGGATACTGGCTGGAACCAGTTAAATAATAAATGAACTTGGGAGCGATGAAATATGAACTGAAATGTAGAACTTGAGAGCGGAGAAATAATAATACCGGTGGAGAGTGGTAAAGTGTAGAAAGGACACCGGCCCTTTAAGGGAAGCTGTACTCTGCTGGAAGCTGAGCTGGAAGCAGGTAATGTTGTAGCTGGAAACAGATGAATCCACAATGGATTGGAGAGTCAGGCTACACCGCAGGTGGAATGCTGGTGCGGGTCTCTATGGTGGAAGTCTTGAGACAGGAGCTGGAACCTGGAAGACAATCACAGGAGAGAGACAAACAGGAACTAGGTTTGACAACCAAAGCACTGACGCCTTCCTTGCTCAGGCACAGTGTATTTATACCTGCAGCAAGGAAGGGATTGGCTAGGCAATTATGCAGATTATCAATACTGAGAACAGATTGGTGGAAATGATCAGCTGACAGAATCCAAGATGGCTGCGCCCATGCAGACACTTGGAGGGAAGTTTGGTTTGTAATCCATGTGGTAATGAAAACAGTAATGGCGGCGCCGGCCACCGGAGACAGGAGGCGCCAGGCTGACAGATGCACATCCAACCACGCGGACACAGCGGAGGCCGCGGCTGACGTAATCGCCACTCAGACACTCTGCATGCAGAAGTTCAGGGACGGCGGCGGAGGCCGCGGGAGACGCCATGCCAGGTGTAATATGGCGTTTACTGTGACAGCGTCCCAGAGTGACAGGAGAGGATACAGGAATGTACACATCAGGATAACAGATGGGATCCGGTCCTGGAGCGCTGAGCCAGCCTTAGGAGGCATCTGATGGGTAAGAAATGGCGTCCAGATACCCGGATCGTGACATGCCCTGTCCATATGAAAAACCAGATAGGGGCTTTTACATGACAAAGCCGCCAATTCTGACACACGCCTAGCCGAAGCTAATGCCAATAGCATGACCACCTTCCACGTGAGATACTTTAGCTCCATGGTCTTAAGTGGCTCAAACCAGTGGGATTTTAGGAAACCCAACACCACGTTGAGATCCCAAGGTGCCACTGGTGGCACAAAAGGGGGCTGAATATGTAGCACTCCCTTAACAAACGTCTGAACTTCAGGAAGAGACGCCAGTTCCTTTTGAAAGAAAATGGATAGGGCCGAAATCTGGACCTTTATGGATCCCAACTTCAAGCCCATAGTCACTCCAGACTGTAGAAAGTGCAGAAATCTGCCCAGTTGGAATTCCTCTGTAGGGGCCTTCCTGGCCTCACACCAAGCAACATATTTTCGCCATATGCGGTGATAATGCTTTGCTGTCACGTCCTTCCTAGCCTTTATCAGCGTAGGAATAACTTCCTCCGGAATGCCTTTTTCCGCTAGGATCCGGTGTTCAACCGCCATGCCGTCAAACGCAGCCGCGGTAAGTCTTGGAACAGACAGGGCCCCTGTTGCAACAGGTCCTGTCTGAGAGGCAGAGGCCATGGGTCCTCTGTGAGCATTTCTTGCAATTCCGGGTACCAAGGCCTTCTTGGCCAATCCGGAACAATGAGTATTGTTCTCACTCCTCTTCTTACGATTCTCAGTACCTTGGGTATGAGAGGAAGAGGAGGGAACACATAAACTGACTGGAACACCCACGGTGTTACCAGGGCGTCCACAGCTATCGCCTGAGGGTCTCTTGACCTGGCGCAATACCGTTGCAGCTTTTTGTTGAGACGGGACGCCATCATGTCTACCTGTGGCAGTTCCCATCGATTTGCAATCTGAATGAAGACTTCGTGATGAAGTCCCCACTCTTCCGGGTGAAGGTCGTGCCTGCTGAGGAAGTCTGCTTCCCAATTGTCCACCCCCGGAATGAACACTGCTGACAGTGCTGGTACGTGATTCTCCGCCCACTGAAGAATCCTGGTGGCCTCCGCCATCGCGACTCTGCTTCTTGTGCCGCCCTGGCGGTTAACATGAGCCACCGCGGTGATGTTGTCTGACTGAATCAGCACCGGTTGGTTGCGAAGCAGGGGCTCCGCTTGACTCAGGGCGTTGAATATGGCCCTTAGTTCCAGGATATTTATGTGCAGACAAGTTTCCTGACTTGACCACAACCCTTGGAAGTTTCTTCCCTGAGTGACTGCCTCCCACCCTCGGAGGCTCGCATCCGTGGTCACCAGGACCCAGTCCTGTATGACGAATCTGCGGCCCTCGAGAAGGTGAGCACTCTGTAGCCACCACAGAAGAGACACCCTGGCCCTGGGGGACAGGGTGATCAGCCGATGCATCTGAAGATGCGATCCGGACCATTTGTCCAACAGATCCCATTGAAAGATTCTCGCATGGAACCTGCCGAAGGGAATGGCTTCGTACGATGCCACCATCTTTCCCAGGACTCGCGTGCAGTGATGCACCGTCACCTGTTTCGGTTTTAAGAGTTCTCTGACTAGAGTCACAAGCTCTTGAGCCTTCTCCGTCGGGAGAAACACCTTCTTCTGGTCTGTGTCCAGAATCATGCCCAGAAAGGGCAGACGCATCGTAGGAATCAGCTGCGACTTTGGGATATTCAGAATCCAGCCTTTCTGGTGCAACACTTCCTGTGAGTGCGCTACGCTGATCTGCAACTGCTCCCTCGACCTCGCCTTTATGAGGAGATCGTCCAAGTATGGGATAACTGTGACTCCTTGCTTTCTCAGGATCACCATCATTTCTGCCATTACCTTGGTAAATATTCTCGGTGCCGTGGACAGGCCAAACGGCAACGTCTGGAATTGGTAAGGACAGTCCTGTACCACAAATCTGAGGTACTCCTGATGAGGCGGATAAATGGGGACATGCAAGTAAGCATCCTTGATGTCCAGAGACACCATAAAATCCCCCTCTTCCAGGCTTGCAATGACCGCTCTGAGCGATTCCATCTTGAACTTGAATCTTTTCAGATAAATGTTCAGGGACTTTAAATTTAATATAGGTCTGACCGAACCGTCCGGTTTCGGTACCACAAACATTGTGGAATAGTATCCCTTCCCCTGTTGATGAAGGGGAACCTTTACCACCACCTGCTGGAGAAATAGCTTGTGAATTGCCGCTACCACTACTTCCCTTTCTATGGGGGAAGCTGGCAGGGCCGATTTTAGGTAACGTTGAGGGGGCATCACCTCGAATTCCAGCTTGTATCCCTGAGACACAATCTGTATAGCCCAGGGATCCACCTGTGAGCGAACCCACTGGTGGCTGAAATGACGGAGACGCGCCCCCACCGCTCCTGGCTCCACCCGTGGAGCCCCAGCCTCATGCGGTGGATTTAGTGGAAGCCGGGGAGGACTTCTGTTCCTGGGAACTAGCTGTAAGGTGCAGCTTTTTTCCTCTGCCCCTGCTTCTAGCAAGAAAGGAAGCATCTCTGACCTTCTTCCTTCTTTGTGCGCGAAAGGACTGCATTTGGTAATACGGTGCTTTCTTCGGTTGTGAGGGAATATATGGCAAAAAGTTAGACTTCCCAGCAGTAGCTGTGGAAACCAGGTCCGAGAGACCGTCCCCAAACAATTCCTCACCCTTGTAAGGTAACACCTCCATGTGTTTTTTGGAGTCGGCATCACCTGTCCACTGCCGAGTCCACAGGACCCTCCTGGCAGAAATTGACATTGCATTAATTCTAGAGCCCAGTAGGCAAATGTCCCTCTGGGCATCCCTCATATATAGGACAGTGTCTTTTATATGCCCCAGGGTCAGCATAATGGTATCCCTGTCTAAGGTATCCATTTACTCAGACAGATTATCTGTCCACGCTGCTACAGCACTACACATCCACGCCGACGCAATTGCCGGCCTCAGTAGAGTCCCTGAATGTGTATAAACAGATTTCAGGATACTTTCCTGCTTTCTATCTGCAGGATCCTTTAGGGTGGCGTATCCTGCGACGGCAGGGCCACCTTCTTAGATAAGCGTGTCAGAGCTTTATCTACCCTAGGGGAGGATTCCCAGCGCACCCTGTCCTCTGGCGGGAAAGGGTACGCCATAAGTAACCTTTTGGAAATCAGGACTTTCTTATCCGGGGAATCCCACGCTCTTTCACATAACTCATTTAACTCATGTGAAGGGGGAAAAGTCACCTCTTGCTTTTTCTCCCCATACATATAAACCCTCTTGTCAGGGACAGGGTTTACCTCTGATATGTGTAAAACATCCTTCATCTCTATAATCATGTAACGTATAGCTTTTGTCATTTTTGGTTGCAATTTTGCATCATCGTCATCGACACTGGAGTCAGAATCCGTGTCGAAATCTGTGTCAACCATTTTGGATAGTGGGCGCTTTTGAGACCCTGAGGGCCTCTGCGCTGTAGGATCAGGCATGGGTTGAGACCCTGACTGGCCCGAGGTATCAGCTTTATCCAACCTTTTATGTAAGGAGTTTACATTATCATTTAACACCTTCCACATATCCATCCAATCAGGTGTCGGCACCGTCGGCGGCGACACGCCAGTCAACTGCACTTGCTCTGCCACCACATAGCCCTCTTCGTCAAACATGTCGACACACGCATACCGACACACCACACACACAGAGGAACCTCTAAATGAGGACAGGACCCCCACAAGGCCTTTTGGAGAGGCAGAGAAAGAGTCTGCCAGCACACACCCCAGCGCTATATAACCCAGGGATTACACAGTACTTTAGTGTTTACCCAGTAGCTGCTGTATTATGATTTATGCGCCTAAATTTATGTGCCCCCCCCCTCTCTTTTTTACCCTTCTACCGTGATTCTGCAGGGGAGAGCCTGGGGAGCTTCCTCTCAGCGGAGCTGTGGAAGGAAAATGGCGCTGGTGAGTGCTGAGGAAGAAGGCCCCGCCCCCTCAGCGGCGGGCTTCTGTCCCGCGATTTCTTGTAAAATAAATGGCGGGGGCTCATACATATAACAGTGTGCCACTGTCTATATGCAGCATTCTCCAGGAGGTAACAATTGCTGCCCAGGGCGCCCCCCCCCCCCCCCCCCTGCGCCCTGCACCCTACAGTGACCGGAGTGTGTGGGTTAGTGTGGGCGCAATGGCGCACAGCTGCAGTGCTGTGCGCTACCTCATGTGAAGACAGGAGTCTTCTGCCACCGATTTCGATGTCTTCTCCGCTTCTGCCGGCTTCTGTCTTCTGGCTCTGCGAGGGGGACGGCGGCGCGGCTCCGGGAACGGACGACAAGGTCAGGTCCTGTGTTCGATCCCTCTGGAACTAATGGTGTCCAGTAGCCTAAGAAGCGCAACCTAGCCGCAGTTAGTAGGTTTGCTTCTCTCCCCTCAGTCCCACGTAGCAGAGAGTCTGTTGCCAGCAGAAGCTCTCTGAAAATAAAAAACCTAACTAAAATACTTTCTTATTAGCAAGCTCAGGAGAGCTCACTAAAAGCACCCAGCTCTGTCCGGGCACAGATTCTAATTGAGGTCTGGAGGAGGGGCATAGAGGGAGGAGCCAGTGCACACCAGATAGTACTAAATCTTTCTTTAGAGTGCCCAGTCTACTGCGGAGCCCACTATTCCCCATGGTCCTTACGGAGTCCCCAGCATCCACTAGGACGTCAGAGAAAAATACTTAGGATGCAGGGAGAGAGAGGAGTTACTGCTGCTGATGGGGAGAGAGGCTGCCTGTAATGGAAAGAGGGAGGGCAGAGGGGAAGACGGGACCCTCCAACAGGCCAGGGTAAAAATGACCTGCCCCCCCCCCCCCCCCCCCCCCCTTCGGCACCACTGAGCAGTAAAATTAATACATTACACAGCTGATGTCAATCTGTGTATTAGAAGGATATAGAGCAGGCCGTGTTAGGGATGGCCATCAGTGGGTTATTCATGGTTTCAATCACTAATGGTCATCCCTGTGCTGTGGATTAGTAAACCTGGGTGAAGGGTTTCACAGGCCGGAAAGAGGGCAGAGCTAGACTCCGTACCCGGCAATAAGCAGGGAGGAAAATAAACAACCATCCTGGTGTCTCTTCCATCGATGGTGTAGAACCATTGGTTTTCTGCCATTGATGTCAAAACTATTTGATATCAGCCATCAACCATCAATGATTTGTAATCATCGATGGTCAATGACCATTGCTAGGCTGTGTGATGTGTCAGTGGCTACACTACACAACCTGCGAACATAATAAAGACAGTTTAGATTTATATGGGATGCAGAGATCATGGAGATAATACAAAGGATGAGACACCATTTTGGGTCATCAATTTGAAGGATTATTAATCCTACCCCTACAGTATCCAGGCTAGGCAGCCATTTTAGGCGCACTACATAGGATTACACTGGGCAGGGTTTGCAATGCCTGGAACTGATGGCACGTAATGGGAGAGATAAAATACTAGGGGGGCGATTTATCACCATCTGCATCTGAAGATGAGGATGTGATGTGATAAAATCGACCCAATTGGCAATGCGATTATTGATTACATCACAAGGATGTATCAATATTCACATGCAGGGACAAAGCTTGCAGAGAAAGCTGTGAAAGAGTACAGAATCTGCAGTGAGCCCTCTGATAACGCTGTCTCAGGACAGCATTATTATCACAGTGCTCACTGCAGTATTTTTTTCCATTTTTTAAGTAAATTTGGTCAGATCGCATTTTCCATTATAAGTATCCTCGCTACTAAAAAAAAAAAGCGAATTAAAGGGTTTGGAGCAGTTTTTCACGAAAACTGCTCAAAAAGCCTTTTGATACATTCAAGTGATACTAACATAGGGGGTCATTCCGAGTTGTTCGCTCGTTATTTTTTTCTCGCAACGGAGCGATTAGTCGCTAATGCGCATGCGCAATGTCCGCAGTGCGACTGCGCCAAGTAAATTTACTATGCAGTTAGGTATTTTACTCACGGCATTACAAGATTTTTTCTTCGTTCTGGTGATCGTAATGTAATTGACAGGAAGTGGGTGTTTCTGGGCGGAAACTGGCCGTTTTATGGGTGTGTGCGAAAAAACGCTACCGTTTCTGGGAAAAACGCGGGAGTGGCTGGAGAAACGGAGGAGTGTCTGGGCGAACGCTGAGTGTGTTTGTGACGTCAAACCAGGAACGAAACTGACTGAACTGATCGCAGATGCCGAGTAAGTCTGGAGCTACTCAGAAATTGCTAAGAAGTGTCTATTCGCAATTCTGCTAATCTTTCGTTCGCAATTTTGATAAGCTAAGATTCACTCCCAGTAGGCGGCGGCTTAGCGTGTGCAAAGCTGCTAAAAGCAGCTTGCGAGCGAACAACTCGGAATGACCCCCATAATGTGAAAAGGGTGTGAAAATACCCTTTTTCACATTATTTTAACAAAAAAAGGTTAGTAAATCTGTTCTTAGTTGACATACTTGCAGATTCATCAGAACCATGCATCTTTCATTCTATACAGAGTACCAGATGAGGCGGCCATGTTGGGTGTGCTACATTGGTTACAATGTGCAAATAAGCAATCCATGGACATAAGACATGAAAGGATTTCCACTGCATAAACACTTCAATGGATTGCCCATCCCGCCCAGAAGTGAAATAAGTGGAGAAATGGACTAATGGAAAAGTTGGCCATAACAGCCCATCATCTGCTATCTATTTCTCTGACGTCCTAGTGGATGCTGGGAACTCCGTAAGGACCATGGGGAATAGACGGGCTCCGCAGGAGACTGGGCACTCTAAAAGAAAGATTAGGTACTATCTGGTGTGCACTGGCTCCTCCCTCTATGCCCCTCCTCCAGACCTCAGTTAGAATCTGTGCCCGGCCAGAGCTGGATGCACCTAGTGGGCTCTCCTGAGCTTGCTAGAAAAGAAAGTATTTGTTAGGTTTTTTATTTTCAGTGAGATCTGCTGGCAACAGACTCACTGCTACGTGGGACTGAGGGGAGAGAAGCAAACCTACCTGCTTGCAGCTAGCTTGTGCTTCTTAGGCTACTGGACACCATTAGCTCCAGAGGGTTCGAACACAGGGCCTGACCTCGATCGTCCGTTCCCGGAGCCGCGCCGCCGTCCCCCTTGCAGAGCCAGAAGACAGAAGAAGAACGATGAAATCGGCGGCAGAAGACTCCTGTCTTCATTAAGGTAGCGCACAGCACTGCAGCTGTGCGCCATTGCTCCCACAGCACACCACACACTCCGGTCACTGTAGGGTGCAGTGCGCTGGGGGGGGGGCGCCCTGGGCAGCAATTATATTACCTTTTGGCATAAAATACACATAATACAGTCAGTTAACTGTATATGTGTAAAAACCCCCGCCATTAAGTTACAGAAAACGCGGGACAGAAGCCCGCCTCTGAGGGGGCGGGGCCTTCTTCCTCAGCACACCGGCGCCATTTTCCTTTCACAGCTCCGCTGGAAGCACGCTCCCCAGGCTCTCCCCTGCAGTATCCAGGTACAAGACGGGTTAAAAAGAGAGGGGGGGCACATAAATTTAGGCGCAAATCGATACAAACAAGCAGCTATTGGGAAAATCACTTATTAGCAGTGTAAATCCCTGTGTTATATAGCGCTGTGGTGTGTGCTGGAATACTCTCTCTCTGTCTCCCCAAGGGACTTTGTGGGGTCCTGTCCTCAGTCTGAGCATTCCCTGTGTGTGTGCGGTGTGTCGGTACGGCTGTGTCGACATGTTTGATGAGGAGGGTTACGTGGAGGCGGAGCAGGGGCAGATACATGTGGTGTCACCCCCGACGGGGCCGACACCTGATTGGATGGATATGTGGAAGGTCTTAACCGACAGTGTCAACTCCTTACATAAAAGGTTCGATGACGCAGCAGCCTTGGGACAGCCGGGGTCTCAGCCCGCGCCTGCCCAGGCGACTCAGAAGCCGTCAGGGGCTCATAAACGCCCGCTAGCTCTGATGGTAGACAGATGTCGACACGAAGTCTGACTCCAGTGTAGATGAGGATGAGAGAAATGTACAGTCTACAAAAGCCATCCGATGCATGATTACTGCAATGAAAGATGTATTGCACATTTCTGATATTAACCCGGTTACCACCAAAAGGGGTATTATGTTTGGGGAGAAAAAGCAGCCAGTGACTTTTCCCCCATCTGATGAATTCAATGATTTGTGTGAAGAAGCGTGGAGTTCCCCTGATAAGAAACTAGTGATTTCTAAGAGGTTACTGATGGCGTACCCTTTCCCGCCAACGGATAGGTTACGTTGGGAAATATCCCCTAGGGTGGACAAGGCGCTAACACGCTTATCTAAAAGGGTGGCACTGCCGTCTCAGGATACGGCCGCCCTAAAGGATCCTGCGGATAGAAAGCAGGAAGCTATCCTGCAGTCTGTGTATACACACTCTGGTACTCTACTGAGACCTGCTATTGCTTCAGCCTGGATGTGTAGTGCTGCAGCAGCATGGACTGATACTCTGTCAGACAACATTGATTCCCTCGACAGGGATACTATTTTGCTAACCATCGAACATATAAAAGACGTCGTCTTATATATGCGGGATGCACAGAGGGACATTTGCCTGCTGGCATCTAGAATTAATGCAATGTCCATTTCTGCCAGGAGAGTATTATGGACTCGGCAGTGGACAGGTGATGCTGATTCTAAAAAACACATGGAGGTTTTGCCTTATAAGGGTGAGGAATTATTTGGGGACGGTCTCTCGGACCTCGTATCCACAGCAACTGCTGGGAAGTCGACTTTTTTACCTCAGGTTCCCTCACAGCCTAAGAAAGCACCGTATTATCAAATGCATTCCTTTCGGCCTCAGAAAGGCAAGCGGGTCAGAGGAGCATCCTTTCTGGCCAGAGGCAAGGGTAGAGGAAAGAAGCTGCACCAGGCAGCCAGTTCCCAGGAACAAAAATCCTCCCCTGCTTCCACTAAGTCCACCGCATGACTTTGGGGCTCCACAGGCGGAGCCAGGTGCGGTGGGGGCAACCAGTGGGTTCGCTCACAAGTGGATCTCTGGGCTGTACAAATTGTATCTCAGGGATACAAGCTGGAGTTAGAGGCGACTCCCCCTCGCCGTTACCTCAAATCAGCCTTGCCAGCTGCTCCCAGGGAAAGGGAGGTAGTACTGGCGGCAATTCACAAGCTGTACCTCCAGCAGGTGATAATCAAGGTCCCCCTCCTTCAACAGGGCAGGGGTTACTATTCCACAATGTTTGTGGTACCGAAACCGGACGGTTCGGTGAGACCCATCCTGAATTTAAAATCCATGAACACTTATATAAAGAAGTTCAAGTTCAAAATGGAATCGCTCAGGGCGGTTATTGCAAGCCTGGAAGAGGGGGATTTTATGGTGTCGCTGGACATCAAGGATGCTTACTTGCATGTCCCCATTTACCCACCTCACCAGGAGTACCTCAGGTTTGTGGTACAGAACTGTCATTACCAATTCCAGACGTTGCCGTTTGGTCTCTCCACGGCCCCGAGAATATTTACCAAGGTAATGGCCGAAATGATGATACTCCTTCGAAGAAAGGGAGTTATAATTATCCCGCACTTGGGCGATCTCCGCATAAAGGCGAGGTCCAAAGAGCAGTTGTTGGTCAGCGTAGCACTCTCTCAGGAAGTGTTGCAACAGCACGGCTGGATTCTGTATATCCCAAAGTCGCAGCTGATTCCTACGACGCGTCTGCTTTTACTGGGAATGACTCTGGACAAAGAACAGAAGAAGGTGTTTCTCCCGGAGGAGAGGCCCAGGAATTGTCATCTCTGGTCAGGGACCTCCTGAAACCAAAACAGGTGTCGGTGCATCACTGCACGCGAGTCCTGGGAAAGATGGTGGCTTCTTACGAAGCAATTCCCTTCGGCAGGTTCCATGCAAGGATCTTTCAGTGGGATCTGTTGGACAAATGGTCCGGATCGCATCTTCAGATGCATCGGTTGATCACCCTGTCGCCAAGGGCCAGGGTGTCTCTGCTGTGGTGGCTGCAGAGTGCTCATCTTCTCGAGGGACGCAGGTTCGGCATACAGGACTGGGTCCTGGTGACCACGGATGCAAGCCTCCGAGGATGGGGGGCAGTCACTCAGGGAAGAAACTTCCAAGGACAGTGGTCAAGTCTGGAGACTTCTTTACACATAAATATATTGGAACTAAGGGCCATCTACAACGCCCTGAGTAAAGCAGAGCCCCTGCTTCAAAACCAATCAGTACTGATTCAGTCAGACAACATCACGGCGGTCGCCCATGTAAACCGCCAGGGCGGCACAAGAAGCAGGATGGCAATAGCAGAAGCCACAAGGATTCTTCGATGGGCGGAGAATCACGTGCTAGCACTGTCAGCAGTGTTCATTCCGGGAGTGGACAACTGGGAAGCAGACTTCCTCAGCAGGCACGACCTCCACCCGGTAGAGTGGGGACTTCATCAAGAAGTCTTCACACAGATTGTAAACCGTTGGGAACTGCCACAGGTGGACATGATGGCGTCCCGCCTCAACAAAAAGCTAAAAAAATATTGCGCCAGGTCACGGGACCCTCAGGCGATAGCTGTGGACGCACTAGTGACACCGTGGGTGTACCAGTCGGTTTATGTGTTCCCTCCTCTTCCTCTCATACCCAAGGTACTGAGGATAGTAAGAAAGAGAGGAGTAAGAACTATACTCATCGTTCCGGATTGGCCAAGAAGAACTTGGTACCCAGAACTACAAGAAATGATCTCAGAGGACCATGGTCTCTGCCTCTCAGACAGGACCTGTTACAGCAGGGGCCCTGTCTGTTCCAAGACTTACCGCGGCTGCGTTTGACGGCATGGCGGTTGAACACCGGATCCTAACGGAAAAGGGCATTCCGGATGAAGTGATTCCTATGTTGATAAAAGCTAGGAAGGATGTGACAGCAAAGCATTATCACCGCATATGGCGGAAATATGTTGCTTGGTGTGAGGCCAGGAAGGCCCCAACAGAGGAATTCCAGCTGGGTTGTTTTCTGCACTTCCTACAGTCAGGGGTGACTATGGGCCTAAAATTGGGGTCCATAAAGGTCCAGATTTCGGCCCTATCTATTTTCTTTAAAAAAGAACTGGCTTCACTGCCTGAAGTTCAGACGTTTGTTAAGGGAGTGCTGCATATTCAGCCCCCTTTTGTGCCTCCAGTGGCACCTTGGGATCTTAACGTTATGTTGGATTTCCTGAAATCACACTGGTTTGAGCCACTTAAGACCGTGGAGCTAAAGTATCTCACATGGAAGGTGGTCATGCTGTTGGCCTTAGCTTTAGCTAGGCGTGTGTCAGAATTGGCGGCTTTGTCCTGTAAAAGCCCATATCTGATCTTTCATATGGACAGGGCAGAGTTGAGGACTCGTCCCCAATTTATCCCTAACGTGGTACCAGCGTTTCATTTGAACCAGCCTATTGTGGTGCCTGCGGCTACTCGGGACTTGGAGGACTCCAGGTTACTTGATGTAGTCAGGGCTTTGAAAATCTATGTAGCCAGGACGGCTGGAGTCAGGAAAACTGACTCGCTGTTTATCCTGCATGCACCCAACAAACTGGGTGCTCCGGCTTCAAAGCAAACTATTGCGCGCTGGATCTGTAACACGATTCAGCAAGCTCATTCTGCGGCAGGGTTACCGCATCCTAAATCAGTAAAAGCCCATTCCACAAGGAAGGTGGCCTCTTCTTGGGCGGCTGCCCGAGGGGTCTCGGCTTTACAGCTTTGCCGAGCAGCTACTTGGTCGGGTTCAAACACATTTGCTAAGTTCTACAAGTTAGATTCCCTGGCTGAGGAGGACTTGCCTTTGCTCATTCGGTGCTGCAGAGTCATCCGCACTCTCCCGCCCATTTGGGAGCTTTGGTATAATCCCCATGGTCCTTACGGAGTTACCAGCATCCACTAGGACGTCAGAGAAAATAAGAATTTACTCACCGTTAATTCTATTTCTCGTAGTCCGTAGTGGATGCTGGGCGCCCGTCCTAAGTGCGGACTCTCTGCAATACATGTATATAGTTATTGCTTAACTAAAGGGTTATTGTTATGAGCCATCTGTTACTGAGGCTCAGTTGTTGTTCATACTGTTAACTAGGTATGGTTATCACAAGTTGTACAGTGTGATTGGTGTGGCTGGTATGAGTCTTACCCTGGATTCCAAATCCTTTCCTTGTTGTGTCAGCTCTTCCGGGCACAGTTTCCTTAACTGAGGTCTGGAGGAGGGGCATAGAGGGAGGAGCCAGTGCACACCAGATAGTACCTAATCTTTCTTTTAGAGTGCCCAGTCTCCTGCGGAGCCCGTCTATTCCCCATGGTCCTTACGGAGTTCCCAGCATCCACTACGGACTACGAGAAATAGAATTACCGGTGAGTAAATTCTTATTTCTCTAACATCCTAAGTGGATGCTGGGGACTCCGTCAGGACCATGGGGATAGCGGCTCCGCAGGAGACAGGGCACAAAAATAAAGCTTTAGGATTAGGTGGTGTGTACTGGCTCCTCCCCCTATGACCCTCCTCCAAGCCTCAGTTAGGTTTTTGTGCCCGTCCGAGCAGGGTGCAATCTAGGTGGCTCTCCTAAAGAGCTGCTTAGAAAAAGTTTTTAGGTTTTTTATTTTCAGTGAGTCCTGCTGGCAACAGGCTCACTGCATCGAGGGACGTAGGGGAGAGAATTTCAACTCACCTGCGTGCAGGATGGATTGGATTCTTAGGCTACTGGACACCATTAGCTCCAGAGGGAGTCGGAACACAGGTCTCACCCTGGGGTTCGTCCCGGAGCCGCGCCGCCGACCCCCCTTAAAGATGCTGAAGATTGAAGGTCCGGAAACAGGCGGCAGAAGGCTCTTCAGTCTTCATGAAGGTAGCGCACAGCACTGCAGCTGTGCGCCATTGTTGTCACACACTTCACACCAAGCGGTCACGGAGGGTGCAGGGCGCTGCTGGGGGCGCCCTGGGCAGCAATATTTAATACCTTTATGGCAAAAGAATACATCACATATAGCCATTGAGGCTATATGTATGTATTTAACCCATGCCAGTTATCTAAAACTACGGGAGAAAAGCCCGCCGAAATAGGGGGCGGAGCTTATTCTCCTCAGCACACAGCGCCATTTTCCTGCTCAGCTCCGCTGTGAGGAAGGCTCCCAGGACTCTCCCCTGCACTGCACTACAGAAACAGGGTAAAACAGAGAGGGGGGGGGGCATTTTTTTGGCGATATTTTGATATATTTAAGCTGCTATAAAGAACAACACTTATATAAGGTTGTTCCCATATATATTATAGCGCTTGGGTGTGTGCTGGCAAACTCTCCCTCTGTCTCCCCAAAGGGCTAGTGGGGTCCTGTCTTCGATAAGAGCATTCCCTGTGTGTCGGTACGTGTGTGTCGACATGTATGAGGACGATGTTGGTGTGGAGGCAGAGCAATTGCCGATAATGGTGATGTCACCCCCCAGGGAGTCGACACCGGAATGGATGGCTTTGTTTATGGAATTACGTGATAATGTCAGCACATTACAAAAATCAGTTGACGACATGAGACGGCCGGCAAACCAGTTAGTACCTGCCCAGGCGTCTCAGACACCGTCAGGGGCTGTAAAGCGCCCTTTACCTCAGTCGGTCGACACAGACCCAGACACAGACACTGAATCTAGTGTCGACGGTGATGAAACAAACGTATTTTCAAGTAGGGCCACACGTTATATGATCACGGCAATGAAGGAGGCTTTGCATATCTCTGATACTGCAAGTACCACAAAAAGGGGTATTATGTGGGGGGTGAAAAAACTACCTGTAGTTTTTCCTGAATCAGAGGAATTAAATGATGTATGTGATGAAGCGTGGGTTAACCCAGATAGAAAAATGCTAATTTCAAAAAAGTTATTAGCATTATACCCTTTCCCGCCAGAGGTTAGGGCGCGCTGGGAAACACCCCCTAGGGTGGATAAGGCGCTCACACGCTTATCAAAACAAGTGGCGTTACCGTCTCCTGATACGGCCGCCCTCAGGGATCCAGCTGATAGGAGAATGTAAACTACCCTAAAAAGTATATACACACATACTGGTGTTATACTGCGACCAGCCATCGCCTCAGCCTGGATGTGCAGTGCTGGGGTCGTCTGGTTGGATTCCCTGACTGAAAATATTGATACCCTGGATAGGGACAGTATTTTATTGACTATAGAGCAATTAAAGGATGCTTTCCTTTATATGCGAGATGCTCAGAGAGATATTTGCACTCTGGCATCGAGAGTAAATGCGATGTCCATATCTGCCAGAAGGAGTTTATGGACGCGACAGTGGTCAGGTGATGCGGATTCCAAACGACATATGGAAGTATTGCCGTATAAAGGGGAGGAATTATTTGGCGTCGGTCTATCGGATCTGGTGGCCACGGCAACTGCCGGAAAATCCACCTTTTTACCTCAGACCCCCTCCCAACAGAAAAAGACACCGTCTTTTCAGCCGCAGTCCTTTCGGTCCTATAAGAACAAGCGGACAAAAGGACAGTCATATCTGCCTCGGGGCAGAGGAAGGGGTAAGAGAGGGCAGCAAGCAGCCCCTGCCCAGGAACAGAAGCCCTCCCAGGGTTCTGCAAAGCCCTCAGCATGACGCTGGGGCCTTACAAGCGGACTCAGGAGCGGTGGGGGGTCGACTCAAGAATTTCAGCGCACAGTGGGCTTGCTCACAGGTGGACCCCTGGATTCTGCAGGTAGTATCTCAGGGTTACAGGTTGGAATTCGAGAAGTCTCCCCCTCGCCGGTTCCTAAAGTCTGCTTTGCCAACGTCTCCCTCAGACAGGGCGACGGTATTGGAAGCCATTCACAAGCTGTTTTCTCAGCAGGTGATAGTCAAGGTACCCCTCCTACAACAGGGAAAGGGGTATTACTCCACGCTATTTGTGGTACCGAAGCCGGACGGCTCGGTAAGACCTATTCTAAATCTGAAATCTTTGAACCTGTACATACAAAAATTCAAGTTCAAGATGGAGTCACTCAGAGCAGTGATAGCGAATCTGGAAGAAGGGGACTTTATGGTGTCCCTGGACATAAAGGATGCTTACCTACATGTCCCAATTTGCCCTTCACATCAAGGGTACCTCAGGTTCGTGGTGCAAAACTGTCATTATCAGTTTCAGACGCTGCCGTTTGGATTGCCCACGGCACCTCGGGTCTTTACCAAGGTAATGGCCGAAATGATGATTCTTCTGCGAAGAAGAGGCGTATTAATTATCCCTTACTTGGACGATCTCCTGATAAGGGCAAGGTCCAGAGAACAGCTGGAGGACGGAGTAGCACTAACCCAACTAGTGCTGCAACAACACGGGTGGATTCTGAATTTTCCAAAATCTCAGTTGACCCCGACGACACGTCTGCTGTTCCTGGGAATGATTCTGGACACGGTTCAGAAAAAGGTGTTTCTTCCGGAGGAGAAAGCCAGGGAGTTATCCGAACTTGTCAGGAACCTCCTAAAACCAGGGAAAGTGTCTGTGCATCAATGCACAAGAGTCCTGGGAAAGATGGTGGCTTCTTACGAAGCGATTCCATTCGGCAGATTCCACGCACGAACTTTTCAGTGGGATCTGCTGGACAAATGGTCCGGATCGCATCTGCAGATGCATCAGCGGATAACCTTATCGCCACGGACAAGGGTGTCTCTTCTGTGGTGGTTGCAGAGTGCTCATCTGTTAGAGGGCCGCAGATTCGGCATACAGGACTGGGTCCTGGTGACCACGGATGCCAGTCTGAGAGGCTGGGGAGCGGTCACACAGGGAAGAAACTTCCAGGGAGTATGGTCAAGCCTGGAGATGTCTCTTCACATAAATATACTGGAGCTAAGAGCGATTTACAATGCTCTAAGTCTGGCAAAACCCCTGCTTCAGGGTCAGCCGGTGTTGATCCAGTCGGACAACATCACGGCAGTCGCCCACGTAAACAGACAGGGCGGCACAAGAAGCAGGACAGCAATGGCAGAAGCTGCAAGGATTCTTCGCTGGGCGGAAGATCATGTGATAGCACTGTCAGCAGTATTCATTCCGGGAGTGGACAACTGGGAAGCAGACTTCCTCAGCAGACACGATCTACACCCGGGAGAGTGGGGACTTCATCCAGAAGTCTTCCACATGATTGTGAACCGTTGGGAAAAACCAATGGTGGATATGATGGCGTCCCGCCTCAACAAAAAACTGGACAGGTATTGCGCCAGGTCAAGAGACCCTCAGGCAATAGCTGTGGACGCTCTGGTAACACCGTGGGTGTTCCAGTCAGTGTATGTGTTCCCTCCTCTGCCTCTCATACCAAAGGTACTGAGAATTATACGGCAAAAGGGAGTAAGAACGATACTAGTGGCTCCGGATTGGCCAAGAAGAACTTGGTACCCGGAACTTCAAGAGATGCTCACGGAGGATCCGTGGCCTCTACCTCTAAGACCGGACCTGCTTCAGCAGGGACCGTGTCTATTCCAAGACTTACCGCGGCTGCGTTTGACGGCATGGCGGTTGAACGCCGAATTCTAAGGGAAAAAGGCATTCCGGAAGAGGTCATTCCTACACTGGTAAAAGCCAGGAAGGAGGTGACTGCACAACATTATCACCGCATTTGGAGAAAATATGTTGCGTGGTGTGAGGCCAGGAAGGCCCCCACGGAGGAATTTCAACTGGGTCGATTCCTACATTTCCTGCAAACAGGATTGTCTATGGGCCTCAAATTGGGGTCCATTAAGGTTCAAATTTCGGCCCTTTCGATTTTCTTCCAGAAAGAATTGGCTTCAGTTCCTGAAGTCCAGACTTTTGTAAAAGGAGTACTACATATACAGCCCCCGGTTGTGCCCCCAGTGGCACCGTGGGATCTTAATGTAGTCTTGGATTTTCTCAAATCCCATTGGTTTGAGCCGCTCAAATCCGTGGAGTTGAAGTATCTTACATGGAAAGTAACCATGCTACTGGCCCTGGCTTCAGCAAGGAGAGTATCAGAATTGGCGGCTTTATCATATAAGAGCCCATATCTGATTTTCCATACGGACAGGGCAGAACTGCGGACACGTCCTCATTTTCTGCCTAAGGTGGTGTCAGCGTTTCACCTGAACCAGCCTATTGTGGTGCCTGCGGCTACTAACGATTTGGAGGATTCCAAGTTGTTGGACGTGGTCCGGGCATTGAAAATATATATTTCAAGAACGGCGGGAGTCAGAAAGTCTGACTCACTGTTTATATTGTATGCACCCAACAAGATGGGTGCTCCTGCTTCTAAGCAGACGATTGCTCGTTGGATTTGTAGCACAATTCAACTTGCACATTCTGTGGCAGGCTTGCCACAACCTAAATCTGTCAAGGCCCATTCCACAAGGAAAGTGGGCTCATCCTGGGCGGCTGCCCGGGGGGTCTCGGCATTACAACTCTGCCGAGCTGCTACTTGGTCAGGGGCAAACACATTTGCAAAATTCTACAAATTTGATACCCTGGCTGAGGAGGACCTTGAGTTCTCTCATTCGGTGCTGCAGAGTCATCCGCACTCTCCCGCCCGTTTGGGAGCTTTGGTATAATCCCCATGGTCCTGACGGAGTCCCCAGCATCCACTTAGGACGTTAGAGAAAATAAGAATTTACTTACCGATAATTCTATTTCTCGTAGTCCGTAGTGGATGCTGGGCGCCCATCCCAAGTGCGGATTGTCTGCAATACTTGTACATAGTTATTGTTACAAACAAATTCGGGTTGTTATTGTTGTGAGCCGTCTGTTCAGAGGCTCCTACGTTTGTCATACTGTTAACTGGGTTCAGATCACAAGTTATACGGTGTGATTGGTGTGGCTGGTATGAGTCTTACCCGGGATTCAATATCCTTCCTTATTGTGTACGCTCGTCCGGGCACAGTATCCTAACTGAGGCTTGGAGGAGGGTCATAGGGGGAGGAGCCAGTACACACCACCTAATCCTAAAGCTCTATTTTTGTGCCCTGTCTCCTGCGGAGCCGCTATCCCCATGGTCCTGACGGAGTCCCCAGCATCCACTACGGACTACGAGAAATAGAATTATCGGTAAGTAAATTCTTATTTTTTTTTTATAGAATAGAATGTGCTTGATAAATGCACCTAAAACCTGATTACTTGATAAAAGCAATTTCTCCAATGGTCCACTAATTATTTTCACTGTTACATCAAGTACCTTCTCTAAAGAAACTTGGAGAGGCACAATTTCCCTGGGTATGGGTGTAGACACAACTTAGGTCGACAGTCATTAGGTCAACCATATTAGGTCGACATGTACTAGGTTGACAGGTCAAAAGGTCGACATGGTTTTTTTTTTTTTTACTTTTTTTGGCGTAGTTTTCTTCGTAAAGTAACGGGGAATCACAATTAGTGCACCGTCTCCCCTAGCATGGCTCGCTTCGCTCGCCATGCTTCGGGCAAGGTGCCTCACTCCGCTACCGCAGCGCTCGGCACAGGTTACCGTTCCAATCGTAGTCCACGTGGATCGTTAAGTATGAAAAAAATGAAAAAAAAAAAGTGAAAAACTCATGTCAATCTTTTGACCTGTCGACCTAGTACATGTCGACCTAATGACCATGTCAACCTAATGCATGTCGACCTTCAGTGGTCGACCTAATGACTGTTGACCTAACGACTGTATCCCATTTCCTAATGTCATGTGTAGATTGTAAGCTTGCGAGCATGGCCTTCCTACCTCTATGTCTGTTTTTACCCAGTTTTGTTCTATTACTGTTGTTCTAATTGTAAAGCACAACGGAATATGCTGTGCTATATAAGAAACTGTTAATAAATAAATAATAAATAAATAAATAAATAAATAGATGACTTGTTTATTATGTTCTCAGTTATAGTTGACTACTACAGAGTAAGGAGAGAAGGCCTCCTACACTGCCAAGTCTGCATGGTCAGGAAAGGCTATGTGTGGGTTTACTATGACCCATGTAATTTATAAGCCTCAAACAAACAAGGGTCACATATAATAAAGTCCCAATGTCCTTTCAACTCAGATTCATCTCATTGTGCTCATCACTGTCACAACTGAGGGTTTTAGCTGACAGGAGGAAGCCTCAGTTGTAGGGGCTGAGAGGAACTTAAACCGGGGAGGTTTAATCAGACCCCTGGACATGTACGTGTTAAAAGGAAACCCGAAGGTGTGACCATGACAACCAGGTAAAAGTAAATTAAAAGTTTATTGACAAACTCCGTGTAACAACAGACAGCAAATAATAAAAATGGCAATGATAAATAATATGATTCCTGGAGCACTCTGACCATGAAATGGTTTCACAGGACACTGGAACAGTTGTTAAAGTCCATAGATGGAATAACCTTACCAGGCCTGGCTGTAGTAGTGAAGATATACAAGGAACATGCCAGTAGATGGAACAGATGAAGCTGGTAACTTGAATCAGCTGTTGTAATTGCTGGATAGAACCAGCCAGGTGGTAAGACACGGAGTGGATGCGGAATGGAATCAGCCAGATGATAAAGTCACTGAATGAATGCTGGGTGGATCCAGCCAGGTGATGAAACACGGAGATGCTAGGGAGCGTGGAAACAGAGGAGTTGAAGGATGATTACCGGTGGTAGTGGATACTGCTGGAAGCAGATGAAATAGCTGGAAGCTAGAAACTGGATCAGCCACGGAGGACTGCAGAGTCAGGCTGCACCGCAGGATGGTAGGCAGGTGCGGGTCTCTTTAGTGGATGCTGGAGACAGGAGCTGGAACCTGAAAACACAACCACAGGAGAGAGACTGGAACAATGTATGACAAACAAAGCACTGACCATTTCCTGGCCCAGGCACAGGATACTTATACCTGCAGCAATGCAGGTATTGGCTGGGCAATTATGCAGATTTCCAGAGGCAGTGGATTGGAGGAACTGAAGCATGTGATTGAATCCAACATGGCTGCGCCCATGTTAGAACTTGGAGGGAAAACTGGTTTAGGAAACCATGTGGAAACATAACTGCAATGGCGGCGCCGGCCGCAGAGGACAGGAGACGCCAGACTGAGAACTGTATGCTGATACTCGTGGATGACAACGGAGGCCGCGGCAGGCATGGAACACCACACTGACAACCTGCACCTATAACACAGGAGCGGCGGCGGAGGCCGCGGAGAACGGGAGACGCCATGCAGGATTCAAACATGGCGCCGCTGTGACAGCATCTCAGCGTGACAGGAGGGATGTGCAGTATGTGGACACAGATGAGATCCGGCCTTGGAACGCTGAGCGAGCCTCAGGAGACATCTGAAAGGCAGGTAATGGCGTCCAGATACCCGGATCGTGACAGCACCCCCCCCCCCCCTTTAGGAGTGGCCCCAGGACACTTCTTAGGCTTTAGAGGAAACTTCGAGTGGAAATTCCGGACCAAGGCAGGAGCATGGACATCAGACGCATTGGTCCAAGAGCGTTCTTCAGGACCATAGCCCTTCCAGTCAATAAGATACTGCAACTGACCGTAACGGAAACGTGAGTCCAGAATCTTGGCCACCTCATACTCGATTCCCCATTGAGTCTGAACTTTAGGAGTTGGAGGAAGTGCAGAATGAAACCGATTCAGGATCAGCGGTTTCAACAGGGAAACATGGGATGTCCTGGGTATTTTCAAAAGGGGAGGTAACTGGAATCTGTAAGCAACAGGATTGATGACTTGTACAATTTTAAAAGTACCGATGTAACGAGGAGCAAATTTCATGCTGGGAACTCTCAACCTCAAATTCTTCGTGGACAACCATACTCGATCACCCACCTTAAGAGCAGGAACCGCTCTACGCTTCCTATCGGCAAACGTCTTGTACCTAAATGAGGCTTTAAGCAGGGCTGCGCGGACATTCTTCCAGTTGTTTGAAAACTGACGCAAGGTGACATCCACTGCTGGAACAGAAGTTGCTGGAAGCGGTTGGAATTCTGGAACCTTAGGGTGAAATCCATAGTTGATGAAGAATGGTGTTGAGGAGGATGAGGAATGGTATTGATTGTTGTGGCTAAACTCGGCCCAAGGAAGGAGTTGAACCCAGTCATCTTGGGAGGAAGACACGTAAATGCGGAGGAAGGCCTCCAAGTCCTGATTCACCCTCTCGGTTTGACCATTGGTCTGAGGATGGTAAGCTGTAGAAAACTTTAACTTGACTTGGAGGGCTTGACACAAACTTCGCCAAAATTTGGCTACAAATTGTACTCCACGATCGGAGATGATCTCTTCAGGGAGACCGTGAAGTCGGAAGATCTCTTGGATAAACACTTGAGCCAACTTGGAAGCTGACGGAAGACCGGTAAGGGGTATTAAATGTGCCATCTTGGTGAACCTGTCAACTACCACCCAGATGGTATTAAACTTGTTGCATATAGGCAGATCTGTGACAAAGTCCATCGACAAATGGGTCCACGGTCGACTGGGAACAGATAATGGAACCAGTTGCCCCGCAGGCGACTGGCGGGGGACTTTGTGTTGGGCACACTTTGGGCAAGAGGCAATAAACTCCTTGACGTCCTTCTTCAGAGTTGGCCACCAGTAGGACCTAGAGATAAACTCGAGGGTTTTCTGAATGCCTGTATGTCCGGCAAAACGGGAAGCATGGGCCCAATGCATGAGCTTCTTCCTCAACACCGGCTTCACAAAACTTTTCCCTGGTGGGGTCGTAGAGTCCATCCCTACCGTGGAGAATGCCAACGGATTAATAATAGGATGCTTGTCTGAAGACTCTGACTCGTTTTCTTGCTCACAACAGACAGAGAGGAGGGGGGTGCAAATCCCCACCCCTAAATTCCCTTCCGCACACTGAAAATTACCTGTAACCATCCCTAAACCTATCTGGTAATAAAATTCAGAGAATTAGTCACAAATGTTTGCAAACACATGTTTAGCTGCTGGCCACGTCACGGCTTCTCTGATACAGCAGTCCTAACCTACATAATAGCAGTGCCCACATAGGGCCATGTAATTTGTCACAGTAGGCCTCATGATAAAGGCTATTACTAAAACACTTCCAGACAGAGAGCTAACTTACCCAGGAGCTCCCAAGAGCGGGAAAGGGCATCGGCCTTGCGATTCTGAGAGCCCGGACAGAACTGGAGCTTAAAGTCGAACCTGGAAAAGAAAAGTGCCCATCTGGCCTGACGAGGGTTAAGACATTGTGCGCCTTTCAGGTATAAAAGATTCTTGTGGTCGGTAAGTATCGTGATTGAATGAGAAGCTCCTTCCAACAGATATCTCCACTCCTCTACAGCGAGCTTGATGGCTAGCAACTCCTGGTCGCCAATGGCATAGTTGCGCTCAGCTGGGGAGAACTTCCGGGAGAAGAAACTGCAAGGATGGCCATCTTTAGCCCTCTGAGATAACACCGCTCCTACTCCAACGGAGGAGGCATCCACCTCTAAGATGAAAGGAGAGTCGGTGTCGGGCTGTTTCAGAACTGGTGCAGAGATGAAACGTTGTTTTAGAAGATGAAAAGCTTGCGTAGCTTCTTCAGACCACTTGGACGGGTTAGCACCCTTCTTGGTTAATGCAGTGATAGGCGCCACAATGGTGGAAAAGTCTCGTATGAACTTTCTGTAATAATTGGCGAACCCTAAGAACCTCTGGACCCCTTTGAGGGTTAAGGGTATCGGCCAATTCTGGATTGCTTGTAGTTTCTCAGGATCCATCTCCAGTCCGGAACCGGACACAATGTAACCTAGAAACGGAATGGATTTAACTTCAAAGACACATTTCTCCAATTTGCAATAGAGATGATTGACACGGAGACGGGACAGAACCTCCTTTACCCAGAAACGATGTTCCTCTAGATTATTGGCACAGATGAGGATATCATCTAAATAAACCACGACATGGCGGTATAAGATGTTTCTGAAGATCTCATTCACGAAATGCTGGAAGACAGCTGGAGCATTGCTTAATCCGAAGGGCATGATGAGGTACTCATAATGTCCATCACGGGTGTTAAAGGCGGTCTTCCACTCGTCACCCTCACGGATCCGGATGAGATTGTAGGCACCCCTCAAATCCAACTTTGTAAAGACGGTTGCTCCGCTGATTCTATCGAAGAGCTCTGTAATCAAAGGTAAAGGATACCGGTTCTTGACGGTAATGTCGTTCAGACCTCTGTAATCGATGCACGGTCGCAGACCACCGTCTTTCTTCTTAACGATGAAGAAGCCTGCGCCAGCTAGAGAAGAAGAAGGTCGGATAAAACCTTTCGCCAGGTTCTCTTTGATGTACTCCTCCATGGAGTGCGTCTCAGGCAGAGACAACGGGTAAGTTCGGCCTCGAGGTGGAACCTTCCCTGGAATGAGATCAATTGGGCAGTCCCATTCTCTATGAGGAGGAAGGATATTAGCAGAAGCTTTACTGAACACGTCCGTGTAGTCTTGATATGGAGGAGGTGGAACATCAGACGACCTGGGAAAAGAAGAACAAACAGGAAGCACTTTGAACAAACAAGTCTTTGCACAGGAGGGACCCCATGCTAGTATTTGCGTAGTCGTCCAGTCAATCGACGGATTGTGGAGACGGAGCCATGGAAGGCGCAAAACCACTGGATGTGTGGCTCTTGGAATCACTAGGAAGGAAATAAATTCTGCATGAAGAACTCCCACTCTCAGACGAACTGGTAGAGTCTTTAGAGAAATAACTGCGTCAAAAATCTTGCTGCCATCTACTGCAGTTAAGGAGATGGACGAAGGAAGTCTCTCGGTGGGTAGGGACCACCGTTTAACATAAGCTTCGGTTATGAAATTCCCAGCTGCTCCGGAATCAAGGAGGGCAATGACGTTCCTGTAACATTGAGCAATTTGGAGCGAGACTGGGAGATTACAATCATGAGGAGATGGAGAGGAGATCATTACTCCTAGCCGGCCCTCTCCTTGGCGAGCTAGGATTTGGAGTTTCCCGGACGTTTGGGACAGGCATTGATAATGTGAGACGGAGCTGCACAATAGAGACAGAGAGACTCAGAGAGACGTCTTCGGCGCTCAGCGGGAGATAGACGGGAACGGCCAATTTGCATGGGCTCATCCTTGGATGGAGACGGTTGACGAAGAGGAGGAGCAGAAGATTTTGGAGCAGACGATCTTCCTCGCTCGGTTGCTCTCTCTCTGAAACGTAGATCAACCTTCGTGCAAAGAGAAATTAGCTCATCCAACTTAGAGGGCAAGTCTCTGGTAGCTAACTCATCCTTGATGCGTTCTGATAAGCCATGCCAGAATGCAGCATACAGGGCCTCGTCGTTCCATGCCAGTTCAGATGCCAGGATTTTGAACTGTATGAGATACTGTCCCACAGTACGTGTTCCCTGGTGTAAACGGAGAATCTCAGATGAAGCAGAGGTTACCCGGCCTGGCTCGTCGAAGATGCGCCTGAATGTTGCCACAAAGTCTGTATAGGAGGACAGCAGGGGATCAGACTTCTCCCATAAAGGTGATGCCCAGTCAAGGGCTGAGCCGCTGAGAAGGGAAATGATATAGGCAATTTTAGTACGGTCACTGGGGAAATTGCCAGGCTGAAGCTCAAAGTGGATTTCGCATTGGTTAAGAAATCCCCTGCAGAACCTTGGAGATCCGTCAAATTTTGCTGGCGTTGGGAGATGAAGACGTGGAATGGAAATGGGCAAGGTGGGTGGGGATACAGCTGGTGTCACTGTTGTGGACGCACCGGACGTGCCAGGTCCACGGAGGGTCGTTTGAATCCCGTCCAGCCGCGTAGAGAGATCCTGGAGACAGCGGATGATGTGGCCTTGTGCAGCCTACTGATGTTCAAGTCGGGCTGCCAGTTCTTGCATCGGCCTGGCCGCTTGATCCTGGTCTCCGGCTGGATTCATATGGTCAGTGCTTACTGTCACAACTGAGGGTTTTAGCTGACAGGAGGAAGCCTCAGTTGTAGGGGCTGAGAGGAACTTAAACCGGGGAGGTTTAATCAGACCCCTGGACGTGTAAGTGTTAAAAGGAAACCCGAAGGTGTGACCATGACAACCAGGTAAAAATAAGATTTTACTCACCGGTAAATCTATTTCTCGTAGTCCGTAGTGGATACTGGGAACTCCGAAAGGACCATGGGGAATAGCGGCTCCGCAGGAGATTGGGCACAACTAAAGAAAGCTTTTAGGTCACCTGGTGTGCACTGGCTCCTCCCACTATGACCCTCCTCCAAGCCTCAGTTAGGACACTGTGCCCGGACGAGCTGACATAATAAGGAAGGATTTTGAATCCCGGGTAAGACTCTTACCAGCCACACCAATCACACCGTATAACACGTGATACTATACCCAGTTTAACAGTATGAAAACAACTGAGCCTCTCAACAGATGGCTCAACAATAACCCTTTAGTTAACAATAACTATGTACAAGTATTGCAGACAATCCGCACTTGGGATGGGCGCCCAGCATCCACTACGGACTACGAGAAATAGATTTACCGGTGAGTAAAATCTTATTTTCTCTGACGTCCTAGTGGATGCTGGGAACTCCGAAAGGACCATGGGGATTATACCAAATCTCCCAAACGGGCGGGAGAGTGCGGATGACTCTGCAGCACCGAATGAGAGAACTCAAGGTCCTCCTCAGCCAGGGTATCAAATTTGTAGAATTTTGCAAACGTGTTTGCCCCTGACCAAGTAGCAGCTCGGCAAAGTTGTAAAGCCGAGACCCCTCGGGCAGCCGCCCAAGAAGAGCCCACCTTCCTTGTGGAATGGGCTTTTACTGATTTAGGATGCGGCAGTCCAGCCGCAGAATGCGCCAGCTGAATTGTGCTACAAATCCAGCGAGCAATAGTCTGCTTAGAAGCAGGAGCACCCAGTTTGTTGGGTGCATACAGGATAAATAGCGAGTCAGTTTTCCTGACTCTAGCCGACCTGGAAACATAAATTTTCAAGGCCCTGACTACGTCCAGCAACTTGGAATCCTCCAAGACCCTAGTAGCCGCAGGCACCACAATAGGTTGGTTCAAGTGAAAAGCTGATACCACCTTAGGGAGAAACTGGGGACGAGTCCTCAATTCCGCCCTATCCATATGGAAAATCAGATAAGGGCTTTTACATGACAAAGCTGCCAATTCTGACACACGCCTGGCTGAAGCCAAGGCCAATAACATGACCACTTTCCACGTGAGATATTTTAGATCCACGGTTTTAAGTGGCTCAAACCAATGTGATTTTAAGAAACTCAACACCACGTTGAGATCCCAAGGTGCCACTGGAGGCACAAACGGGGGCTGAATATGCAGCACTCCTTTCACAAACGTCTGAACTTCAGGTAGTGAAGCTAGTTCTTTCTGGAAGAAAATCGACAGAGCCGAGATCTGTACCTTAATGGAGCCTAATTTCAGGCCCATAGTCACTCCTGCTTGTAGGAAATGCAGAAATCGACCTAGTTGAAATTCCTCTGTTGGGGCCTTTTTGGCCTCACACCAAGCAACATATTTCCGCCATATGCGGTGATAATGCTTTGCAGTTACATCTTTCCTGGCTTTAATCAGCGTAGGAATGACTTCCTCCGGAATGCCCTTTTCCTTCAGGATCCGGCGTTCAACCGCCATGCCGTCAAACGCAGCCGCGGTAAGTCTTGGAACAGACAGGGCCCCTGCTGCAGCAGGTCCTGTCTGAGCGGCAGAGGCCATGCTCTGAGATCATCTCTTGAAGTTCCGGGTACCACGCTCGTCTTGGCCAATCCGGAACCACGAGTATTGTTCTTACTCCTCGTTTTCTTATTATTCTCAGTACCCTTGGTATGAGAGGCAGAGGAGGGAACACATAAACTGACTGGTACACCCACGGTGTCACTAGAGCGTCCACAGCTATCGCCTGAGGGTCCCTTGACCTGGCGCAATATCTCTCTAGTTTTTTGTTTAGGCGGGACGCCATCATGTCCACCTGTGGCCGTTCCCATCGATTTACAATCAGCGTGAAGACTTCTGGATGAAGTCCCCACTCTCCCGGGTGGAGGTCGTGCCTGCTGAGAAAGTCTGCTTCCCAGTTGTCCACACCCGGAATGAACACTGCTGACAGTGCTAGTACGTGATTTTCCGCCCATCGGAGAATCCTTGTGGCTTCTGCCATTGCCATCGTGCTTCTTGTGCCGCCCTGTCGATTTACATGGGCGACTGCCGTGATGTTGTCTGACTGGATCAGTACCGTCTGGTGTAGAAGCAGGGATTTTGCCTGACTTAGGGCATTGTAAATGGCCCTTAGTTCCAGAATATTTATGTGTAGGGAAGTCTCCTGACTCGACCATAGTCCTTGGAAGTTTCTTCCCTGTGTGACTGCCCCCCAGCCTCGAAGGCTGGCATCCGTGGTCACCAGGACCCTGTCCTGTATGCCGAATCTGCGGCCCTCTAGAAGATGAGCACTCTGCAGCCACCACAGCAGAGACACCCTGGTTCTTGGAGACAGGGTTATTAGGCGATGCATCTGAAGATGCGATCCGGACCATTGGTCCAACAGGTCCCACTGAAAGATTCTGGCATGGAACCTGCCGAAAGGAATTGCTTCGTAAGAAGCCACCATCTTTCCCAGGACCCACGTGCAGTGATGCACCGATACCTGTTTTGGTTTCAGGAGGTCTCTGACTAGAGATGACAGCTCCTTGGCTTTCTCCTCCGGGAGAAACACTTTTTTCTGGACTGTATCCAGAATCATACCCAGGAACAGTAGACGTGTCGTCGGAACCAGCTGTGATTTTGGAATATTCATAATCCAACCGTGCTGGTGTAGCACCTCATGAGATAGTGCTACTCCCACCAACAACTGCTCCTTGGACCTCGCCTTTATTAGGAGATCGTCCAAGTACGGGATAATTAAAACTCCCTTTCTTCGAAGGAGTATCATCATTTCCGCCATTACCTTGGTAAACACCCTCGGTGCCGTGGAGAATCCAAACGGCAGCGTCTGGAATTGGTAATGGCAATCCTGTACCACAAATCTGAGGTACTCCTGGTGAGGATAGTAAATGGGGACATGCAGGTAAGCATCCTTGATGTCCAGGGATACCATGTAATCCCCCTCGTCCAGGCTTGCAATAACCGCCCTGAGCGATTCCATCTTGAACTTGAATTTTTTTATGTATGTGGTCAAGGATTTCAAATTTAAAATGGGTCTCACCGAACCGTCCGGTTTCGGTACCACAAACAGTGTGGAATAGTAACCCCGTCCTTGATGAAGTAGGGGCACCTTGATTATCACCTGCTGGGAATACAGCTTGTGAATTGCCGCTAGCACAGCCTCCCTGTCTGAAGGAGTAATCGGCAAGGCAGATTTTAGGAACCGGTGGGGTGGAGACGCCTCGAATTCCAGTTTGTACCCTTGAGATACTATTTGCAGGATCCAGGGATCCACCTGTGAGCGAGCCCACTGATCGCTGAAATTTTTGAGGCGGCCCCCCACCGTACCTGGCTCCGCCTGTGGAGCCCCACCGTCATGCGGCGGACTTGGAAGAAGCTGGGGAGGACTTTTGCTCCTGGGAACCTGCTGTTTGTTGCAGCCTTTTTCCCCTACCTCTGCCTCTGGACAGAAAGGACTGTACCTGATAAAACGGCGCCTTTTTAGGCTGTGAGGGAACATGGGGTAAAAATGCTGACTTCCCAGCAGTTGCTGTGGAATCTAGGTCCGAGAGACCATCCCCAAATAACTCCTCACCCTTATAAGGCAAAACTTCCATGTGCCTTTTTGAATCTGCATCCCCTGTCCACTGGCGAGTCCCTAAGCCTCTCCTAGCAGAAATGGACAATGCACTTATTTTAGATGCCAGCCGGCAGATCTCCCTCTGTGCATCTCTCATGTATAAGACTGAGTCTTTTATATGCTCTATGGTTAGCAGAATAGTGTCCCTGTCTAGGGTGTCAATATTTTCTGACAGGGAATCTGACCACGCAGCGGCAGCACTGCACATCCATGCTGACGCAATAGCTGGTCTAAGTATAATGCCTGAGTGTGTATATACAGACTTCAGGATCGCCTCCTGCTTTCTATCAGCAGGTTCCTTGAGGGCGGCCGTATCCGGAGACGGTAGTGCCACCTTTTTAGACAAACGTGTGAGCGCTTTATCCACCCTAGGGGGTGTCTCCCAACGTGACCTATCCTCTGGCGGGAAAGGGAACGCCATTAGTAACTTCTTAGAGATTACCAATCTTTTATCAGGGAAAGCCCACGCTTCTTCACACACTTCATTTAATTCTTCTGATGGGGGAAAAACTACGGGTAGTTTTTTCTCCCCAAACATAATACCCTTTTTAGTGGTACCTGGGTTTATATCAGAAATTTGTAACACCTCTTTCATTGCTTCAATCATGCAACGAATGGCCTTAGTGGACATTAGACTAGACTCATCGTCGTCGACACTGGTGTCAGTATCCGTGTCAACATCCGTGTCTGCCATCTGAGGTAGCGGGCATTTTAGAGCCCCCGATGGCCTTTGAGACGCCTGGACAGGCACGAGCTGAGAAGCCGGCTGTCCCGCATTTGGCATGTCGTCAAATTTTTTGTGTAAGGAGTCGACACGTGCACGCAATTCCTTCCATAAGTCCATCCACTCAGGTGTCTGCCCCGCAGGGGGTGACATCCCTTCTATAGGCATCTGCTCCGCCTCCACATCATTATCCTCATCAAACATGTCGACACAGCCGTACCGACACACCGCACACACACAGGGAATGCTCTAACAGAGGACAGGACCCACAAAAGCCCTTTGGGGAGACAGAGTGAGAGTATGCCAGCACACACCAGAGCGCTATATAATGCAGGGACTAACTGAGTTATGTCCCCTATAGCTGCTGTTATATATACTGCGCCTAAATTTAGTGCCCCCCCTCTCTTTTTTACCCTTTTCTGTAGTGTAGACTGCAGGGGAGAGCCAGGGAGCTTCCTTCCAGCGGATCTGTGAAGGAGAAATGGCGCCAGTGTGCTGAAGGAGATAGCTCCGCCCCTTTTTCGCGGACTTTTCTCCCACTTTTTTATGGATTCTGGCAGGGGTAATTATCACATATATAGCCTCTGGGGCTATATATTGTGGTATTTTTGCCAGCCAAGGTGTTTTTATTGCTGCTCAGGGCGCCCCCCCCTAGCGCCCTGCACCCTCAGTGACCGGAGTGTGAAGTGTGTATGAGGAGCAATGGCGCACAGCTGCAGTGCTGTGCGCTACCTTGGTGAAGACTGATGTCTTCTGCCGCCGATTTTCCGGACCTCTTCTTGCTTCTGGCTCTGTAAGGGGGACGGCGGCGCGGCTCCGGGACCGAACACCAAGGCCAGTTCCATGCGGTCGATCCCTCTGGAGCTAATGGTGTCCAGTAGCCTAAGAAGCCCAAGCTAGCTGCAAGCAGGTAGGTTCGCTTCTTCTCCCCTTAGTCCCTCGCTGCAGTGAGCCTGTTGCCAGCAAATCTCACTGTAAAATAAAAAACCTAATTATATACTTTCTTTTTAGAAGCTCAGGAGAGCCCCTAGTGTGCATCCAACCTCGGCCGGGCACAAAATCTAACTGAGGCTTGGAGGAGGGTCATGGTGGGAGGAGCCAGTGCACACCAGGTGACCTAAAAGCTTACTTTAGTTGTGCCCAGTCTCCTGCGGAGCCGCTATTCCCCATGGTCCTTTCGGAGTTCCCAGCATCCACTAGGACGTCAGAGAAAGTAAATTAAAAGTTTATTGACAAACTCCGTATAACAACAGACAGCAAATAATAAAAATGGCAATGATAAATAATATGATTCCTGGAGCAGTCTGACCATGAAATGGTTTCACAGGACACTGGTAGGTTAAGAACAGTTGTTAAAGTCCTTAGATGGAATAACCTTACCAGGCCTGGCTGTAGTAGTGAAGATATCCAAGGAACATGCCAGTAGATGGAACAGATGAAGCTGGTAACTTGAATCAGCTGTTGTAATTGCTGGATAGAACCAGCCAGGTGGTAAGACACGGAGTGGATGCGGAATGGAATCAGCCAGATGATAAAGTCACTGAATGAATGCTGGGTGGAACCAGCCAGGTGATGAAACACGGAGTAAATATAATAAGATGCTAGGGAGCGTGGAAACAGAGGAGTTGAAGGATGATTACCGGTGGTAGTGGATACTGCTGGAAGCAGATGAAATAGCTGGAAGCTGGAAACTGGATCAGCCACGGAGGACTGCAGAGTCAGGCTGCACCGCAGGATGGTAGGCAGGTGCGGGTCTCTTTAGTGGATGCTGGAGACAGGAGCTGGAACCTGAAAACACAACCACAGGAGAGAGACTGGAACAAGGTATGACAAACAAAGCACTGACCATTTCCTGGCCCAGGCACAGGATACTTATACCTGCAGCAATGCAGGTATTGGCTGGGCAATTATGCAGATTTCCAGAGGCAGTGGATTGGAGGAACTGAAGCATGTGATTGAATCCAACATGGCTGCGCCCATGTTAGAACTTGGAGGGAAAACTGGTTTAGGAAACATAACTGCAATGGCGGCGCCGGCCGCAGAGGACAGGAGACGCCAGACTGAGAAATGTATGCTGATACTCATGGATGACAACGGAGGCCGCGGCAGGCATGGAACACCACACTGACAACCTGCACCTATAACACAGGAGCGGCGGCGGAGGCCGCGGAGAACGGGAGACGCCATGCAGGATTCAAACATGACGCCGCTGGGACAGCATCTCAGCGTGACAGGAGGGATGTGCAGTATGTGGACACAGATGAGATCCGGCCTTGGAACGCTGAGCGAGCCTCAGGAGACATCTGAAAGGCAGGTAATGGCGTCCAGATACCCGGATCGTGACAATCACCTTATGCTAGCCATGTGGGTAGTCACTTTTCAGAGATGATGTTGTCAATTTTACGAGTGCAGGGCTGATATTTGTCTTATCCGATCCCAGTGGAAGTTCAGCAGGTGTAAACCTCTCTTTGTAGAAATATAAATCCCATGAGGGGGACGTGCTAATAGTGATCAGTCAACCCTAGAGGGGTGGGGGATATTGCCAAAAGAGTACTGTTGTTGCTGGGGGGTTGAGAAGTAATTTTAAAATGGGAGCCTATGGACAAGAAGGGTGGGGAGGATGAAACACCCCCTTGGCAATTTTTTTTTTTTTTTTCAGTTCAATAATTAAATATATTTTAAAAAATATGTTCTAAGCTTAATTTTAAAAATTTCAAATTCTGAGAGGTTTACAGGACAAGAAATTTGCTAGTTAAGTGGTTAAATATAGAATATTTATTATTTATTTATTAAGTTTTTTTTATATAGCACAGCTAATTTCATTGTGCTTTACAATTGGAAGCAACAATGAAGAAACAAAACTGGTTAATAACAAACAGTCATAGAGGTAGGAAGGCCCTGCTTGCAAGCTTACAATCTATAGGGAACTAGGCGTTGATACACAAGGATAGGTGTTATCAATTGTATAATGGTCCACCAGATTGCAAAGGTACTGGGGTCAGGAGGAAGGGAAAGTGAAGAAAGAGAAGATATGTCTGGACTGTAAAGAGGGGATGCAATTGGATAGGAAAGCTTATGTAGGTTATGTGAGTGGTTCTGGAATTTGATAAGCTTGCCTGAAGAGATGAGTTTTCAGGGAATGCTTGAAGGCTGGAGACTAGAGGAGAGTCTTATGGTGCGTGGGAGGGCATAACACAGAGTGGGCGCAGCCTGAAGAAAGTCCTGCAGTCATGAATGGGAGCAAATAATGAGTGTGAATGAGAGGTAGATCTTGTGAAAACTGGGGAGGTCGGGTTGGGAGATATTTTGAGATAAGCGATAGATGTGTTGGTATAGTTTGGTTAATGGCCTTGTGTGTGAGTATAAGGAGATTTATAGCAAGACTTACCATTGCTAAATTTCTTTCTGCGAGGTACACTGGATTCCATAGGGAATAACATCACGATGTAGAGTTGGATCTTGATCCTAAGCACCAACAGACTAAAGCTTTGACTGTTACCAGGATGCACTGCACCGCCTCCTCTATATCCCCACCTCCAGGCACTGAAGCTCAGTTTTGTTAACCTGTCCAATGCAGTAGCAGGTAAAAGAGACGATAGTAGTTAGCCACATAGAACCACATTCTCATGACAGGAGAAGGTACCAGCGGCAAATGCCATACAAACCCAAAGAAGCTAAGTGCGTCAGGGCGAGCGCTCTGTGGAATCCAGTGTACCTTGCAGAAAAGAGATTTAACAATGGTAAGTCTTACCATAAATCTCCTTTTCTGCAACGGGTTACACTGGTATTCCACAGGGAATAACATTGGGGATGTCCTAAAGCAGTTCCTCATGGGAGGGGACGCACTGTAGCGGGCACAAGAACCCGGCGTCCAAAGGAAGCATCCTGGGAGGCGGAAGTATCAAAGGCATAGAACCTAATGAACGTGTTCACTGTGTTAGGCGCCGGGGTCCGCATGTCCGCGCGGCCCGGCGCCTAGCAACTAGGGACGCCGTGCGCGTTCAGCCGCCGGCTCCCTAGCAACGCTAGACGCCGGGCGCGCTGAACCACACGGACCCTAGCAACGGGGACGCCACGGGCGGACCGCGTTCCCCGTTGCAGGGCCTAATTAACAAGCACACACACTTGTCCTCTGGCCGTGCAGCAAGGCAGCTGCACGGCATTTATTCCCAATCAGGCTCTAAGCAGCTGATTGGAGGACTCCCTGTTAAATACCTTCCCAGTACTTCTCACAGACGCCGGTAATAGCTTCCTGCATGCTGCTTTGGTTTGCTGAGAGTCTGTTCCAGTCCTGCTGTATCCGGTCATTCCTGTCCTCAGAAGTCCTGTATTCGGGAGTTGTCATCTCATCCCAGGAAGTCGTTTGGTCCCCAGTTGTCCTGACTGATCACCTTTGTATATCGAGTGGTGTTCCGTGAGTTGCGGCTCTGCTGTGTGTTGCGGCTCAGCCGCTTTATCTTTATATATTCTGTTTTTGGAGCATTTGCGGAGGGTTCCGCTTCCACAAGTCCTCTCTGGAAATCGGCGGTGCTGGGTAGGAGAAGTGGACAAGTGGATATTTTGGTTGTCCTTTTCCCTGGCGGTGTTTCCGCACATATTCTAGTTTTAAGTTAGTTTGTAGCCCCTGGCCTGGTTGTTTAGTCAGAGGTCCCCTTGTTATCACCCTGTCTCGGATTTCCCTTTGTCTCTCATTAAGACCTGGGGGGGCATCGGAGTTGGGCAGACATAATCCGCCCTTCAAACGCGGCTGCCATGGGCTCAAGCAACCATAGTCTCGCAGGGGATTTCCGACAGCACGGGTGAGACAACGGAGTTAGGGCGCCAGGGGCTATTTTCCATTCCCGCTCCCTTCCTCAGCATTTCGTTCCAGTGCTCCGGTCCTCGCAAAAAGATCTCCTCAGACCAGAGTGCTGGAATCATAACATTATTACCGGCCATACCAAAAAATTAAAATTAAACAGGGCTTTAATTTTTTCCTCTCATTCAGTTTTTGTTAAAAATTTTTGGCCTCATGAATCCGACAGGTTTAGGGCCAAACCCTGGCCAGCTCTTAGTCAATCAGATTCAAGAACTTACTCAGATGGTTCAGGATCTTTCTCTTCGGGTGAGATCGCAGGAAGATCTTTTGCGAGCCTCCCCAAAGGTAGTCCCTGAACCAAAGATGCATTTGCCTGACCGTTTTTCTGGCGATAGAAAATAATTTTTTAGTTTTAAAGAATCCTGTAAACTTTATTTCCGTTTAAGACCTACTTCCTCTGGTTCTGAATCTCAGCGGGTTGGGATTATTATTTCTTTACTCCAGGGGGATCCTCCGACCTGGGCGTTCGGTTTAAGGGCAGAGGATCCTGCGTTGTTGTCAGTAGACGCTTTCTTTAAGTCTTTAGGGCTTTTGTATGATGACCCAGATAGAGAGGCGTCCGCTGAAAGTCAGCTTCGCGCTCTCAAACAAGGAAGAAATCCTGCAGAGGTTTATTGTACTGAGTTTCGCCGTTGGTCGAACGACTGTGGCTGGAATGACCCAGCCCTGCGCAGTCAGTTTCGCCTCGGCTTATCAGAGTCTATTAAAGACAGTCTCCTCCAGTACCCCGCTCCTGAGACTCTCGATAAACTCATGGAGCTTTCTATTAAGATTGATCGTCGTCTCAGAGAGCGGAGGGCTGAAAGAGGAACACCTGTAAGGTCAAGTCCTTGTGTTTATTCCATTCCAGAAGACGTAGAGGAGCCCATGCAGATGGGTCTCTCCCGGCTGTCTCCTGAGGAAAGGGCCAGAAGGCAAAATTCCGGTCTTTGTTTGTACTGTGGTGGTAAGGGACATTTTGCTCGTAACTGTCCGAACAAGTCGGGAAACGCTTTGACCAGGTGAATTGTGAGGGGGTTCACCTAGGTCTGCAGCTTATCTCCTCGAATAACTCTCTTTTAGTCCCAGTTAAGGTTTCCTTTGGCAGCCTCAGTTCTTTGGTGTCGGCTTTTGTTGACAGTGGAGCTGCAGGAAACTTTATGGATTTAACTTGGGCTAAGGCCTTAGGCATTCCTCAGTTACCATTGGGTAGGTGTGTCACCATGCATGGCTTAGATGGGAGTCCGCTTTCCAACGGGGTTATTACTCACCGTACACCTCCCGTAGTAATTACAGTAGGAGCTTTACATTCCGAAAAGATCGAGTTCTATCTAACACATTGCCCAGCAGTTCCAGTTGTTCTGGGTCACCCTTGGCTGGCCTTTCATAATCCCACCATTGATTGGCGGTCCGGGGAGATTTCACAATGGGGTACTTTTTTGTGCTAAGGAATGTATTTCGTTTCCAGTTAGAGTAGCAGCTATCATTCCAGAACTCATTCCTGTGGAATACCAGGAGTTTGCCGATGTATTCTCCAAAGGCAATGCGGACATTCTGCCTCCCCATCGGCCTTATGATTGTGCTATTGAGCTAATCCCTGGTGCCGCATTGCCAAAGGGGAGATTATATGCATTGTCCGGGCCAGAAACTTCGGCTATGAATGACTATGTTCAGGAGAGCTTACAGAAAGGTTTTATTAGACCATCAAAATCCCCTTTAAGTGCTGGTTTTTTCTTTGTGGAGAAAAAGGATGGCTCGCTTAGACCATGCATAGATTTTAGAGCCTTGAATAAAATCTCAGTCAAAAACACCTATCCTTTGCCGTTGATTTCTGTACTCTTTGATCAGTTACGTTCTGCTGTGATTTTTTCTAAAATTGACCTGAGAGGAGCTTACAACCTCATCCGAATTAAATCTGGAGATGAGTGGAAGACGGCTTTCAGTACTCAGTCGGGTCACTACGAATACCTGGTGATGCCGTTCGGCCTGTCTAATGCTCCAGCAGTTTTTCAAGACCTCATTAACGATGTGCTCCGTGACTTCCTAGGGAAATTCGTGGTCGTTTATTTAGACGACATCTTGATTTTTTCTGAATCGATGGAACAACATATCACCCAGGTGCGTCTGGTTCTTCAAAAGTTATGTGAGAATCATTTATATGCCAAGCTGGAGAAGTGTGAATTTCACGTCACGAAAGTATCTTTTTTAGGGTACATAATTTCCCCTCAGGGATTTTCCATGGAACCTAAGAAGCTTCAGGCCATCCTTAATTGGGCGCAACCCACCAATTTAAAAGCAATTCAGCGCTTTTTAGGGTTTGCAAATTATTATAGGAGGTTCATTCATTCTTTTTCTGACCTGGTTGCTCCCATTGTGGCTCTGACAAAGAAAGGAGCGGATCCTACCAACTGGTCGCATGAAGCTGAGTTGTCCTTCCGGGCCCTGAAACAAGCCTTTGTCTCAGCTCCAGTCCTCAGACATCCTAATCCGGAATTGCCCTTTGTTGTGGAGGTTGATGCCTCAGAGGTTGGAGTGGGGGCTGTCCTTTCTCAAAAGGATCCGGTGTCTTTGGACTTACATCCTTGTGCCTTTGTGTCCAGGAAGTTCTCCACCGCTGAATCCAATTATGACGTTGGTAATCGGGAGTTACTGGCGGTAAAGTGGGCTTTTGAGGAGTGGAGGCATTGGCAGGAAGGAGCAAAGCATACTATTTCGGTATTGACTGACCATAAGAACCTGCAATACATTGAATCAGCTAAACGGCTTAATGCCCGGCAGGCACGTTGGGCATTATTTTTTACTCGTTTCAAATTTATAATCACTTTCAGGCCTGGTTCCAAGAATACTAAAGCTGATGCCCTGTCACGTAGTTTTCTTCCGGTTCACAATAACAATCCTGTTGTTACCCCAATACTTCCATCTTCGGTCATCCGGGCAGGCCTCACACAGGATTTATTTACCCAGTTAAACCAGCTTCAACACCAAGCTCCTAGATTTACTCCTGCTGGTCGTCTTTACGTTCCTGAATTTTTGAGAGCTACTGTTTTAACTGAATTCCATGACAACAAGGTTTCAGGGCATCCGGGAATCACTAAGACATTGGAGTTAGTCTCTCGCTCAGTATGGTGGCCTAGTATGTCTAAAGACATTAGGGAATTTGTTTTTTCATGTCAGGTTTGTGCACAGCATAAGGTTCCCCGTTCCTTGCCTATCGGGCAACTTATGCCCTTAAGTGTCCCTCTCAGGCCATGGTCTCATATTTCCATGGATTTTGTGGTTGACCTTCCCCTTTCAGCCGGATTCCGAGTCATATGGGTGGTAGTGGACCGTTTTAGTAAAATGGCTAATTTTATTGCTCTTCCCCGATTGCCTTCTGCTCAAGGGTTGGCAGTTTTGTTCCTCCGCCATGTGTTTAGGCTTCATGGGTTACCCACTGATATTGTTTCTGATCGGGGTCCACAATTCATCGCACAATTCTGGAGATGTTTTTGTGCTTCATTAAAGATGAAACTGTCATTAACATCCGGTTATCACCCACAATCCAACGGGCAAACCGAACGAGTTAACCAGTCATTAAAACAATATCTGCGCTTGTATTCAGCCAAACTCCAGAATGATTGGTCCGAGTTTCTTCCTTTGGCTGAATTTGCTTACAATAATTCCTGTCATTCCTCCACTAAAGAGTCTCCATTCTTTTCAGTTTTTGGTTTTCACCCCAAAGCTAATTCTTTTTTTCATCATTCTCCAGTCTCCTCGCTGGCATTGACCTCCCATCTCAGAGCAATTTGGAAAAAAGTGCACCTTGCTCTCAGAAAAGCGGCCTTTCGAGAAAAGAAATTTTCTGACAGGCTCCGACGTCCTTGCACTTTTAAGGTGGGAGACAAAGTGTGGTTGTCAACTCGCAACATCAGGCTTCGACAATCCTCGGCTAGACTGGGACCCAAATTTATTGGACCATTTCTTATTATTAAAAGAGTCAACCCAGTTGCCTTTCGGCTACGTTTACCAAGATCTCTCAAGATTGGAAATACGTTTCATTGTTCCCTGTTGAAACAATACGTTTCTTCCAGTAGATTTCCTCGGAGGATCTCTCAGGGTAGATCTCCAGTGGATGTACAGGGACAACAGGAGTTCTTGGTAGAGAAAGTTCTTGATTCCAAATTGTCCCGGGGTCGGCTTTATTTTTTAGTTCACTGGAAAGGCTATGGTCCGGAGGAAAGGTCTTGGGTCCTAGATAAGGATCTTCATGCCCCTAGGCTCAAGAGGGTATTTTTTCGGGAATTTCCTCAGAAGCCTGGCTTTAGGGGTTCCTTGACCCCTCCTCAAGGGGGGGGGTACTGTTAAGCGCCGGGGTCCGCATGTCCGCGCGGCCCGGCGCCTAGCAACTAGGGACGCCGTGCGCGTTCAGCCGCCGGCTCCCTAGCAACGCTAGACGCCGGGCGCGCTGAGCCGCACGGACCCTAGCAACGGGGACGCCACGGGCGGACCGCGTTCCCCGTTGCAGGGCCTAATTAACAAGCACACACACTTGTCCTCTGGCCGTGCGGCAAGGCAGCTGCACGGCATTTATTCCCAATCAGGCTCTAAGCAGCTGATTGGAGGACTCCCTGTTAAATACCTTCCCAGTACTTCTCACAGACGCCGGTAATAGCTGTCACAACTGAGGGCCTGAGCTGACGGGAGGCAGCCTCAGTTGTAGGGGCTGAGATGTAACGGAACCTGGGAGGTTGTATCAGACCCCTAGACATGTAAGTAACATGTAGAATAACTGCCCGAAGGCGTGACCACGACAACCAGGATAAAAGTCAATGATGTTTATTATGACAAACTCCGTAACACAGCAGCAGTAAAAGGAAACATAAAAGTCAACAGAGGATAAATACTATTCCTGGGTACTACAGGGTGGCAAGGGCCACAGGCACTGGTAGTGTGAGACAGTTCTTATAATCTTCTAGTTGGAAAGTCCTTACCAGGCCTGACTGTAGCTATGGAGAGAACCCAGGATCGTACCAGCTGATGTTCCAGGAAAGGCTGGGCTGCTGAAGGTAAAACGGCTGCTGTGGATACTGGCTGGAACCAGACTGTTGTTGGTACGGAGTGGATACTGGCTGGAACCAGTTAAATAATAAACGAACTTGAGAGCGATGAAATAATAATGAAGTTTGGAGTTTGAGAGCGGTGAAATAATAATACCGGTGGAGAGTGGTAAACTGCAGAAAAGGACACCGGCCCTTTAAGAGAAGCTATACACTGCAGGAAGCTGGGCTGGAAGCAGGTGATTGTTGAAGCTGGAAACAGGTGAGTCCAGAATGGATCGGAGAGTCAGGCTACACCGCAGATGGAATGCTGGTGCGGGTCTCTATAGCAGAAGTCTGGAGACAGGAGCTGGAACCTGGAAGACAATCACAGGAGAGAGACAAACTGGAACTAGGTTTGACAACCAAAGCACTGACGCCTTCCTTGCTCAGGCACAGCATACTTATACCTGCAGCAAGGAAGGGGTTGGCTAGGCAATTATGCAAATCAACAATACAGACAGCAGATTGGTGGAAATAATCAGATGACAAAATCCAAGATGGCTGCGCCCATGCAGACACTTGGAGGGAAGTTTGGTTTGTAATCCATGTGAGAATTGAAACAGTAATGGCGACGCCGGCCACAGGAGACAGGAGACGCCAGACTGACAAGCGCACATTTAACCACGCAGGCACAGCGGAGGCCGCGGCTGATGAAATCACCACTCTGACATTCTCCATGTGGAAACTCAGGAACAGCGGAATCCGGTCCTGGAACGCTGAGCCAGCCTTAGGAGGCATCTGAAGGGTAAGTAATGGCGTCCAGATACCCGGATCGTGACAGCACCCCCCCCCTTTAGGAGTGGCCCCAGGACACTTCTTAGGCTTTAAAGGAAACTTTGCGTGGAAATTTCGGACCAAGGCAGGAGCATGGACGTCTGAGGCATTGGTCCAAGAGCGTTCTTCAGGACCATAGCCCTTCCAGTCAATGAGGTATTGTAACTGACCGTAACGGAAACGTGAGTCCAAAATCTTGGCCACCTCGTACTCGACTCCCCGTTGAGTCTGAACTTTGGGAGCTGGAGGAAGTGCGGAATGAAACCGATTCAGGATCAGCGGTTTCAACAAAGAAACATGAAATGTCCTGGGTATTTTCAAGAAGGATGGTAACTGTAACCTGTAGGCAACAGGATTGATGACTTGTTCAATCTTGAAGGGTCCAATGTAGCGAGGTGCAAATTTCATGCTGGGAACTCTCAACCTCAAATTCTTCGTGGACAGCCACACACGATCACCCACCTTGAGAGCAGGAACCGCTCTACGCTTCCTATCGGCAAACTTCTTATACCTGAATGAGGCTTTAAGCAGGGCTGCGCGGACGTTCCTCCAGTTATTTGAAAACTGACGCAAGGTGACATCCACTGCTGGAACAGAAGTTGCGGGAAGCGGTTGGAATTCTGGGACTTTAGGGTGGAATCCATAATTAATGAAGAATGGTGTAGAAGAAGATGAGGAATGGTATTGATTGTTGTGGCTGAACTCGGCCCAAGGAAGGAGTTGAACCCAGTCATCTTGAGAGGAAGACACATATATACGGAGGAAGGCCTCCAAGTCCTGATTCACCCTCTCGGTTTGACCATTGGTCTGAGGATGGTAAGCCGTGGAAAACTTTAACTTGACTTGGAGGGCTTGACACAAACTTCGCCAAAATTTGGCTACAAATTGTACTCTACGATCCGAGATGATCTCTTCAGGAAGACCGTGAAGTCGGAAGATCTCTTGTATAAACACTTGAGCCAACTTGGAAGCTGACGGAAGACCGGTGAGAGGGATGAAATGTGCCATCTTGGTGAACCGGTCAACTACCACCCAGATGGTATTAAACTTGTTGCAGATAGGTAGATCGGAAACAAAGTCCATCGACAAATGGGTCCAAGGTCGACGGGGAACAGATAATGGAACCAGTTGCCCCGCAGGCGACTGGCGGGAGACTTTGTGTTGGGCACACTTTGGGCAGGAGGCAATAAATTCCATAACGTCCTTCTTCAGAGTTGGCCACCAGTAGGACCTAGAAATAAATTCAAGGGTTTTCTGAATGCCTGTATGTCCAGCAAAACGGGAAGCATGGGCCCAATGCATGAGCTTCTTCCTTAGAACTGGCTTAACAAAACTTTCCCCTGGTGGAGGCGTAGAGTCCATCCCTACCGTGGAGAATGCCAACGGATTAATAATAGGATGCTTGTCTGCAGACTCGGACTCATTTTCTTGCTCCCATGAGCGGGAAAGGGCATCGGCCTTACGATTCTGAGAACCCGGACAGAACTGGAGTTTAAAGTCAAACCTAGAAAAGAAAAGTGCCCATCTGGCCTGACGAGGATTCAGACATTGTGCGCCTTTGAGATATAAAAGATTTTTGTGGTCGGTAAGTATGGTGATTGAGTGGGAAGCTCCCTCCAACAGGTATCTCCACTCCTCCAGAGCGAGCTTGATGGCTAGCAACTCCTGATCGCCAATGGCATAGTTGCGCTCAGCTGGGGAGAACTTCCGGGAGAAGAAACTGCAAGGATGTAGATGTCCATCTTTGGCCCTCTGGGATAACACCGCTCCTACTCCAACGGAGGAGGCATCTACCTCTAAGATAAAAGGAGAGTCGGTGTCGGGCTGTTTCAGAACTGGTGCAGAGATGAACCGTTGCTTCAGAAGGTGAAAGGCCTGTGTAGCTTCCTCGGACCACTTGGACGGATTAGCACCTTTCTTGGTTAATGCAGTGATAGGCGCCACGATGGTGGAAAAGTCTCGTATAAATTTTCTATAATAATTGGCGAACCCTAAGAACCTCTGGACCCCTTTGAGGCTTAAGGGTATAGGCCAATTCTGGATTGCTTGGAGTTTCTCAGGATCCATCTCTAGTCCGGAACCGGACACAATGTAACCTAGAAACGGAATGGTTTTAACTTCAAACACACACTTCTCCAATTTACAATAGAGGTGATTGACACGGAGACGGGAAAGAACCTCTTTTACCCAGAAACGATGATCTTCGAGATTATTAGCAAAGATGAGGATGTCGTCTAGATAAACCACGACATGGCGGTACAAGATGTCCCTGAAAATCTCATTCACGAAGTGCTGGAAGACTGCTGGAGCGTTGCTCAATCCGAAGGGCATGACGAGGTACTCATAATGTCCGTCACGGGTGTTAAAGGCGGTCTTCCACTCGTCACCCTCACGGATTCGGATGAGATTGTAGGCACCCCTCAAGTCCAGCTTTGTGAAAATAGTTGCACCACTAACTCTATCAAAGAGCTCGGTAATCAGGGGTAAAGGGTATCGGTTCTTGACGGTAATGTCGTTCAGACCTCTGTAATCGATGCACGGACGCAGACCACCGTCTTTCTTCTTAACGAAGAAGAAGCCTGCGCCGGCTGGAGAAGAAGATGGTCGGATGAAACCCTTCGCCAGGTTCTCTTTGATGTACTCTTCCATGGAGTGTGTCTCAGGCAGAGGCAACGGATAAGTTCGGCCTCGCGGTGGAACCTTCCCTGGAATGAGGTCGATTGGGCAGTCCCATTCTCTATGAGGAGGAAGGATATCAGCAGAGGCTTTACTGAACACGTCCGTGAAGTCTTGATATGGAGGAGGCGGAACATCAGATGACCTGGGGAAGGAAGAACAAACAGGAAGAACTTTGGCTAAACAAGTCTCAGCACAGGAGGGACCCCATGCCAGTATTTGCGTAGTCGTCCAGTCAATTGATGGGTTGTGGAGACGGAGCCATGGAAGGCCTAAAACCACTGGATGTGTGGCTCTTGGAATCACTAAAAAAGAAATATACTCAGAATGAAGAACTCCCACTCTCAGACGAACTGGAAGAGTCCTTAAGGAAATGACTGCGTCAAAAATCTTGCTGCCATCCACGGCAGTCAAAGAGATGGACGAGGACAGTCTCTCGGTGGGTAGGGACCACCGTTTAACATAAGCTTCGGTTATGAAATTCCCAGCTGCTCCGGAATCAAGGAGGGCAATGACGTTCCTGTAACGTTGAGCAATTTGGAGCGACACTGGGAGGTTACAGTCATGAGGAGATGGAGAGGAGATCATTACTCCTAGCCGGCCCTCTCCTTGGCGAGCTAGGATCTGGAGTTTCCCGGACGTTTGGGACAGGCATTGATAGTGTGCGACGGAGCTGCACAGTAGAGACAGAGAGACTCAGAGAGACGTCTTCGGCGCTCAGCGGGAGATAGACGGGAACGACTAATTTGCATAGGCTCATCCTTGGATGGAGATGGTTGACGAGGAGGAGGAGCAGAAGATTTAGGAGTAGATGATCTTCCTCGCTCGGTTGCTCTCTCTCTGAAACGTAGATCAACCTTCGTGCAAAGAGAAATTAGCTCATCCAACTTAGAGGGCAAGTCTCTGGTAGCTAACTCATCCTTGATGCGTTCTGATAAGCCATGCCAGAATGCAGCATACAGGGCCTCGTCGTTCCATGCCAGTTCGGATGCCAGGATTTTAAACTGTATAAGATACTGTCCCACAGTACGTGTTCCCTGGCGTAAACGGAGAATCTCAGATGAAGCAGATGTTATCCGGCCTGGCTCGTCGAAGATGCGCCTGAATGTAGCTACAAAGTCAGTACAGGAGGATAGCAGGGGATCAGACTTCTCCCATAAAGGTGATGCCCAGTCAAGGGCTGAGCCACTGAGAAGGGAGATGATATAGGCAATTTTGGTACGGTCACTGAAGAAATTGCCAGGTAGGAGCTCAAAGTGGATTTCACATTGATTGAGAAATCCCCTGCAGAACCTTGGAGATCCATCAAATTTTGCTGGCGTTGGAAGATGAAGATGTGGACTGGAAATGGGTAAGGTGGGTGGGGTTACAGCTGGTGTCACTGTAGTGGACGCACCGGACGTGCCAGGTCCACGGAGGGTCGTTTGAATCCCATCCAGCCGTGTAGAGAGATCCTGGAGACAGCGGATGATGTGGCCCTGTGCAGCCTCCTGATGTTCAAGTCGGGCTGCCAGTTCTTGCATCGGCCTGGCCGCTTGATCCTGGTCTCCGGCTGGATTCATTAGGTCAGTGCTTACTGTCACAACTGAGGGCCTGAGCTGACGGGAGGCAGCCTCAGTTGTAGGGGCTGAGATGTAACGGAACCTGGGAGGTTGTATCAGACCCCTAGACATGTAAGTAACATGTAGAATAACTGCCCGAAGGCGTGACCACGACAACCAGGATAAAAGTCAATGATGTTTATTATGACAAACTCCGTAACACAGCAGCAGTAAAAGGAAACATAAAAGTCAACAGAGGATAAATACTATTCCTGGGTACTACAGGGTGGCAAGGGCCACAGGCACTGGTAGTGTGAGACAGTTCTTATAATCTTCTAGTTGGAAAGTCCTTACCAGGCCTGACTGTAGCAATGGAGAGAACCCAGGATCGTACCAGCTGATGTTCCAGGAAAGGCTGGGCTGCTGAAGGTAAAACGGCTGCTGTGGATACTGGCTGGAACCAGACTGTTGTTGGTACGGAGTGGATACTGGCTGGAACCAGTTAAATAATAAACGAACTTGAGAGCGATGAAATAATAATGAAGTTTGGAGTTTGAGAGCGGTGAAATAATAATACCGGTGGAGAGTGGTAAACTGCAGAAAAGGACACCGGCCCTTTAAGAGAAGCTATACACTGCTGGAAGCTGGGCTGGAAGCAGGTGATTGTTGAAGCTGGAAACAGGTGAGTCCAGAATGGATCGGAGAGTCAGGCTACACCGCAGATGGAATGCTGGTGCGGGTCTCTATAGCAGAAGTCTGGAGACAGGAGCTGGAACCTGGAAGACAATCACAGGAGAGAGACAAACTGGAACTAGGTTTGACAACCAAAGCACTGACGCCTTCCTTGCTCAAGCACAGCATACTTATACCTGCAGCAAGGAAGGGGTTGGCTAGGCAATTATGCAAATCAACAATACAGACAGCAGATTGGTGGAAATAATCAGATGACAAAATCCAAGATGGCTGCGCCCATGCAGACACTTGGAGGGAAGTTTGGTTTGTAATCCATGTGAGAATTGAAACAGTAATGGCGACGCCGGCCACAGGAGACAGGAGACGCCAGACTGACAAGCGCACATTTAACCACGCGGGCACAGCGGAGGCCGCGGCTGATGAAATCACCACTCTGACATTCTGCATGTGGAAACTCAGGAACAGCGGAATCCGGTCCTGGAACGCTGAGCCAGCCTTAGGAGGCATCTGAAGGGTAAGTAATGGCGTCCAGATACCCGGATCGTGACAATAGCTTCCTGCATGCTGCTTTGGTTTGCTGAGTCTGTTCCAGTCCTGCTGTATCCGGTCATTCCTGTCCTCAGAAGTCCTGTATTCGGGAGTTGTCATCTCATCCCAGGAAGTCGTTTGGTCCCCAGTTGTCCTGACTGATCACCTTTGTATATCGAGTGGTGTTCCGTGAGTTGCGGCTCTGCCGTGTGTTGCGGCTCAGCCGCTTTATCTTTATATATTCTGTTTTTGGAGCATTTGCGGAGGGTTCCGCTTCCACAAGTCCTCTCTGGAACTCGGCGGTGCTGGGTAGGAGAAGTGGACAAGTGGATATTTTGGTTGTCCTTTTCCCTGGCGGTGTTTCCGCACATATTCTAGTTTTAAGTTAGTTTGTAGCCCCTGGCCTGGTTGTTTAGTCAGAGGGCCCCTTGTTATCACCCTGTCTCGGATTTCCCTTTGTCTCTCATTAAGACCTGGGGGGGCATCGGAGTTGGGCAGACATAATCCGCCCTTCAAACACGGCTGCCATGGGCTCAAGCAACCATAGTCTCGCAGGGGATTTCCGACAGCACGGGTGAGACAACGGAGTTAGGGCGCCAGGGGCTATTTTCCATTCCCGCTCCCTTCCCCAGCATTTCGTTCCAGTGCTCCGGTCCTCGCAAAAAGATCTCCTCAGACCAGAGTGCTGGAATCATAACACACTGAGGACCACGTAGCCGCCTTGCACAATTGTTCGAGGGACGCACCACGGCAGGCCGCCCAAGAAGGTCCAACAGACAGAGTAGAATGGGCCTTGATAGCAGCAGGAGCAGGGAGTCCAGCCTGCGCATAAGCATGTGCAATCACCATTCTAATCCATCTGGCCAAAGTTTGCTTATTTGCAGGCCAGCCACGCTAGTGAAAACCAAAAAGGACAAAGAGAGAATCAGATCTCCTAAAAGAGGCGGTTCTCTTCACATAGATACGGAGAGCCTGTACCACATCCAAAGACTGCTCTTTGGAGGACAAACCAGGAGAGATAAAGGCCGGAACCACAATCTCTTGGTTACGGTGGAAAGATGACACCACCTTAGGTAGATAACCAGGGCGAGTTCTAAGAACCGCACGGTCACGATGAAAAATCAGAAAGGGTGACCGACAGGATAAGGCGCCCAAGTCTGAAACCCGTCGAGCAGAGGCAATAGCCAGCAAAAATAAGACCTTAAGCGTAAGCCATTTAAGGTCCACAGACTCAAGAGGTTCAAATGGATACTCTTGTAAGGCATTGAGAACAACGGACAAATCCCAAGGAGCCACAGGAGGGACATAGGGAGGCTGAATCTGTAAAACACCCTGAGTGAAAGTATGAACGTCAGGCAGAGACACTATTTTTCTCTGAAACCACACCGACAAGGCTGAAATATCAACCTTGAGGGAGGACAGACGAAGGCCTAAGTCCAGGCCCTGTTGCAGTTTGGCAGTACTGAACTTGTATGCATCGTAATTCTTAGTGGCACACCAGGTGAAGTAAGAATTCCAGACCCTATAATAAATCAGAGCCGAAGCTGGTTTACGGGCTTTCAACATAGTTTGAATGACCACCTCATAAAATCCTTTGGCCCTCAGGAGTGAAGCTTCAAGAGCCACGCCATCACAGCCAGTCGGGCCAGATCCTGGTAGACACAAGGGCCCTGAACGAGGAGGTCTGGGCGTTGCAGAAGCAGAAAAGGACGCTCTATCGAAAAACCCTGCAGGTCTGAGAACCAATGCCATCTGGGCCACGCTAGTGCGACTATAAGTAGTATTCCTCCTTCTTGCTTGAACTTCCTTATTACCCTGGGCAGGAGTGACACCGGAGGGAACATGTACGGCAGCCGAAAGTTTCACGGAATTACCAGTGCATCCACGAACGCTGCTTCAGGATCCCTTGTCCTTGCTCCGAAGACTGGAACCCTGTGATTGTGTCGAGATGCCATCAGGTCTACATCTGGTAGGCCCCACTTGTCCACTAGGAGTTGAAAGACTTCAAGATGAAGGCTCCACTCTCCGGCGTGTACGTCCTGATGACTGAGGAAGTCCGCTTCCCAGTTGAGGACCCCCAGAATGAACACTGTCGATATGGCTGGCAAATGGCATTCCACCCATTGAAGAATCTTCGACACTTCCAACATTGCCATGTGGCTTCGCGTGCCTCCTTGATGATTTATGTACGCCACCATGGCGGCATTGTCCGACTGTACTTGAACAGGCCTGTTCTGTACCTGAGGCAGGGCAAGTTTCAGAGCATTGAACACTGCCCGCAACTCCAGAATATTTATCGGGAGGAGAGATTCCTCCCTTGTCCACCGACCCTGAAGAGAGTGTTGCTCCAACACCACGCCCCAACCCCGCAAACTGGCATCTATCGTTAGGAGGACCCAGTTGGAGATCCAGAAGGGGCAACCCCTGCTCAATTGTTGGTCCTGTACCCACCAGCTCAGTGACAGATGAACTTCCGGAGTCAAGGAGATCATGTGAGATCTGATCCGGTGAGGCAAGCCATCCCAGTTGGAAAGGATTAACCTCTGCAGAGGGCGGGAATGAAATTGAGCGTACTCTACCATGTCGAAAGCTGACACCATGAGGCCTAGTACTTGCATCGCCGAGTGTATCGACACTTTCGGGCGAGAGAGGAAGCATCTTATCCTGTCCTGAAGTTTCAGGACCTACTCTGGAGACAAGAACAACCGTTGGTTTTGTGTGTCCAAGAGTGCCTCCAGGGGCACCATGTTCTGAGCAGGAAGGATTTCTTCCAATTGATGAGCCATCCGTGGGCTTGTAGGAATTGGACCGTCAGTTCTAGATGACGGAGGAGAACCTCTGGGGAGTTTGCCAGGATCAACAAGTCATCCAGATACGTCAGGATCCTGATGCCTTGACGACGGAGAACGGCCATCATACCTGCCATGACCTTGGTGAAGATTCGAGAAGCTGTGGTCATTCCAAAAGGCAAGGCTTGGAATTGATAATGTAAGTTGCCAATAGCAAACCGCAGATACCGCTGATGCAACATGGCAATAGGTATGTGTAGGTAAGCATCCTGTATGTCCAGGGATACGATATAGTACCTGGGCTCCAAAGCCAGAACAACAGAGCGAAGAGTTTCCATACGGAATGTGGATACCTTCACAAATTTGTTCAAAGACTTGAGGTTGAGAATGGTCCGAGTGGACACATTCGGCTTCGGAACTAGGAACAGCGTTGAATAGTACCCCCTGCCCCTCTGAGACAGAGGCACCGGCACTATTACTCCTGTGTCCAGGAGGGATTGTACCACCAAAAGAGTTTTTGCTTTTAACGGATCCGAAGTGATAACTTTTGAGCAAAACTGGTGAGGGGGACATGTCTTGAAAGAGATGGTGTATCCACAAGTGACGACTTCCCTCACCCAGGCATCTGAAGTGGTCTGTAACCATACCTGGGTGAACCGCAGAAGTCGGCCTCCCACCCTGGGGTCCCCCAGGGGGAGGCATGCCCCGTCATGCAGCAGGTTTTTCTGGTTTGGAAGCAGGCTGACGGGCAGCCCAAGAACGTTTAGGTTTGGGCTTAGAGGTTTTGGAAGTAAGAGCCTGTTTCGGGTAAGCCTGACACTTTGCTTTACTTGGAGGTCGAAAGGAACGAAAGGAGGTACTTTTAGCCTTCGGAGCCGAACGATTAGTACTTGGTAGACATGCAGTCTTAGCAGACGCTAAGTCAGCAACAATCTTGTTCAAATTTTCCCTGAATAGTATGTCTTCCTTAAAAGGGATCACCTCCAAGGTCTTTTTAGAGTCTAGGTCCACCGACCAGGACCGCAACCACAGAATCCGGCGAGCCAGAATGGACGTAGTAGACACTTTGACTGCCAGAACACCGGCATCAGAGGCCGCCTCCTGAATGTAATGAGAGGCTGTGGTAATACATGAAAGACACTGTCGGGCATTATCAGAAAAATTTGGAGGTAGCTCTGCCTCAACAGCCTGAACCCAGGCTTCAATACCTTTTGCAGCCCAAGAAGCTGCTATAGTGGGTCTATGTACGGCACCCACAAGAGTGTAAATAGACTTCAAGCAACCCTCCACGCGCTTATCCGTCGGTTCCTTCAGAGAGGTGACGGTAGTGAAAGGCAGAGTAGAAGACACCACCAGACGCGCTACATGCGAGTCCACCGGTGGTGGTGTTTTCCAATTCTTACTTAACACTGCAGCGAGGGATTAACGAGCTAGCATCTTTTTAGACAGGGAGAATTTCTTTCCTGGAGACCCCAGGATTCCTGACGTATGTCAACTAAATGGTCAGAATGTGGCAAAACTAATTTAGTAACCTTCTGACGTTTGAACTTATCAGGTTTCTTAGACGTATCTGGAGGTTCAGTTTCATCATCAATCTGAAGAATCCATTTGATGGCTTCCAATAGGTCAGGAACATCAACCTGCGTTGTAGATTCCTCATCAGAAGCATCTGCATCAGTATCCGAAACATGAGTGGATTGTGAGGAAGAAATGGCCCGCTTAGATGACCCTTTGGTCCTAGGAGGGGGAGGGTTAGGTTTTTGTTTAACCAAAGACTGATTTAACTGCTATAACTGAGTTGACAGAGTACCTGCCCATGGCGGATTAACTACAGGGACAATATGTGGCTGTAATGGCACAGGAGGTCCCACAGGGAGCGTGTCTCGTTACAAGCATAGTCAGTAAATTAGAATAAGCAGCCAAGGTGGGTCTTGGTGTGCCACCGGTGCTGCAGACTGACTGAGGGGTACAAAACCCCTGATACCTGGACCCTCAGCTGGACCCTCCGCAATGTCAGCACTGCATGATGCAGGATCAGCCAAGGATCTCCCACCCTGTGTAGCAGACATTATATGGAAATGCAGCCTTATGGCGTAATAGTACAATATAGCCAGACACAGTACCTGACAAAAAAAAAAAACCTGTGGAGTGTGACTGCAAATGCAGAACACAAACAGAGGATTTAAGTGGTATATGGTGACTGAAATACACAGAGAAAAATATAACAACAGTATATCCTGTGAAATACTAAGACTGCACTGGACTAGTAATACTACATAAAACTATGTATACAGATATAACGAATGCACAGTAAACACTGGATGTATATCACAGAATACTTGTAGTAAATATTCCTGTAGGTATGCACTTGTTCTTAACTAACACTGTCTAAACGACATGTAGAATACTTAAGTGTCCTGTAAATGCACAGCGCTGATGAGGCAGGCGGCTTTACAGATGAGCAGCTCTGTGTAATAGCACCCAAACGCTGACAGGGAGTGAGGGAGAGAGAGAGATGCAGCTCCAGGGAGGGAATATTTGCTGTAGATGGTGTCAGGGGGAGGGGCTACAGGTCAGCACCTTATCCCCTCTGCTGGACTTCACCACCGGGTACTATGGAGCCTGTACTAAATGGATTTTAGTAAATCCGACCTGTGCTCCCTTCCCTGGTGGATATAGTGGGGTCCCTGCACGGCCACAGTGTCCACGCCAGTGGAGCGGTCCGTCTCCGGAGACCGCGTCCCGGATCGCGATTTCAGCTTGTCCTGCCTGGGGGACCCTCTTACCTTCTCCCTATCGTGCAGCCACGCAATCCTGGATAGCAGCGGCGGTGTGTGTGCCTGAGAAGACCGGAGCGCCTCCGCTGTAAGTACCTGGCAACCAGCGCGCGGGAGTATACAGCGCAGCTGGGGGAGGTGAGGGAGCCGCAGCACGATATGTCAGTATGACATGTCAATGCCAAATTGCTTTCTCACAAATATTTAAAATGCCCGCTCTAATATATATTGCAGACGCCAGGCGCATCTTATTACCATATACGATAAAAATGTGCTGTACATCGCAAAACACTGCATCCCATAAGAGAAAACAATACACCCACACATTATCTGAGTTCCAAAGCTCATTGATGTATATATTTGTTATTAAAAGGATATGGATTCAATATATATTACAATGTACAGTATACCTATAATTACATGATTACAACTCACACAGTAAGCAGTTAATACATACAGTTACATACAGTTACAGTTACATGCCATCATACAATACCATTCACTCAATGTATCTTATCTCTCTCTCTCTCTGTAAAGTAATGCTGGGACTCCATCTTCCTCTGAGACCAAAACAGGAACTGACCTCCTGTGTGATCAGCAGTGTGTTATCTAGTTTTTGGGGGAGGGATTCATAATGAGTCACTAGTCTCTTTGTATATGCTAATCAGGTTCAGCCTTGAAGACATCCAAAGGGCTGGCCTGAGTTTCCTGTCCACTGTCCTAATAAGAGTGATTTTTAGCTTTTATACATTTAATCATAATTATCTGCTGCAATGTCCCACAACTTCACAACAAGCATCAAATGAATCTACACATCAATCTGGTTGCTTCAATAGTAAACATGACCGGTCTATCTTGTTTCGTTCAAATAATACACATACATGACATTACTTCATTATATATAATTTTAAATCATCATGATGTCTGGAGCTTGATATTATTATAGATATGTACTGTATGAAATAAGTGTCGAATCCTTCTCTGTGGCATGTCCGTGTAAATGCGTGTGTTACCATATATTGCTGTGCTCGCTGCGCGTATTTGCAAGTATAGCGACTTATATGTGTGTAGTTTGTATATTTTTTTATGTAATATTTTTGACTTCGACAGTCCACCATTTGGCAGCAAACAATAACTGCCATCAATTATTAACATAAGAAAAAAAATATTTCATACAATAATCGGTGACCTAGACACAAGTATGTATGCATTTCACAAATCAGACACTTCACTATATTTGGGGAAGACAGGGAGGAGGACAAGACATCCTCTATATGCACTCGGCGGTCACGGGACCACTCGTTGGGTGTGGGACAACATTCAACCTATAGAGTATGCTGGAATAGTGCTTTGGCCTATAATATCTGATTTGCGACGAACATTTCACACATACATGTACCTACGTCTTTGTACACTGATGTTTGGATTCGATTGAGGTTCTGCTGGGTAGATGAAGAAGACACAAACAAATCGTGACAGTGACATATAAAATTTTCATGATCTACATATTCCTATCATTTTCTGAACATTGATTCCATTTCTGGAACGTATGCTAGGTCTGCTTAATAATTGAACAAGGGTTATAAGTAGTGTCCTTCCTAAATAACATAAACCTTCGGAGTTCGGGGAGAGCCACTCATAAACCTTTCTTCCACATATATTAATGAGCTCTTTATCTGCAATGTGTGAATAGCCATTGTCTGATTGTTCCTGATTACCTCTGAACTCCATAACTACTAGACCTTTGATTTTTCTCTGATTTTAACAAACTGATCGGCTAATCCTGGGATCCTATAAGGAAATCACTCCTTCTTCCAGAACCAGTTCCAGTCCCACACTCGACTCCTCATAAAAAAACCTTGCAAAAATAGAATATCCTGAAAGAACATGTTTGTCAGCGGGAAAGAGAGAAAAGAGAAATAGAACAAAACAACTCTTGTTCATAACAAATCAATTACAATGACTGGTGTTTCTGCAATCCTTTAGTACGCTCAGGTAGTGTTCAACAGTGCCGCCTCTCAGTCTTCACGGAACAGAGTCTCTGATGATCTCTTTGCCTTGCTCTTTGAACACACAGTTCACTTGGAACACACAGTTCACTTTGCTCTCCACCTTGCTCTTTGAACACACAGTTCACTTGGAACACACAGTTCACTTCGAACACACAAACTCGATGAATGTGAGCAATAAACTACTTTGTCACGAGTTCTCTCCGGGTCAGCGACCTTCTTGCAGTGGGACGAGTGGACCCAAGTCTCTCTTCCGGCGACCTTTAGTGCTGTCAACAAAACTTGGTATGGTCCTTCCCACCTGTCTATTAGGCAACCTGAGCGTAAGAACAATCACAAAGTCTCTTGGTTCACAATCAAGACAGTTAGTATTTGGCATACCAGCAATCAACAGTTTCAAGTTCTTTTGTCAAGTTCTCAAATGCAGGCTCATCTCAATAAGGTACTGTACTGTCACCTCATTGGTGTATTTCTGATCATTGTGCGGATCAATTATGACATGAGGTTGTCTTCCAAAAACAACCAAAAAAAAAACACAAATGCCAAAACCAAATTTCGAAGAGGGTGATTCGTTAAGTGAAGATATGGGAGTGGTTCCGAAGCTACATAATACTAGTGGCAGTATCTATGATCACAATAGTACAATTTCAAGCTTTGCTCCTACTTCTAGGGGTACCATTATCTACACACAAATTTCTGAACAATTTTCCTTTGCGGTAAACACAGCAGCATCCGTGGCAGCAGGAAATGCCTCTACCCAGTTTGAGAAAACATCAGTGCACACCAATACATAACAATAATTCCTAAAAGGTGTTAACTGTACGTGGTATTGCTTTACCAATATTTTTCCTCAAGCAAGCAGGACAGGTCATTGCTCTCTTACCTGCATGAGAATAGAATCCTGGCGCACACCAGTAGGCTCTCATCAGCCTGCACCTACCCTCTTTGCCTAGATGAGTCAGGCCGTGTGCCACCTCAGCTAGACTTGGAAGGTATGCTCTGGGGGCTACTGGCTTACCATGTCCACCTGCCCACAGTCCTGAGGACTCCTGGCCATACCCCTTTGTCCTCCAGACTGCCTTTTCCTGTAGGGAACACAATTTTTTTGTATCTTAATTTAACTATCGTGTGTTTGCAATGTAGAGTACCATGAGCATAACTCAAAAAAAGAAAGAAAAAAAAAGAAAAAAGAAACATCTCTAGAGGAGAGAAAGAAGAAGAAAATGAAAAAGAAAATGTCAGGTTTGCCATTCACCAACAGGCATATCAGTGTCTATACAAAATTTCCCTTCACCAGTATTCCCATTCTCCACCCTTTGTGCATGACAAGGCACACTGCAGTAATACTGGTGTCATCGTGCTTTTGAGATATACTGGGTTTGGGCAGAACTCTGAAGGACCTAGGCATGTGGAGTTTGAACTGTACTTGGGTCCATGTATTGTACCACCCTGTGTGAACGCAAAAGATGAAGAGGAAACTGTAGAGAAACAAAATAGAGGTTAGTGACAGATGAGTTTGTAGAGGTGAAGAAGATTTTATAAAAATTTGACAACTGGATTGGGCACTACGGGGAAGTGATTCTCTACTTGGTCTATACTCCTTAAAAAAAAATTCTGTCTGTCTTATCTCTACTTGGACTATCCCAGCCATCAATCCAGTGTCCTGTCCATCCTAAGTTCATAGGGAACCCGGTATCTGTGAGATAATTTCCTCTACCTGTGATGGACATGCACCTAGAACAGCAGAATGCGACATTAGTCTTCAAGTTTTGACAAAGGGTAATGTTGCATTTATTTTGTTCTTCCCATTAGCCGAATTTGTGTTTACTATATGGCTTATGATTCCTTACTATATGTCCCTTGGTCCCGTCTGTGTGTTTAATAATGTGGCTTGTGTTTTCTGTCTAGGGGATCTATATTGACTATGTGTCCTACTACTCCTACAATCTCTGGCAAAATGCCCTTTCTTCCTACAAGTGTAACATATTATTGACCATTAAGGATCTGAAGTTTGGACTGATGGGTCTTTCCTGTATGTGCCAGTATACTTACCGTCCTCAACCTCTCCACCTGTTGTTCTCTGTGCCTAGCACTATTCTGGTGATGTTCAATAGCACACTATCTAAGATTAGCTACTGTGACCCCTTTCCAATTTTGCAAAGAAGTCTGCACCCTGACACTCAATGCCTTATTGAGCCCATCCATTTGCACAGAGACAGCCACCTCCCATTTGCCGAATTAGTGTTTACCAGTGGTCTTATCCAGATGGAGAGTTTTCTATTACTGCAAGAGACAAAAACAAAAAAAAGTTTAACAAGCTTCTAGGTCATGCAAAGTATTTCATTCAATCCTCATCCAGTATTAAGGGTCTGTACATGGTCCAATAAACATTTCCAAGCTCATCTTTACTAGGGGCATTACTAGGAATGAATACTTCTTATATGGTAACTGAAAGAAATACCCTGTCTCTGTCCGCTTTCCTACTGGCAAATACTAATGTGCGGACAGGTTTTTCTCCATTTCTGCCGTTACTTTCTTGATTTTTTTAGTTTTATTTTTTTTTACTATATATGTACACGAATGATACCATACTTACCTATTCCACTGGTCTCAGCCACTTCCCCCACAGGCTACTGCTCTTCTTTTACCGGTTGGATACTCCTCTGGGTGCATGAGAAATGGCTGAAAACGATCAGGTCACCTTCTCCTCCTAAATAAAACTTCAACATTCATTAGTACATATATAGGTTACAGTCATATTTTTCATATTTTTATTATTTTCTATAGTTTGTATGCTGGCCGTAACTGCTTCCACATCTACATATGGCGGTGTACTTGCATTCTCTTTTTTTTTCTTCCTACTTGTTTATTGTTGCTACAAGTTCAAACAGTTCTTATATTTCCATTCTTGTCTTATATGACTTTGGTTAGACATACCACCTGCAATACCTTAGGATCAAACTCACCAACCCCTCTTGCTGTCACAGGTTTAAACAATTTGTATGTCTGACCCTTTGTTTTCCGGATTTTATCAGACATATTCTTATCGTTAAGTTCTGCAATACCTCTGGTTTAAAGCTGCCCACCCTAGGGAATGGTTCCCTATCTTTGTCAGTCATACGTTCCCATTCAGACAAAAAGTCTTCAGCGTGTGGACCATATTTCCCACACATAATACTTTTTCCTTTAAACTTCGCTGACCTCCTGGGCCGCGGCTCTTCAACCTGAACCCTGGTTAAACGTCCCTTACTTGAGCAACTGGCTCCCATAATTGTGGGCCTTTTCCCACAAACACCAAAATACTCAATATAAGGTGACGGTGAAAGTTCTCTGAGCGCTCTTCACCCGCTCACGCCCACGTTGGCCAGTACTACCATACACTGTCGATAGCGAAGGCAATGTACCCAACTTAGGGCCCTTATTGACCTATATTTACTGGAAGTTTTTAGGAATAACTTACCCTTTCCAGTAAAGTATCTGTCGTTGGAGATTTTCCTGAGAGAGACCAGCGAAAACTCCCTATGCGCTTTATTATACACAAATCACGCTTGCGTATGCTCTATACAGCGCTAATGATACCGCGATTTTATGCAAAAGCTCGTAAAAAGGATATCACGTTGCGCTATATATCGCACCCACAAACGCGCGTTCCAATCGCACAGCATATAGGTACTTGTTACTTATCTGCCGTACGACCACTGGAATCGAATCACAAGCTGCGAAACCTCAGCCAGGGCGTATCAAAAACTATATGGGTCACAACATTCACAATTCCCTACCATGCTCCTGTGTAAGTCTCCTCACGACCTACGTATTAAACCTTATACTAACGTGAGTCAGCCGCCTCACGCCACCAAGCCTCCACTCACTCGGTGTACCACACGACGGGATCCTGAATTCCCTGGGTTCGAATATCCACTCACTCCTACGTTCGCTCACTCAAATACACTTTGGTTTTTCTGTACAGAAAATTTTAATTCATTCAGATAGGCAGCTTTACCCCAGAGGCAATACAGTTTTTAAACTAAATTTTTTTATACTAATCTGCTTTTGAAATCTGATAGTTATGTGCTATTGTATTAAATGTCTACTATCCCACCTTTGAACTAAACGACACTATTGTGTAATTTGTACTCAGTGCCCACATTCTTACGCACTTTGCATAAACACGTGACCGTGCGTGTCTCTTACGCTGCGTGCACAGTCCTTTACTTTGTCCGAGACACGTGTACAAAACCCTGCGTCCGCAATAAAACAAATGACACAGCTCTATAAATGTGAACAATTACTATTGCCCACTAGACACAACTTGTTCTGTATAAACTTTTATGCAGACCTGCGTTAGTGTCTTTACGCTTACTTCCTTAAAATACTGTTATTTCAAATTTACCTATATAGCAACAAATGTATCCTATTTCACACAGATCTATAATGACTCTAGCAATAATCAATAATTTAAATGATATGATTCAGATTGGATAGCTATCTTGCAGAACATACACTGATATAAATATAGACATAATTATAATATTATATATATGTACCATTCACTGGTCTCCTATGAGACACCTTACCTCTTATCTGCATATCAAAGCTATTTGCTTTTTCCTACTAAGAAAAAGCAGTTACACAGGTTAATTTGCATTTCAATGGCTATCTTATAGCAAGCAGATTCTACAAGTCTTGGAAGGAAAAAGAGTAAAAAACAAACAAACCCCTTTCTTTCCTTTTTCTATCTGTGCAATTTCTTACCCCAAGCCAAGCATTTATCTTACCATTTACTCTCACTAGGCCCAATTGAAACTATTTGTAATTGACTATGGCATGGGTTAAATAAATGCATTGGTAACTCATAAATGGTGTTTGATGTGACCAAGGAAAGCTGATTGTTCTGAGCAGAATGAAAATCAGCTATTTAGAAAATGACCTTCCTAAGATGGCCACTGCTCCTCCCACTTCCACATGCATGAGGGTTACACAAAATGGTGGACAGGCCATGTGGTTTGTCCAAAATGGAGGACAGACCATGCGGCTTCCTTTGTCACAAAGAAATCACATTATACAAGCACCAGAAGTTATTTTAGGCCTGCATTAAAAAAAACTATATCAAGGCTATGCAGCAACTTTTAAATATTTTAACCCTACTTAACAGATAAGCAATCCAATCTGAATCAAACACGATATGACTTATTTGAACTTTGTTTTGCAACAATAAAATACATTTTAGCATCTTAAATATTATGAGAAACGCATTGTCCCTATAATTTTCATATCATTGGCTTACTGATAACACAACAGAACACACGGATATGATTTTCTCAGCGTCAGGATGCGTCCATCGCAAGCTGATCGACCACAGCGTTGCGTTTATAATGTACAGTGCATCATTAAGACCATGATATCCCGTAAGAGCCCTCATCTGTGAATGCCAAATTGCTTTCTCACAAATATTTAAAATGCTCGCTCTAATATATATTGAATACGCCAGGCGCATCTTATTACCATATACGATAAAAGTGCACTGTACATCGCAAAACACTGCATCCCATAAGAGAAAACAATACACCCACACATTATCTGAGTTCCAAAGCTCATTGATGTATATATTTGTTATTAAAAGGAAATGGATTCAATATATATTACAATGTACAGTATACCTATAATTACATGATTACAACTCACACAGTAAGCAGTTAATACATACAGTTACATACAGTTACATGCCATCATACAATACCATTCCCTCAATGTATCTTATCTCTCTCTCTCTCTCTCTCTCTCTCTCTCTCTGTAAAGTAATGCTGGGACTCCATCTTCCTCTGAGACCAAAACAGGAACTGACCTCCTGTGTGATCAGCAGTGTGTTATCTAGTTTTTGGGGGAGCGATTTATGATGAGTCACTAGTCTCTTTGTATATGCTAATCAGGTTCAGCCTTGAAGACATCCAAAGGGCTGGCTTGAGTTTCCTGTCCACTGTCCTAATAAGAGTGATTTTTAGCTTTTATACATTTAATCATAATTATCCGCTGCAATGTCCCACAACTTCACAACAAGCATCAAATGAATCTACACATCAATCTGGTTGCTTCAATAGTAAACATGACCGGTCTATCTTGTTTCGTTCAAATAATACACATACATGACATTACTTCATTATATATAATTTTAAATCATCATGATGTCTGGCGCTTGATATTATTATAGTTATGTACTGTATGAAATAAGTGTCGAATCCATATCTGTGGCATGTCCGTGTAAATGTGTGTGTTACCATATATTGCTGTGCTCGCTGCGCGTATTTGCAAGTATAGCGACTTATATGTGTGTAGTTTGTATGTTCTTTTTATGTAATATTTTTGACTTTGACAGACATATAGCATCAGGTGCCTATGCTGCGGCCCTTGAAGTCTTCTTTCTTCTTAGAAAAGCTCTTTTCAGGGCTGCCTAACGCAGCCTTCCCTGTTAGCTACCTGAACTGCAGGCACCAACTTACAAACTGAGCTCCAGTGCCTGGAGGCGGGGATATAGAGGAGGCGGTGCAGTGCATCCTGGAACAGTGAAAGCTATAGCCTGTTGGTGCCTCGGATCAAGATCCAACTCTACACCCCGATGTTATTCCCTGTGGAATACCAGTGTACCCTGTTGCAGAAAAGTATTTTATATTGAATTCGGTAGAATACAGGTAATCAGTGGAGAGACTTGACAGAGTGGATCTGCAGACGATGAAGTCTAGCGAGGAGGATTAGCCTCACGGCTGCATTGAGAATGAGTTGTAGTGGTGAGAGTCTCTTTTTGGTAAGACCAGTAAGAAGATTGCAATTATCAATGCGGGAGATAATGAGAACATGGATTAGAGTTTTGCAGTGTCTTGTGCAAGGTATGGTAATATTTTGGATATGTTTTTAGATGCATGTAACATGATTTTGAGACAGATTTAATGTGGGGAACAAAGGACAGTTCTGAGTCAAGGATGACACCTAGGCAGCGAGCTTGTGTGGTAGGATTGATTGTCGAGTTCTCAGCAGTGATAGAAATATCAGGTTGGTAACTACTATTAGCCAGTGGAAATATAATTTAAGATGGGTACTGTCAAAGTCGAAAAATATTGTTATACATATCCATTGTACTAACCCCTCATGCACATGCACGCTGCTCGTGCACCCGGTCCCCTGTGCGTACACATACCCGCAAGTTGCGTAAGAGACGCTCCGGCGACTCGTGCGCATGATATGTGTATTTACGGCGGAGTTTGTGAGCGTGTAGCGTGCGACTCGAACGCAGCATATTTAACCCAAATAGTGCATTTTGTAGATATAGTTCCCTTAGATAATGTCAGCGAGTAATGTTAGTATAAACAGTTCCTGGACAGAGGGATTCGTCTTTGCATGATAGGAAGGGTCAGATAAAGGTTGGTGGGTGATGTCTAGTATCCAGCTGTAGGGTATTTTAAGGGTAACATTCCGGTGTCAGTTAGGAAAAGATCGCTTGCTCCTGCGTATAGTTATGTACAAAAGTAGATTATGAACATTAACTGTATTTGCTGTAAATTACACATGCGGCGGGAATCCAGAGGATACCTCCCACCAGAGCAGTTGGGGAAGGACATCGCCTACCTGTTCAAATCCACCTATGACCTTTGCTGTAATGTAGGGACACATCCCTGTGTCCAATGAACAATGAGATTACAGGGACCATTGTATTGTGAATGTATGTTGTGTATAAAAAGACCACTGTTGCCTGGCCAGCACACAAAGACTCTGAAGGCTTTCACCCTGATAGCTGAGGACTGGTCCAGGACGCGCTTGCGAACGATTCCCCACGTATGTATATTCTCTGTAGCCATTATTCTCTGTTATTCTGTTAGATTTCCTTGTTAGCCTGTAGTGTATAACTAGTACCTGTTTACCCCTTTTCTCTGAAAAATCCACTGCGGTGTTAGAGCCCAGTGGTTTACACAAACCGGTGTTGAGTTTTCACTTTCCTGCAAAGGGCTTTCTTAGCGTCTCAATCGCTATAAGGTGTATAGGCATTGTTGCGGTTTTTAAGGTATCACATCGTTGCAGTACTAGACTGCTAAGGTTTAAAGTATAAGCACATCCTTACACTGTTTCATTACTTAAGGTTTACTGTATATCATTCTGTGTGCGTCCGCACCGCGTGTACGTTGTACCCACGGCACGGCGTCTGATACGCTAATAGCGTATCAATACGGTACTCAGTACGCCAATAGCGTGCTTAGTACGAAGCGTGAATCCGTGTGCGTACGTGCAGCTCGTGCGTCGCGCCCATGGCACAGCGTCTGTTACGCTAAGTGCGTATCAATACGGTACTCAGTACGCAAATAGCGTACTTAGTCCGTAGTGTGTGTAATAAGTCTAGCGGCCATAGCGGCTCCATGGTAATAGTGTATAGCTTTATGTTTTAAGGTAATATTTGACATTATCAATTGAGGGCATCGTCCGGTCCTCCTCATATCCGCAGCCTAGCAGGACAAGGCAGACTTTATCTATCAGCAAAGGGCGGGAAGGTATAAAGGTATCCCCTGTTAGCCTTCTCATGGTCGGGGATACACTGGTGCTGATTAGATAAGCGTCTGCTCCGCATGGTTTGTAGGGATGCTGGTGGGATCCGAAAGGTAAGAACGTAAAGCTATTGTTTTTAAATCTGTTAAATTTCTGTTGAGTGCCAACTGCGCACGCAACACACGTAACACACGCACACACCTGTATTTTATTTGTGTATCCTGCATATATATTCGCTTGTTGCCATTAGCATTGATTATTAGATACATTTTGACCCGTGCTGAGAAATTTGTTGCTATTTAGTTAAAAATATAGAGCGTGAATCCGTGTGCGTACGTGCCGCTTGTGCGTCGCGCCCACGGCACAGCTTCTGTTACGCTAAGTGCGTATCAATACGGTACTCAGTACGCAAATAGCGTACTTAGTCTGTAGTGTGTGTAATAAGTCTAGCGGCCATAGCGGCTCCACGGTTATAGTGTATAGCTTTATGTTTTAAGGTAATATTTGACATTATCAGTACACACTGGTGTATATAGTAATGTAAATCTACTATATACACATAGTATAAATATATACTTACTCATACCTAATTTTGGGCCTATCTATCTATCTATCTATCTATCTATCTATCTATCTATCTATCTATCTATCTATCTAGTAACAAGAGTGTTGCTAATATGCGCTCTGCTACAAAAATTCCACCAGCGACCAACTCCAGGCTTGTTCAGAAACAACAAATACCTTTTATTTAGGTTGCCCAAGTACAAGGTTAAACATAAATCATAGGTGACTGTCTTTAGCATAAACAACCAGGGAGGTTAGGCCCTGGCTCACTCCCTTTCCCTTAATAAAGAACCCTCCAGGTCCGGCATCCTGACACTAGTGCCCCCAGTCTTCTGAATCCCACTGTCCCTAGCAGACCTATCGCCTGAGTACTAACTGCCGTTAGGAGCCCTGACTTGTGGGAGAGACTCTGCTTTAAAACCAGCAGCCAGGTGCTGGCTGATGAAGCAACTTCCAGGACTGAGAAGCCCACAAAACCTGGTCTGGGCCAAATGGATGGGAACCCGGTCCTTCCTCACTTCCCATCCATTCTCGGGACTCTATAAGTGGCTTCCACCAGCCACTCTATCAGCGACACAAGCCAGCATTAATTCCCTAGGGCTACTTCCAGGTGGCAAAGTACCTTTTCTGCCACATTATATATATAAATATATATGTGTTATATATAAAGCATTTACCTACAGCAAAGGTAGATAGTATTGTTTTTGCGTTCCAGAAGTGCAGCATTACAAAGACTATTTCAGCGTTCCACCCCTTTTACAACATATAAAAAGTAAAATAAATACTAAAATGTCAGTGGCTTCGGTGTCCTTTCATTTTTTGAAGCTAGTTTGTTCAGGTTACGTAATTAATTTGTAGTCTGGAGACTAAAATATGCTTCAAATTTCTGACATTTTCTTGGACTATTAGCAGGACTAGAGATGTGCAGTTTGGTCTCCAGAAATCCGAATCCATCTGAATTTTGTGGATCCAAACCTAAACCTCATTCGGATCCACTGAGGAGATCCAATCCAAACTGAGTCCTGGTCCAAATCTTACCATGGTTTGGAATTCGGATTTTAAATCAGAATTTCAGGTTTTGGATTGCAAAAACTGCATGATTATCGATTTTATACCAAACCAAAATCTGATTCAAAACACTTGAGGGTGGTTTTGCCAAAACAAGGGCATCCGAGCACATCTCTGAGCAGGACTAACTGGTTCACTCACTAGAGGCCCAGGCTTTGTTAGGTATACAGGGTACACCTTGGTTCTTTGTTATGAACAGGCTATATCTCATCAAAAAAGATATCTGTGAGGAAAGGAAATGGAAAAGATGGAGAAGAGCATGTTTAGTATGAGAGAGGCTGACCCCATGTGTGCCACTCAAGTGACACCTTGTGGCACTAGTACGAAGGGTGGCTCAAATCTGCTTGATGCCCAGAATAAAAGGATTTGTAATCCGCAACATATTTCCAATCTTTTTGCCCAATATTATGACTCCCTTTATAGTTTACAATCTGATCACTCCACTCCTTAACCTACTAGTGATACTATTTCATCCTTCCTTTCAGGCTTAAATTTGCCATGTTTGTTGGTAGACTATTTAGCCTCCCTTAATGCCCCATAGACTCTTGAGGAGGTTGCGTCTGTTATTAAGTATCTTCCAGTAAAGCTCCCAGTCTCAATGGCTTTATTAATTATTTTTACTCTTTGTTCTCCAGATCATGGGTGCCGCCATGACACTAATGATCAGCTGATCACCAATTCTCCAGCCATAAGCTCAGCAGCAGTCACCTGACACTATGTACCTATCTGCTGCAGTACTCTGCCCACTCCCCAGACTTGCAATGGTCATCTGACCAGATCTTCCAATCACCGCTCTCTAGGGGAGAAATAAAGATTGCACAGACAAGTTACCCTGGGCTCCAAACTCTGACTCCTGCAGCTTGCGGAAGTACTCTGTAACATCACTTCCAGCCAGATATCCTAACCATCGATTCCAGTCTGATATCCTTACCATTAGATCCAATCCGATATCCTAGCCATCGGTTCCAGTCCGATATCCTAACCATCATTTCCAGCCCGATAACATAATCATCGGTTTCTGTCCGATATCCTTATCATCGGTTCCAGCCACATAACATAATCATTGGTTCCAGTCAGTTAACCTAATCATCGGTTCCAGTCCAGTAATCTGATCATCGGTTCCAGCACAATAACCTGATCATTGGTCCTAGCCCAATAATCTGCATTATCAGTTCCAGTCTAATAAATCTGCATTATCAGTTCCAAGCAAATAAATTGACATAATCAGTTCCAGTCTAATAAATCTGCATCATCAGTTTAATCTCCATCTAGAACCAGCTACTTCCAGGTCATCAGTGGTTCACAGGCAACCGCACTGGGAAACCCAGGCAGAGGAACGCGAACTGCTCGTCAGGTGCAGCGAAATCTAAATCACCTTGCAGGGGTCACTGGAGAAGACCACTGGTGGGTTAGACTCCACACCTATGGTCTGGGTATTCACCAATTTCCAAGTGTTCGCCTGTAACCTCATCAGCATCTCCATTACTAACTATACATTACTGTTAGGCGCCGGGGTCCGCTTGTCTGCGCGGCCCGGCGCCTTGCAACTAGAGACGCCGTGCGCGTACAGCCGCCGGCTCCCTAGCAACGCTAGACGCTGGGCGCGCTGAGCCGCACGGACCCTAGCAACGGGGGCGCCACTGGCGGACCGCGTTCCCCGTTGCTAGGCTTTAGGAAATTAAGATATTCACCTGCTCTCTGGCCGTGCAGCAAGGCAGCTGCACGGCATTTATTCTAATCAGCCTTTAGCAGCTGATTGGAGGACTCCTTGTTAAATACACTCCCAGGGCTTCTCACAGACGCCGGTAATAGCTTCCTGCATGCTGCCTTTGTTTGCTGAGAGTCTGTTTCCAGTCCTGCTGTATCCGGTCATTCCAGTCCTCAGAAGTCCGGTATTCGGGAGTTGTCATCTCATCCCAAGAGGTCGTTTGGTTCCCTGGAGTCCTGACTGATCACCGTTTTATATCCAGTGGTGTTCGTGAGTTGCGGCTCTGCCGTGTGTTGCGGCTCAGCCGCTTTACCTTTTATATTTTGTGTTTGGAGCATTTGCGGAGGGTTCCGCTTCCACAAGTCCTCTCTGGTACTCGGCGGTGCCGGGTAGGAGAATTGGACAAGTGGATATTTTGGTTGTCCTTTTCCCTGGCGGTTTCTCCGCACATATTATAGTTTTGAGTTTGCTTAGCCCCTGGCCTGGTTGTTTAGTTAGAGGGCCTCTTGTTATCACCCTGTCTCGGGTTTCCCTTTGTCTCTCATTAAGACCGGGGGGCATCGAAGTTGGGCAGACATAATCCGCCCTTCAAACGCGGCTGCCAAGGGCTCAAGAAACCATAGTCTCGCAGGGGATTTCTGACAACACGGGTGAGACAACAGAGTTAGGGCGCCAGGGGCTATTTTCCTGTCCTGCTCCCTTCCCCAGCATTTCGTTCCAGTGCTCCGGTCCTTGCCATAAGATCTCCTCTGACCAGAGTGCTGGAATCATAACAATTACTCAGTCAGCAGTTCTTCCTCCTGCTCATGCGCAAGGCCTTACTGAAGCCTCCCAGGGTTTACTACTCTGCATTCACCATTGGCACAGTGAGGTCATCTAGACCTGACACTGAGACTGTGAGAACTATAGACCCAATGCACCCCTGAATACTTCTGTTTAAATATTTGCCCGATTTATTGCAAACTGTCTCTCTCCACTCCTTACACCCTGGTCAAGTTGGATATGTGTTGGATAGACAAGCTTCTGATAATACCTGCAAGGTGTTTGACATAATCCAAATGTTATCTTGTTCCCAGGAACAATTGGTACTGCTCTCCAAAAAGGCCTCTGATAGGTTTAACTGGGATTATATGCAGTGGCATCGAGAGGTGGGGTGGGTACAGATTACCCGGGCATGCAAGGGAACCCGGGCCAGAGCACACCAGTACCCTTTTTTTTGGTCTTTTTCTTTATTATAAATAAGTGGGCGGGCAGGTGGGAGGGGATTGGGGGGTGTATATGTGCGTTACCGGGCTGTGTGTCCCATATTGGGGGCGTCTATCACAGTCACTTTCAGCCAATGCTAAGGTCATCATCTCGTGAGCCTCTCTCTGCATCCAGGTGGGTTTAAGAAGTGGCACAGCTCAGTTGGAATAATCAGCAGCAGAGCTGGTCACCTCATTGGTAGCTAGCCTGTGAGGCTGTGACATTGAGTTGAGAACTGTGAGTGACAGACACAGCACTGTAGTGCTGCAGGCAGCTGCTGAAAACAATATATAAATTCTATATAAATATTCTTTAATACATCCATACATTACTATTAGTGTTAGTATTATATAGATAGATATACATGCAGCAAACATTGTCACTCTTTGGTTTTCGTGGGGTTATATTGGACTCTTTATAATGGCTTTTTATCAATGCCCTTTGGCGCTGGTATTTAGCAATGGCTTTCTCTCAAACACATTTCCTATTTTCAATGGCTCCAGACCGGGTTGTCCCATATCCCCTTTGATTTTTGTATTAGCTATGGTACTTTTGGCTCAAAAGATTAGACATTCCACAGAATTCCTGGCTAGCCCACTCCCAGGGGCCCACATAAATTATGTCTATTTGCCGAGAACATCCTGCTCTTTGCCACCAAACCTTTGACGTTCTCACCTGCTTTACATAACATCTCAGATGATTTTAGCACGGCCTCTTATCATAAACTCAACATATCTAAATAAAACATCCTTCCAATTAATATCCCTTTTCAAATGCTCTTTCCCATATACCTGGAATACCACATCTCTCACTTACTTAGGGGATCATGATCCACCTCATATTAAATATGTTTTTGAAGTTAACTTATCCCACCTGCTTGCACAATTCTACACTTCTTACTTCTTGGGTTCGTATGAGATCTCCTGGCTGGGCCAGATAGCTGCATTCAAAACGATGTTGCACCCTAAACTAATGCTCCTGTTAAGGACTATCCCTTACCTCTTCCCTATCTGCTGTTTAGTGAAGTTTAAGAAACTTGTGGTCTCCTATATTTTGAAAAACAAACTCCCAAGATTTGTTACACATAAGTTGACTTTACCAAGATGGTTTGGTGGGCTTAAACTTCCAGACCTTCCCCTCTTAATCGGCATGTCTTTTAGCTCAAATCCGCAATTGGTTCCTGTCTTCTGGAAGTAAGCCTTGAGTTGATCTAGAGCTTCAATTCCTAGCAGGACTCCCCATTGTTGACCTGCTGTAGCTCCTGATACTGACCCGCCCCCTCCCTCTGATAAGGTGCTGGGCCTCCCCACCTACATGTTCATTTGTGGATCTCTAAGTATGTTATTGCCTTTCTCTGATCTTCGGTCAGCCTATGGAGTTCCAGATATAGGGGGTCATTCCGAGTTGTTCGCTCGTTATTTTTTTCTCGCAAGGGAGCGATTAGTCGCTAATGCGCAATGTCCGCACTGCGACTGCGCCAAGTAATTTTGCTATGCAGTTTGGAGTTTTACTCACGGCATTACGAGGTTTTTTCTTCGTTCTGGTGATCGGAGTGTGATTGACAGGAAGTGGGTGTTTCTGGGCAGAAACAGGCCGTTTTATGGGAGTGTGTGAAAAAACGCTACCGTTTCTGGGAAAAACGCGGGAGTGGCTGGAGAAACGGAGGAGTGTCTGGGCGAACGCTGGGTGTGTTTGTGACGTCAAACCAGGAACGACAAGCACTGAACTGATCGCAGATGCCGAGTAAGTCTGGAGCTACTCAGAAACTGCTAAGAAGTGTCTATTCGCAATTCTGCTAATCTTTCGTTCGCAATTTTGATATGCTAAGATTCACTCCCAGTAGGCGGCGGCTTAGCGTGTGCAAAGCTGCTAAAAGCAGCTTGCGAGCGAATAACTCGGAATGACCCCCATAGCCCACTACTCCTATCTTTAAATTGCCATTGATTATATGGCCTTGGTAAAGTGCCTAGAGCCCTGAACCTGCTGTCAAAGTCGAAAAATATAGCGACAAATAATGCCTTGTATTAACCCCATGCGCTTGCCCGCTGCACATGCACATTCTCTCCCGTGCGTGCGCATATTCGCAGTTGCGTGACGGCGCCTCCACGGTCGTGCGCTCAGGCGCGTGGTATGTGCATTTACGGTAGAGTTTGTGTGCGTCTGGCGGGCGTCTCGATCGTTACATAGTTAATCCAAATAGTATATTTTATAGGTTATGGTCCCTTTAATAATATCTGTAAGTATGTTTAGTGTAACTGGTTCATGAACAAAGGAATTCCTCTTTGCATGATACGAAGGGTTAGACAGGGTCTGAACAGTGGTGTTTAGTACCTAACCGAAGAGTATTTTATTAGAAACATTCCGGTGTTGGTTAGGAAGAGATCGGTCGCTCCAGCGTATAGTTATGTTTAAAAGAAGTTTATGGACTTTAAAAGTATTTGCTGTTTATTACACATGTGGTGGGAATCCTGAGATTCCCTCCCACCTGAGCAGTCTGAAATAGTCACAGCCCACCTGTTCAAACAAACCTATGACCTTTGGTTATAATGCGAAGACAGATTCCTGTGTCCAATGAACAATGAGATTGTAGGGCCCTTTGTAGTGTACTGTATGTTGTGTATATAAGAACAAGCCAGGCTGGGCCAGCTCAGTCTACTCTCCACAAAAGGTTTTCATCATTGACTAACTAGAGAGCTGGTTCCAGGACTGCGCAGCGATCATTCCCCAGTGTGTAAGTTTTTCTCTGTGACCAACTTATTCTCTGTCTGTATTTGCCATACTCTCTCTCTCTCTCTCTCTCTCACTGTTATTGTTTAGGATTAAGACGCTATTGTATATTTATGTCTAGTTATCCTGTTTAGGTGTTTCATGTTAGTGCTGCAGTGTATAAGCTGTTAACTGTATTTTTCCCTTTTTACATAGCTAAATCTCGTTAGTAAAGGTGTTGGAACCTCAGCAAGGTGTCTGTGTTTCTCTAGCTAGTACAAAGGGTTTCTGAGTATCTCAATCACTCAAACAGCTTGCTTAAATATCCGTTTTATGGGAGTGTGTGAAAAAACGCTACCGTTTCTGGGAAAAACGCGGGAGTGGCTGGAGAAACGGAGGAGTGTCTGGGCGAACGCTGGGTGTGTTTGTGACGTCAAACCAGGAACGACAAGCACTGAACTGATCGCAGATGCCGAGTAAGTCTGGAGCTACTCAGAAACTGCTAAGAAGTGTCTATTCGCAATTCTGCTAATCTTTCGTTCGCAATTTTGATATGCTAAGATTCACTCCCAGTAGGCGGCGGCTTAGCGTGTGCAAAGCTGCTAAAAGCAGCTTGCGAGCGAATAACTCGGAATGACCCCCATAGCCCACTACTCCTATCTTTAAATTGCCATTGATTATATGGCCTTGGTAAAGTGCCTAGAGCCCTGAACCTGCTGTCAAAGTCGAAAAATATAGCGACAAATAATGCCTTGTATTAACCCCATGCGCTTGCCCGCTGCACATGCACATTCTCTCCCGTGCGTGCGCATATTCGCAGTTGCGTGACGGCGCCTCCACGGTCGTGCGCTCAGGCGCGTGGTATGTGCATTTACGGTAGAGTTTGTGTGCGTCTGGCGGGCGTCTCGATCGTTACATAGTTAATCCAAATAGTATATTTTATAGGTTATGGTCCCTTTAATAATATCTGTAAGTATGTTTAGTGTAACTGGTTCATGAACAAAGGAATTCCTCTTTGCATGATACGAAGGGTTAGACAGGGTCTGAACAGTGGTGTTTAGTACCTAACCGAAGAGTATTTTATTAGAAACATTCCGGTGTTGGTTAGGAAGAGATCGGTCGCTCCAGCGTATAGTTATGTTTAAAAGAAGTTTATGGACTTTAAAAGTATTTGCTGTTTATTACACATGTGGTGGGAATCCTGAGATTCCCTCCCACCTGAGCAGTCTGAAATAGTCACAGCCCACCTGTTCAAACAAACCTATGACCTTTGGTTATAATGCGAAGACAGATTCCTGTGTCCAATGAACAATGAGATTGTAGGGCCCTTTGTAGTGTACTGTATGTTGTGTATATAAGAACAAGCCAGGCTGGGCCAGCTCAGTCTACTCTCCACAAAAGGTTTTCATCATTGACTAACTAGAGAGCTGGTTCCAGGACTGCGCAGCGATCATTCCCCAGTGTGTAAGTTTTTCTCTGTGACCAACTTATTCTGTCTGTATTTGCCATACTCTCTCTCTCTCTCTCTCACTGTTATTGTTTAGGATTAAGACGCTATTGTATATTTATGTCCAGTTATCCTGTTTAGGTGTTTCATGTTAGTGCTGCAGTGTATAAGCTGTTAACTGTATTTTTCCCTTTTTACATAGCTAAATCTCGTTAGTAAAGGTGTTGGAACCTCAGCAAGGTGTCTGTGTTTCTCTAGCTAGTACAAAGGGTTTCTGAGTATCTCAATCACTCAAACAGCTTGCTTAAATATCCAGGTTAACCAGTGGTATATCATTACAGTGTTACAATTCTAAGGTTTACAGTGTAAGCATATTCTGTGTTTAAAATTTATAAAAGTACTGTCTGTGTGTGCGCTCGCTGTGTGTATTCGGTACACCCAGCGCAGTGTAAGCATATTCTGTGTTTAAAATTTATAAAAGTACTGTCTGTGTGTGCGCTCGCTGTGTGTATTCCGTACACCCAGCGCAGTGTGTGTACGTTACTTGCGTACCACGTGTGAGGTCTTCATACGCAAATAGCGTATGAAGTGCGTAGCACGTGCACGTGGTTTAGCGGCCACTACGGCTACACGGTATTAGTATATAGCTAATGTTAAAAGGTAGATAACTGACTCTATCAATTGGGGCCTCGTCCTTCCTCCACATATCCGCACTAGCGAACACAAGCAGACTTTATCTGTCAGCAAAGGGGGAAGGTAGTATCCCTTGGTATCCGTGTTGGTGGTTGGGGATACGGTAGTGCTGACTAGATAAGCGTCTGCATCGCTACGTTGTAGGAGTGCTGGTGGAATCCGGAACCGAAGAAGGTAAGAACATTAAGCTATTGTCTTTTTAAATCTGGTTTTAATTTCTATTTGGTGCCAACTGCACACGCAGATTGGATTGCTTGTCTGTTTAAATAGGTTTAAAAGTATTTTTAATCGCTCTGCATAGCTTGATAGTTTTATTTTTAACTCAGGCCTAAAATAACTTTAGGGGCTGGCATGGTGATTTTCGTTGTGACAAAAGAAGCCGCATGGTCTGTCCTCCATTTTGTGTAACCCTCATGGATGTGGAAGGGGGAGGAGCAGCGGCCATTTTGGGAAGGTCAAAATTTTTTATTCTGAATGGCTGATTTTCAGTTGACTCGGGAAATAATCAGCCATCCATTGTCAAAAAGAAATCACCATTTAATGAGTTTTAATGCATTTATTTAATCCATATCATAGTCAATCATAAGTGGTTCAGATAGAGTTTAATATAAGTTAATAGTAAAATGAATATTTGATTTAGGAAATACACAAATAAAACAAAGTTGTGGTTTTTTTTTCCCTTCTCTTTCTTCCTTCAAGAGCCTGCTTAACTCTGCTACTTGTGAGATGGGCCATTGAAATGCAAATGAACCTGTGTAACTGGGTTTTGGTTTTTTCTCTCCCAGCAGTGAAAGAAATCGCCTTCACAGATAGTTAAAAGCACATTCATATGCAAATTAGAAGCACTGAATAAGGTCTCATAGATGTAATAGTGATTAGTACATATATGTAATATTATATGTGTGTGTTTACATTAATGTATGTCATTAGATTAATTTAGAATTGCATTTTCATCTGTGTATTTTCACATATCTCACTTTCCTGTTTGCCATTTATCATTGATAACGTGCTGAGAAAGATTTGTTGCTATTGGTAGTTAAAAGTAAAATTAATACGTAAGGGAGTAATTTGTAAAACACGCACACGGCTTTGTCTAAGATACAAGGGAGGGCTGTGTGGTGCTCGGTAGATGATTACAGTTAAAAATCATTTGCATTGATATAAACGTGTTAGTTGTGTTACTGTGGACATATCTGGCCTGTGTACACATGTCCCTAACAAAGGGCGGGACAAGCGTACGCGACGCAAGGGCTTACACACGTAGCGTATATTACGCAACGGAGCGTATGGGTACGCCCACATAATACAAATCACACGATAGTATTGTTTTAGTAGGCGATACGGAAGCAACGCGATAATAGCACAAATTGATTTCAGTTTCCAAAAATTTCGTTTAAATCCCTTACTTTACTGTAATACCTCTGGGGAGAGCTATCAGATTACGGGAAATGATTTTTCTGATCAGAAAACTATAGAATGATAGTGGGTTGAAAACGGTATGAGTGTATTGAACTCCTCTTGGTGAAGTCTTGGTGAAATCTTGGTGAAGTCTTGGTGAAATCTTGGTGAAGTAAGTCTTGGTGAATCACGGTCTAGGTGAATACGTGATGAGCACGGTCTAGGTGAAAACGTGCGTGCACGGTCTTGGTGAACAAGTGCGACGAAGTGTGATAAAGTTTTCGTGGTATTACGCTCCGGCTGTTTTGGAGCACAGTAGGGAGACTCCAATGATCCTACCATTTATAGGCAACAAGTGTCTATAAGTGGTACGATTGGACCGCACGGTTGTATGTGTGACCAATAACGCAATGTGATATGAGGTCGTATATTTAAATTGCCCTCATGCGTGTTGTAGGGAGCACATGCAAGCGTGATTTGTGTAAAATATAAAGGTAAGGAATTTTCGCTGGTAGGGCCTGCAACGATTACGTGGGTCTGCTAAAAGGGGCGGATTCGTTGTACTCGGAGCAGAAGAAGCTGGTGGAAGAGCTTGGAAAACTTCCACCGTAGACTTCTGTGTTTGGTGCATTTTAGGAAGTTTTTCTGTGTTAAAAAGGTCCACAATGGAAGCCAAGTGCACAACACAGGGACGTTTAGCAGTCAGGGTTCAGACTGAAGAGGCTTGCAGACCCAGAGGGTCTGCTCGGTTAGTAATGTGGGGGAAGTATGGTCCCCACACTGAGACCTTTTGTGATGAATGGACACGAATGACTGTGGGGGATAAAGCACCATTTCCTGGGATAGGTAGTTTTGACTCAGAGGTATTGCATAATTTAAGGAGAAGGATCTGTCTCATAAAATCCGGGAAGCAACGGATTAGACATTATGATTGTTTACAGATATGGCAACAAGAAGGTGAGATACAAAGGGAATTAGCTTACACAGCTGACTCTCACTTTGGTAAGAAAAACATGGCAACAAGAGAGAAAGTGGTTACAGAGAATGGCACACTGGTGTATGATAAACATGCACTTAGCAACTGTATTGATGATAAGAATAATTGTAACAAATATAACAATGATAAAAGTAAAACTGTTAAATGTACAACTGTTAACCCGTGCAAGTTGCACCCCATGTTAAACTTCCCTCAGGATTACAAGCAAGAAAGTGAGCCCAGCACGAGGTCGGCACCTTTTCCAGCAGCCATCATACAAGACATCCAGGTGGACGCGACCCAATCAGTAAAGGCAGTAGTCGAACCCCCTAACGGAGGGTCAGGTGAGGTCGTGTCCACAGGTACGTACGGTGTTATATATCACGCACAAACAAATGTACCCCATATTGTAGAACCAACACAAGATGATGTGGTTGAATTTAACCCTGTCAGGGTGATCACAGTCCCAAATGGACAGACTGACGCTCAGGGAGTCACTCCCGTCAGAGACATTGCTATGCATTGTCCCTGGTCCCGGATGGAATTGAGAGCAATTATGTCTGAATTCCCTGATCCTAGGAAAGATCTAGTTGCATGTCAGAGGTTTATTAAAGAATTAGGAAACTCCACAGAACCCACCAACAAAAGTTGGCGGACAGTGCTGAGGGCATGTTTGCCCTCCAGTGTTGACCCTGCAAAATTTATTACTGATTGTAAATTAGACACAGAAGTACCTCGTACGGAGGAACACAATCAGGAATGTATTAAGCAGATCAACCGACAGTTAGGAGTATATTTCCCAGCCGTTGTCGAGTGGAAAAAAATCTTCTCCATAAGACAAAGTGAGGGAGAAAGTACTTCTAATTATTTCAATCGAGCACTGCAAGTAATGGCTAGAGATACTGGGATCACGGACATTGAGAGAAATTCACAACATAGAGATATAGCTGTTACGGTATTAATGGATGGTTTAAAAGAAGTGTTGAGAACAAGGGTACAAACCTCTCTACCTAACTGGAGAGGTATCTCGGTGGCTGTTTTGAGAGAGTCTGCTATTGACCATGAATGGAACATCAAAAGACACCTGGAGTCACAGGGCAGTAAGCAAATGACAATCAGTAGACAAGCCCTGACAATGAAGCCACACCAGCTTAAGCCCCAAACCCCTGTGAGAAATTCAAATGTGATAGTTTGTTATCATTGTCACAAAGAGGGACATTTTGCAAGAGATTGTAGATCAAGAAATATACAAAAGTCATATCAACCCCCTAGACAACGACATGACCATGATATCCAAAGAAACAGGGAAGCACAGGAAGGTAAGAAGCCTCAGATCCCTGTGGGTAAGTCAAAGGTGATAAGATGTTATAATTGCCAGAAGGAAGGTCATTTTGCACGAAGTTGTAGGTTTAAAGATCCACAAAAGGTATATCAACCCCCTAGACAAAAAACATGAGCAAAGTCATGATACACGAAATTGTAATCAGGAATCACCTAGGAAGAAGTTTGGGCCGCACCTGTAATATGCAGTCAGGAAAGTTGCTCATTAGGACTGGTAGTAAACCTGAGGTTACAGCTAATGATATTGGGAGGTCAGTTCCTTGTAGACACAGGAACGGCTGGGTAAACTTTGTAATTTATCTGTAAATGTTTCTTTTTCCCCATCTCTGACGTTCATCGGCAGAACTCAAACATCACATAGCTACTTGGTCTTTGCAGAAGTCTACCTAACCCCAGTGTGACCTACCGACATCGGTGTGTCCTGGCCAGGCACAAAAGGGTGGAGTGTGGAAATACTGGTGGGGGAGACTGCGCAAAGATACCAATGGATGTGATGGTGTGACAGCCTGATGGTGAGCGGAAGATCTGACAATGTTTTTTTTGTTTGTTGTTTTAGGTAACATATATATAAATTGTTCTCTCTCTCGTTTGTTTGTTTTTTCTCTTCTCTCTCATGTTCTCATGCTTTACAGATGGTATGTCACACATCAGTTAGACAAATGGTAATGCAAGATTTTTGCTCCTTACAGAAAGATCGCTGATTTGGAAGGAATATTGCATCACCGGAATGTTCGTTTGGAAGACTGAGAGACAGCACCTTTAAGATGACAACAGAGCAAGAAGAACAACAAGACTAGAGGACAAAAGCATCGTAACATTTTTCTTTCCCTTCAAATTATTTTTTGTACCCCATTACAAATTTCTCTTTCTCCTCCTGTAAGATGGACTTGCCCCAAGAGACTGTGATCCGGAGTTTCCTGTTGACCATGATGTTGACCAGAGCAGTCTGTTTCGGTGAGAGTACCATGGAGGTCGAGAAAGGATCTGGAATGGGTTCGGATGACCAGGATGGAGGCGTAGTTTCCCAAGAGCTGCACAATCACAGAGTAAAGGCGAGTATCAGAAAACGATCTGGTAGCATTGACAATAGAAGGAATTGTGAAGGATTGTTAGCTGAAGAGAACTGCATCTGTAGGCATTGTGACAATATAGTTGAGGATGGGTGCATCAAGAAATGTCAGTCCAGTTTTAATATCCACATGGACCGGCATCCATTGAGTGACTATCACTCCTTAGTGGGTAAAGTGTTAAACCAGATAGACTGTTGGGTATGCTCTCAAGTACCTCAAGGTCATAGCAAATCAGGACTAGTACCATTCCCTTTAACTGTAGGAGAGGTACTTGAGTTAAGTGGTGGGAGGCTGGTGGACAAGAGGTTTAATATCTCTAGTCCTCCTAGTTTGAAGCTCCACCAATATCATGTGGATAGGTCCTTAGTATGCTTTAACATTTCCAATCCCCGAAAGCCGGGAAATTGGGAAGTGTCATGGAGTAATCAAACCATGACATTTTCATATAGAGCCGATAGAATGTCCATAGACACAGAACTTATACGCCACATAGTCAACAGTGGAAAATATTTCCGGTATAGGTACACTCTAGGAAGTAGGACCATGCGAGTTGGAGAAGTATCACCAGGATACTGTGCACATATCGTACAACCGGATACGTGTACTAGACAGATGGGAGAATTAGGGTTAGGAGATTTCACATGGAAAGTTTGTTACATGGATATGTCATACTCCGTCCCATATGTTCTCCCCGATGATTCATATTTCATATGTGGGAGAAAGGCGTATAAGTTCCTTGCCCCAAACTCAGAGGGATTGTGTTACATTGGAAAAGTACTGCCTGAAGTAATGACTGTATCCCATATCAAAATCAAAGACATACACCGTGGTGCCCAAGCTCCTTATACTCACACTCATTACGAGCACGTCGTTAAACGGCACCTGATAGAGAGGACAGAGCATCCAGCCTCTGATTTGATCCATGAATCCACCGGGATTCAATTCCTACTCGCGTTAGACATCACTCGTACCGCCAGAGGAGTGATAAATTATAGATATATATCTGCGCTAGCGAACTTATTAGACAATATCACCGAAATGTATGACGACACGTTCAGGCATACTTGGAGAGAGTTACAAGCCTACAAAACAGAGCTGGTTCAGCATAGGATGATTCTCAATTATCTCACAGCAGTGACAGGCGGGTATTGTGTTACCCTAGCAACTCAGTATGGTGTAAAGTGCTGCACGTATATTACAAAGAGCACTGAGGACCCGGCCGAGGTCATAGACCAAAAGATGGATGACATTTTGCAATTAAAGTGGGAGTTCCGAAGGAAACACAATCTCACACTCGCTGCTGTGAGTAATGAGCTGACCAGTTGGGTGTCATGGTTGAACCCACGAAATTGGTTCTCGGGTTTAGGAGAATGGGCCCAAGGTATTATCATGGATGTAGGGAAATTTCTCTTGTGTATTCTGGGAGTCATCATATTGGTTGGTCTGGTATTTAGATGCGTTCGGACTTTAACGAAGTGTAAAGGTAATACCAGAGTGATGAGTCTGAGGAGCGAGGACACTGTAATAACAACCACTAATTTGATTTATGACCCAACGATAGAGACAATGTTGTGATGAAAATGTGATTCCACGGTCCGTTTCTTTCACCCGTTTCTCCTTTGTTTTCCTCCAAGGTACAAAGACATCCGCTTGGAAGAAGAATTTGACAACCTCTTTTATACAGACCATTGATGAACTATGTCACAGACCCCCCAATATCCCTAGTGACTTTAACTTTTTACGAAAGCCCAATACTTTAGAGACTGTAATTTTATGGACACTGGAAAAGCTTTTGTCGCCACCTATAGCAAAAACACCGAGAGACATCAGACAACATGTACATCAAGACAAGACACCAGACAAGACCTCAATCGGCGAATGCATACTAAACTCACATAGTTTATGACTGCATTTATAACAATTGCTTCTTATCCTCATTTCTACAATCTTCAGGTAATGACACACATAGTCGACAGGGAATATAGACACATATATCAGCATTCACATGTTCCCCCCATTCATGTATCATCAACTAAATGTGCTCCCCCATTTGTTGCAACCAAAAGCCGAAAAGAGCTCGGTAAAGTTTGACAGCCCATCCACAGACCCTTAATACGGGATAAGAAGGATTCAAATGTATACTTCGCAATACCTCGAAGCTTGATTTAAAACACGTACGGCACGATGATACATGACCCCTCAGACATGGATTCATACACACATGCTTCTACTATCTCAATAGGTCATACCTTTCCCACCTTCTCCTCTCCTCCCTTTACCCAATCATAAAAAAGGTATTTACATGATGACATATATTTTTCTGTTTGAAATGTTTTAGGAAGTGGCAGTTATTGATGACTGCCAAAGGGTGGACTGTCAAAGTCGAAAAATATAGCGACCTATGATGCCTTGTATTAACCACATGCGCTTGCCCGCTGCACGTGCACATTCTCTCCGGTGCGTGCGCATATTCGCAGTTGCGTGACGGCGCCTCCACGGTCGTGCGCTCAGGCGCGTGGTATGTGCATTTACGGTAGAGTTTGTGTGCGTCTGGCGGGCGACTCGATCGTTACATAGTTAATCCAAATAGTATATTTTATAGGTTATGGTCCCTTTAATAATATCTGTAAGTATGTTTAGTGTAACTGGTTCATGAACAAAGGAATTCCTCTTTGCATGATACGAAGGGTCAGACAGGGTCTGAACAGTGGTGTTTAGTACCTAACCGAAGAGTATTTTATTAGAAACATTCCGGTGTTGGTTAGGAAGAGATCGGTCGCTCCAGCGTATAGTTATGTTTAAAAGAAGTTTATGGACTTTAAAAGTATTTGCTGTTTATTACACATGTGGTGGGAATCCTGAGATTCCCTCCCACCTGAGCAGTCTGAAATAGTCACAGTCCACCTGTTCAAACAAACCTATGACCTTTGGTTATAATGCGAAGACAGATTCCTGTGTCCAATGAACAATGAGATTGTAGGACCCTTTGTAGTGTACTGTATGTTGTGTATATAAGAACAAGCCAGGCTGGGCCAGCTCAGTCTACTCTCCACAAAAGGTTTTCATCATTGACTAACTAGAGAGCTGGTTCCAGGACTGCGCAGCGATCATTCCCCAGTGTGTAAGTTTTTCTCTGTGACCAACTTATTCTCTGTCTGTATTTGCCATTCTCTCTCTCTCACTGTTATTGTTTAGGATTAAGACGCTATTGTATATTTATGTCCAGTTATCCTGTTTAGGTGTTTCATGTTAGTGCTGCAGTGTATAAGCTGTTAACTGTATTTTTCCCTTTTTACATAGCTAAATCTCATTAGTAAAGGTGTTGGAACCTCAGCAAGGTGTCTGTGTTTCTCTAGCTAGTACAAAGGGTTTCTGAGTATCTCAATCACTCAAACAGCTTGCTTAAATATCCAGGTTAACCAGTGGTATATCATTACAGTGCTACAATACTAAGGTTTACAGTGTAAGCATATTCTGTGTTTAAAGTTTATAAAAGTACTGTCTGTGTGTGTGCTCGCTGTGTGTATTCCGTACACCCAGAGCAGTGTGTGTACGTTACTTGCGTACCATGTGTGAGGTCTTCATACGCAAATAGCGTATGAAGTGCGTAGCACGTGCACGTGGTTTAGCGGCCACTACGGCTACACGGTATTAGTATATAGCTAATGTTAAAAGGTAGATAACTGACTCTATCACTGCCTCCAGCTTTGCTTTTGAGTAAACTCACCTTACAAGTCTCTAAGGACAGGGCCGTCTTTTCATATGGGCTCAATGGGCCCCAGAAGTATAAGGGCCCTAGGTTGATAACAGAGGGTCTCCTTTTTCCAGGGGTACAAGATTTTTGAAAAATCGGCCCTGGGGAACTAGAGATATCTGATTTTAAAGTAGTAGTCCCCATCCAAGACTGTCAATTGCTCTTTCCAACCAGATATCTCTGGTTCTTTCTGACTCAAGTTTTTCTGAGGGTATACTCTAAAAGCTGGGTCTCTCCCCTATCGGTGGACACTGGCGGCTTGTCTCTACTATGCCCAGAACCAGAGATATCAGCTTTCCAGCAGCTGGTCCCTGCTCCAGCTCCACACGTCTGGTATGCAGTTTTATATTTTTGAGTGTGTATTGCACTGCCTCCTGTATTGTGATCCCCAAGTCCCCAGTACCTCTTCAAAGGTGGGAACTCTCTAGTTTTTTATTTCATTGAAAGCTAAATCTTTTTCCAGGAACTGGAGATATCTGCTGTCAAGCAAGCTGCCCTCCCACCGGAAAATTATGAATATTAAGCCCATTCCACTATCCACCCGTCCCCTGCGTAATAAACACCCCCTACCACCCTGGAAGTCAGTATAATTTGCCAATAAACAGGATGCCGGCTGTCTCAGAATCCCGACAGCCCTCAATGAAGGCCCCTATCCCTTACCCTTTCCCTACCCTAATCCTCCCTTGGGGGTGCCTAACCCTAACCCTCCCTGGTAGTGCCGAACCCTAACCTCCCCCTCTAAGTGCCTAAAGATTACCCTCCCTCGACGGTCCCTAACCCTAACCTTCCGGTCCCTGCTCCTTAACGCTAACCCCCCTTCTCCTTTCTAAACCTAACCTCCCCCCCCAATGGCAGGACACCAGCGTGTCCCGCTGTGAGGACGATCGGGATGCTGGCTGTCGGTAATGTGATGCAGGCATCCCGAGTGGCGTCAGTATGTAGACGCCGGCATTGCATCCTCCTTCAGGATCTCGGCGTCGGTATATTGGCCGCTGGGATCCCATCCTTTAGGAATGTAACTGCTTCCTGTACCGGAGCCCCTTCATTCAGCCCAATACCCCTAATACAGTTTAGTGTTCTCCCTCCTGCCTCATCATCTGTGCAGTAAAAGAGTAATGTCAGGAATCTGCGTTCAGCTGCGTCTCACTTACCAGCGTGCTGGTGTGCAGGCCTCCGGAGGTCATGGCCCCAGTTGCAGCTGCATGGATGCACTGACCGCAAGCGTCATCTCCCGTGTCGCTGAGTACCCCTGAGTCTGGTCCTGTGTGTGTATTCTGCTGTGTGCCATGACACCTGCACTCAGCTGATCCAGGCATCCAATCCAGCGCTGTGCTTCCAGCCAGAGTTCAGTGACCAATCACCGCAGAGCAAGGGGTATAAGTTCCAGTCCGTGGCTCACTCACATCGCCTCGGACAACGAGTCACATACGGTGTGCCTAGTTCTCCTGGTTCCTGTTTCCAGTGATCCTCCGTGGTTACCTTCACTGTTCCATTCACCACTCTACAGCTCTCCTATTTACTCCGGACTTCAGCCACAGCCAGCCACAAGCTCATCAGCAGTAAGAGACTCTCCTCAGGTGTTCATTTCATTACCTTACCTGTGCACTTAGTTATCAGCATATCATCTGTGCATCTCAGCAGTTATACCAACTTATTGCTTTGAGACTGTCTCCTGCTTGGGCCTAGTGTGGCCATAAGGACTTGTGCTATATAAAGACTGTGTGTTTCTAAATATACCGGAGTTTTGCTTTTCAAATCCATTTATATTCAGTTATCAGTTCATCTCATCTTGTGTTATACAGAGACTGTGTGCTTTCAAGTATTACCGGAGTTCTGTTTATTTCATCTGCATTCAGTATCAAAATATTTCCTATTTTATTGCAAGAGACTTTCAGTTGCTTTTGGATTCAGTTATCATTGTTTGCTACATTGCCGGTCTTCAGTTATTATTAATTGTTATACCATCTGCTCTGTGACCTCTGTGCTAATAAACATCAGCGCACATGCGCAGGACTTTTATATTGCCTCCACGCTTTATACATCGCACCAACACTGACCTGACAGTTTGTCCGAGGCCCATGGACCCGGACGGTGGTCAGAGTGTGGGGTCAGGGGCACTCCAAGGTTTAGTGTCACGACTGCATGGTCAAGAGGCTGTGCCGCAGCAGATTATACAATTCTTGCAAGAAATGTCTTCTCGTTTAGATACTCTACAACCAGGGGCGGATCCAGAAGAAACTGAAAGGGGGGTGTAAATGTTGATTTACTTACAGGACTAAAAGTAACACTTTAAAAATACATTCAATACACTTTAAAATGGAGCCGCTGCAGCCGCTGTAATCAATCCTTAGCCTACGTACTTTTTACACAGTTAGCGTACAAAGCCCCGTACCGTGTACACACTTTGCGTACAAACGCCGCGATGGTCGTACAAAGTACACGCGGTGCGTACACACACAAAGACACGCCATGAGCACTTTGCAGCTGCACGTGTGACTAGATTACACTTATATAACAATAGCAGGGAAAGAGAGACACAACACCAATTTGTATTTCAAAGACTATGTTGGGATCTGACCCAGCAATGGTTCTTTACTAGCAGGAGGTTACAATAACAATGCAATAAGAAAATGGCTACAGTCAATGGTACATACGTTTTGGTTGCGATCTTCTGCAAACCAACAATGGAATATTGCTCTTAAATTACCCTACAGCTGAATACCAAACACCACCTTATAACCTAGTTCTGTCCCCTCCTATCCTGTAAAGGTGAATCCCTTTGTTCTTATACCATTTAAACAAGTGTAACTCGCTGGTGTGGTGCAGGGAGACTATGTGTACATTGTGCACTATTTGGATTTAAATATGTAATGTGTTTTTATGGCTTTTCCATGTGATTACAAACACTACGTAATTACTCATATCACACGCTAATATGCAGGACCAAGGGAGCAACCATACGCAAATTGCGAATATGCACACGCACAGCAGAACAAGTACGTGCACGGAGGCAATCTGTGTGTAGTTTGTACGTGACGTGTGTACTGCAATATTTTTCGACTTCGACAGTCCACCCTTTGGCAGTCATCAATAACTGCCACTAACTAATCAATAAACAGAAAAATATTACCTATACAATATATACAGAAGCTTGGATGATCGGGGGAGAGTTGTAGGTGGGAAAAGTATAACCTAGAGGGATAGTAAAAAGCATGTATGTATGAATCGATGTCTGAGGGTCATGTATCATCGTGCCGTATATGTTCTAAGTAAACTTCGAGGTATTGCGAAGTATACATTAAATCCTTCTCATCCCGTATTAAGGGTCTGTAAATGGGCCAACAAACACTACCGAGCTCTTTTCGGCTTCTTATTCCAACAAATGGGGAGCACATTTAGTTGATGATACATGGAGGGGGAACATATGTGAATGCTAGTATATGTGGCTATCACCTGTCGACTATGTGTGCCATTAACTGGAGGTTGCAGAAATGAAGATAAGACACATATATAAAAATACATTCACATAAACATTTTGGGTAGGGTTGACGTCTTTTCCGGTTGCATGAATCTGGGTAAGTGGGGAAACAGAGAAAAATGGTGAAAGAAACAGGCCATGAAATTCATTTGCAATCCTTATCATAACACTGTCTCTATGGATGGATCATAAATCAAATCTGCTGCTGTAACAACGCCCTCGCTCTTTAGACTCATCAAATTTGTTCTGTGCTTGCGCCGCGTTAGAATTCGAACACACCTGAATATCAGGCCAATAATTATGATGACTCCCAGGATACAAAGGAGAAACTTCCCCACACTCATAATAACATTCTGTGCCCACTCTCCTAACCCTGAGAACCATTTGCGTGGGTACAGCCATGAGACCCAGCCGGTCAGTTCATTACCCACAGTCGCTAAGGTAAGGTTGTGCTTCCTCCTGAACTCCCACTTCAACTGTAAGATCTCATCCATCTTGTGATCGATGATCTCCGTGGGGTCGTCAGTGCTATTTGTGATATACGTACAACACTTCACGCCATATTGAGTTGCCAGGGTAACACAGTACCCACCTGTCACGGCTGTAACATAATTAAGGACCATCCTGTGCTAGATGAGTTCCTTCTTGTATGCTTGTAACTCCCTTCCCGTATACCTGAAGGTGTCATCATACATCTCCTTGATATTGTCTATCAAGTTCGCTAGCCCATGGATGTGTTATGATTCCAGCACTCCTGACCAGAGGAGATTTTATGACAAGGACCAGAGCGCTGGAATGGAATGCAGGTAACGGGAGCAGGAAAGACTAGTTGCCCCTGGCGCCCCAACTCTATTGTCTCACCAGTGCTATCGGAAATCCCCTGCGAGACTATGGTTTCTTGAGCCCCTGGCAGCCACGTTTGAAGGGCGGATTATGTCTGCCCAACTCCGGTGCCCCCCGGTCTTAGTGAGAGACAAAGGGAAATCCGAGGCAGGATGATAACAAGAGGACCTCTGACTGACAACAGGCCAGGGGCAACAAGCTAACTAACAAAACCTGAAGTATGTGCGGAAACCCGCCAGGGAAAAGGACAACCAAAATCCACTTGTCCAATACTCCTACCCAGCACCGCTGGATACCAGAGTGGACCTGTGGAAGCGGAACCCTCCGCGAAATGCTCCAAAACACAAATAATAAATAATAAAGCGGACAAGCCGCAACACACGGCAAAGCCGCGACTCACGAACACCACTGGATGTTATACGGTGATTAGTCAGGACTCCAGGAATAAGATGACAACTTCCGAGTTCAGGACTTCCGAATACTGGAATGACCGGATACAGCAAGACTGGAACAGACTCTCAGCAAACAGAGACAGCATGCAGGAAGCTATTACCGGCGTCTGTGAGAAGCCCTGAGAGTGCATATGAACAGGAGTCCTCCAATCAGGTGCTGACAGGGCTAATTACCTACATGCCGTGCAGCTGCCTTGCTGCACGGCCAGGAAACAGGTGTAGGTTCATTAAACCCTGGACCCAGCAACGGGGAACGCGGTCCGTCAGTGGCGTCCCCGTTGCTAGGGTCCGTGCGGCTCAGTGCGCCCGGCGTCCAGCGTTGCCAGGGAGCCGGCGGCTGTCCGCGTACGGCGTCCCTGGTTGCTAGGCGCCGGGCCGCACCGACGAGCGGACCCCGGCGCCTAACAGGATGTACCTATAATTTATAGTTCCTCTGGCAGTACGGGTGATATCTAATGCGAGAAGGAACTGAATCCCGGTGGATTCATGGATCAAATCAGAGGCTGCGTGCTCTGCCCTATCTATGAGGTGTCTCTTGATGATGTGTTCATAGTGGGAATGAGTATAAGGAGTCTGAGCACTGCGGTGAACGTCTTTCATTTTGTCGTGGGTTATGGTCATGACCTCTGGTAGTACCCTTCCAATGTAACACAATCCCTCAGAGCTCGGAGTAAGCCACTTATATGCTTTCCTCCCACATATGAAATAGGCATCATCTGGGAGAACATAGGGGACAAAATGTAACATCACCATATTGCAAACTTTCCATGTAAAGAAACCAATCCCTACTTCTCTCATTTGCTCAGTACAAGTATCAGGCTGGATGATATGGGCACAAAATAACCTGACGATACCTTTCCAACCCACATGGTCTTGCTTCCATGTGTATACCGGTACCGAAAATACCTCCCACTGTTGGCTATCTTGCGTACAGCTCTGTGTGAAAAGGTCATTGTCTGGTTATTCCACGTCATTTCCCAATTTCCTGGTTTTCGGAAATTGGAAATATTAAAACACAACAGGGACCTATCTACATGATACTGGTGGAGCTTCAAGCTAGGGGGCCTAGATATATTGAATTTCTTGTCCACTGGTCTCCCACCCCGTAATTCGAGTACCTCATCTATTGCTAAAGGGTATGGTACTAATCCTGACTTACTCTGACCTTGAGGTACCTGTGAGCACATCCAGCATTCTGTCTGGTTTAAGACCTTACCCACTAGTGAGTGGTAATCACTCAACGGATGTCGGTCCATATCGATATTACTGTTGGACTGACATCTCTGGATGCACCCATCTTCGACTATGTTCTCACAATATTTACAAATACAATATTCATCAGACAATAACCCTTCACATTTCCTCCGAGCTCCATAACTACCAGAGCGCTTACTGATACCAGCCTTTACTCGAGTGATGTGCTGCTCCTGAGATCCTACAAATTGGTAATCGCCATCAGAACCCATTCCAGATCCTTGCTCGACCTCTCTGGGACCCTCACCAAAACAAATTGTCCTGATCAAAAACAGAATTACTAGTAGAACCCAAAATGCAGTCTCTTGTGATAGATCCATTTCGTTAGGGGAAAGAATGAAAATAAGGAGGAGAAAAGAGAGGAAAATGCAGGGGGAGGTGAAAAAAAGAAAATGGTGCGACAACCGCCTCTGATCTTGTCGTTCTCCGCGCTCAAGTGCCGTCTCAACAGTCCTGCCTCTCAGCTTTCCCGGAACAAACACTCTAGTGATACGAGGTTCTCTTTGCCTTGCTCTTTGAACACACAGTTCACTTGGAACACACAGTTCACTTCGGACACACAGTTACCAAACTACACAAACTCGATAAATGTGAGCAATAAACTACTTTGTCACGAGTTCTCTCCGGGTCAGCGACCTTCTTGCAGTGGGACGAGTGGACCCAAGTCTCTCTTTAGTGCTGTAGTGCTGGTTAACACGACTTGGGTGGTCATTCCGAGTTGTTCGCTCGGTAATTTTCTTTGCATCGCAGCGATTTTCCGCTAACTGCGCATGCGCAATGTTCGCACTGCGACTACGCCAAGTAAATTTGCTATGCAGTTAGGTATTTTACTCACGGCATTACGAGGTTTTTTCTTCGTTCTGGTGATCGTAACGTGATTGACAGGAAGTGGGTGTTTCTGGGCGTAAGCAGGCCGTTTTATGGGAGTGTGTGAAAAAACGCTACCGTTTCTGGGAAAAACGCGGGAGTGGCTGGAGAAACGGAGGAGTGTCTGGGCGAACGCTGGGTGTGTTTGTGACGTCAAACCAGGAACGACAAGCACTGAACTGATCGCACTGGAAGAGTAAGTCTCGAGCTATTTAGAAACTGCACAGAGAAGTCTTTTCGCAATATTGCGAATCTTTAGTTCGCAATTTTGATAAGCTAAGATTCACTCCCAGTAGGCGGCGGCTTAACGTGTGCAAAGCTGCTAAAAGCAGCTTGCGAGCGAACAACTCGGAATGAGGGCCCTGGTACGGTCCTTCCCACCTGTCTATGAGGCAACCTGAGCGTAAAATTTTTTAGAATCATCACATAATCCCCAGGCTCAATATCATGACAATTACTGTTCGGTAGGTCAGGAATCACCAGCTTTAGATTTCTTTGTTGATTTCTCAGCTGCTGGCTCATCCTAACCAAATATTTCACAGTCACTTCATTATGGCATTTCAAATCATCCTGGGGGTCTATCATTACATAAGGTTGTCGACCAAAAAGAATTTCAAAGGGTGATAAGTTAAGCGGTGACCTGGGAGTGGTTCTGATGCTGTACAACACTAGTGGCAGTGCTTCCGGCCATGACAATCCAGTTTCAGCCATCACTTTGCTCAGCTTGTTCTTAATAGTGCTGTTTACTCTCTCTACCTTCGCACTCGCCTGTGGTCGGTACGGAATATGTAGCTTGCTATTAATTCCCATCAGTTTGCACATGACCTGAAAGACTTCACCTGTAAAATGGGTACCCCTATCACTTTCTATCACTTTAGGGATACCATATCTACACACAAACTCCTGCACAATTTTCTTTGCAGTGAACGTAGCAGTATTTGTGGCAGCAGGGAACGCTTCTACCCAGTTGGAAAATACATCAATACATACTAACACATATTTAAAATTCCTACAGGGTGGTAACTGTATGAAGTCGATTTGTATTACTTGAATAGGTCCGTCTGTAGGAGGGATATGGGATGGCTCTGTTGGTGTTGTCTTACCAATATTCTTCCTCAAGCAAGTAAAACATGTCATTGCTCTCTTATATGCATGAGAAGCGAATCCTGGTGCACTCCAGTAAGCTCTTACCAGCTTGCACATACCTTCTTTACCTAGATGAGTCAGACCGTGTGCTGCCTCAGCTAGACTTGGAAGATATGCTCTGGGGGCCACTGGCTTACCGTGTCCACCTATCCAAAGTCCTGAGGACTCCTGACCATACCCCTTCGACTTCCAGACCGCCTTTTCCTGTAGGGAACACAAATTTTGAATGTCTGCATGTTAACTGTTTCAAATGTCATCAGTAATGTGATGTTAGTTCGTGTGGTGTAAAACCATCTGTGGAAAAAGAGAAAAGAGGGGAATAAGAAAGAAGAAAAATTAAAAAAGAAAATGTCAGGTTTGCGTTCACCATCAGGCCGTCACACCATTATGCATAAAAGTGTCCGTACACAATCTCCCTTCACCAGTATTCCTATTCTACACCCTTTGTGCATGACCAGGCACACTGTAGTAATACTGGTGTCATCCTGCTGTTGGGATATACTGGGTTTGGGCAGAAACTCTGAAGGACCTAGGCATGTGGAGTTTGAACTGTAATTGGGCCCATGTATTGGACCCCCCCTGTGTGAACGAGGAAGATGTAGAGGAAATTGTGGAGAAACAGAATAAACGTTGGTGACAGTTTGTAGAGGCAAAGAAGATTTTATAAAATTTGACAACTGGATTGGGCACTACGGGGAAGTGATTCTCTACTCAGTCTGCTCCCCTTAAAAAAAATTCTATGTGTGTTATATCTCTACTGGGACTATCCCAGCCATCAATCCAGTGTACTGTCCATCCTAAGTTCATAGGGAACTCGGTATCTGTGAGATAATTTCCTCTACCTGTGAGGGACATGAATCTAGAACAGTGAAATGCAACATTAGTCTTCGTGGGTATCTAACATACTTTGCACTTCCTGAGCGGGAGCACGCTATATGTATACCGTATCTAACAAAAATCCTGTTAAATTAATCAGGGGCCATTTCTGCTAGGAGAAAAAAGCAAAAGTTTAGAGGTCCCATTTTAACCCCAGCAAATTTTGTCAAAGGGTAATGTTGCATTTATTTTGTTCTTCCCATTAGCCGAATTTGTGTTTTCTATATGGCTTGTGATACCTTACTATATGTCCCTTGATCCCCTCTATGTGTTTAATAATGTGGCTTGTTTTCTCTGTCTAGGGGTCTATATTGACTATGTGTTCTACTACTCCTACAATCTCTGGCAAAATGTCCTTTCTTGCTACAATAGAAACATAGTCTTGGTCTTCTCCAAACATCAAGGGTCTAGGGTTTAGGCAGATGGGACTTTGCTGTAAGAGCCTGTATATTTTCAGTCCTCAGCCTCTACTCACGTTCTTCTCTGCGCCTAACAATATTCTTATGATGTTCAATAGCGCACTCTCTAAGATTAGCTACTGTGACCCCTTTCCAATTTGGCAAAGAAGTTTGCACCCTGACCCTCACTGCCTTATTGAGCCCATCCATTGGCACAGAGACAGCCACCTCCCTGTAATTCTCATCGTCCCCTATATCCGATACCCCAGTGTATCTAGCCATTATTTGCAAAGCCCTATGGAAATATTCAGATGTCATTTCACTGTCCTTCTGTCTTATGGAGAAAATTTTGCTCCATTTAACAGCAGTGGGAAAATACAATCCTAGTTGCATGTTAATTCGTTCCACGGTCTCCTGATTGTGTTCGTCAGTCATAGGACTATCCGACTCTAATTTACAATCCGTAATAAATTTTTGGGTGTCAATATTAGGGGGTAAGCACGCCTTCAAGAATATCCGCCAATCTTTGTTTGCGGGTTCATGGATATTACCCAGATCCCTGATAAACTTCTGACATCTGACTACATGCTTCTGGGGATCGGGGAATTCTGAAATGATTGACCGCAGCTCAGATCTGGACCACGGGCAATACATTGCATTATTCCTGGTAAGGATTATTCCCTGATTATCGGTCCTCCTATTGGGAGTTAAGATTTCCAAAACAGGATGTAATCCTACCATTTCAGTTCTAATTTGCTCACTGTGAGGTGTTAATGTCTCTGTGTAATGAAGTCTCACACTTACCGATGTCTGAGATCTCACCAGTCCTTTCAGTGGGGGATACTGTTACTGCTCTTACTGGTTGGACAGGCCCCACCTGAGTTTCCTGCAACGTGACTGCCTAAATGAGAGCTGCGATTTGGCTGGGTCCTTCATCTTCCTGTGACCTATAACCTTGGAGAGACTTCAAAACAGGATACAACTTGCAAAAGTTAGGGTTAATACATTGCTCTTGCATACTACTATCATTAACAGATGTACCATTGACTGTAGCCACTTCCTCCCCTTCGACTTGTGTCGGTAACGGTGTGCTCACATTCACATTCCTGCTAGGTTTGGAACTTGCTTTGTGAGTTTGTTCCTTTTGCACCTCCCCCTCTTGCTGCCACAGGTTTAAACAATCGTTATGTGTGATCCTTTGTTTTCTAGATTTAATCAGACATATTTTAATATCTACATTCTGCAGTACCTCTGGTTCAAAGCTACCCACTTTTGGGAATGGGGCTGTATCTTCCCCAGTCATACGTATCCACTCATTGCAATAAGCCTGTGTGTGTGAGCCATATTTCTCACACATTATAAACCTTGCTGACCCTCTCGGCTGCAATTATTCAGCCTAAACCCTGCCTAAACGTCTCTCACTTAAGCAACTGGCTCCCATATTTGTGGGTCTTGCCTTCTCAGCTATTACCACAGATACCAAAATACTCAATGCAAGCAGACGGTGGAAGTCTCTCCAAGCGCCTTCCACTCGCTCTCGCCCACGCTGGCCAGTACAACGATACTGTCACGATCCGGGTATCTGGACGCCATTTCTTACCCATCAGATGCCTCCTAAGGCTGGCTCAGCGCTCCAGGACCGGATCCCATCTGTTATCCTAATGTTCACATTCCTGCATCCTCTCTTGTCTCTCTGAGACGCTGTCACAGTAACGCCTTATTACATCTGGCATGGCGTCTCCCGCGGCCTCCGCCGCCGTCCCTGAGCTTCTGCATGCAGAGTGTCAGAGTGGCGATTACGTCAGCCGCGGCCTCCGCTGTGTCCGCGTGGTTGGATGTGCACTTGTCAGCCTGGCGTCTCCTGTCTCCAGTGGCCGGCGCCGCCATTACTGTTTTCATTACCACATGGATTACAAACCAAACTTCCCTCCAAGTGTCTGCATGGGCGCAGCCATCTTGGATTCTGTCAGCTGATCATTTCCTCCAATCTGTTGTCAGTATTGTTAATCTGCATAATTGCCTAGCCAATCCCTTCCTTGCTGCAGGTATAAATACACTGTGCCTGAGCAAGGAAGGCGTCAGTGCTTTGGTTGTCAAACCTAGTTCCTGTTTGTCTCTCTCCTGTGATTGTCTTCCAGGTTCCAGCTCCTGTCTCAAGACTTCCACCATAGAGACCCGCACCAGCATTCCACCTGCGGTGTAGCCTGACTCTCCAATCCATTGTGGATTCATCTGTTTCCAGCTACAACATTACCTGCTTCCAGCTCAGCTTCCAGCAGAGTACAGCTTCCCTTAAAGGGCCGGTGTCCTTTCTACACTTTACCACTCTCCACCGGTATTATTATTTCTCCGCTCTCAAGTTCTACATTTCAGTTCATATTTCATCGCTCCCAAGTTCATTTATTATTTAACTGGTTCCAGCCAGTATCCACTCCGTGCTAACAACAGTCTGGTTCCAGCCAGTATCCACAGCAGCTGTTTTACCTTCAGCAACCCAGCTTTTCCTGGAACACCAGCTGGCACAATCCTGGGTTATCTCCATTGCTACAGTCGGGCCTGGTAAGGACTTTCCATCTAGAAGATCATAAGAACTATCTCACACTACCAGTGCCCTGTGGCTCCTGCCATCCTGTAGTACCCAGGAACTGTATTTATTATTTGCTGACTTTTACGTTTTCTTTTACTGCTGCTGTGTTGCGGAGTTGTCATAATAAACATCATTGACTTTTATCCAAGTTGTCGTGGTCACGCCTTCGGGCAGTTATTATTCATGTTACTTACATGTCCAGGGGTCTGATACAACCTCCCAGGTTCCGGTACATCTCAGCCCCTACAACTGAGGCTGCCTCCCGTCAGCTCAGGCCCTCAGTTGTGACAGTAAGCACTGACCTAATGAATCCAGCCGGAGACCAGGATCAAGCGGCCAGGCCGATGCAAGAACTGGCAGCCCGACTAGAGCATCAGGAGGCTGCACAGGGCCACATCATCCGCTGTCTCCAGGATCTCTCTACTCGGCTGGATGGGATTCAGACAACTCTCCGTGGATCAGGCGCATCTGGTGCGTCAACCTCAGTGACTCCAGCTATAACCCCACCCACCTTACCCATTTCTGCTCCACGTCTTCATCTTCCAACGCCAGCAAAATTTGACGGATCTCCAAGATTCTGCAGGGGATTTCTCAACCAGTGTGAGATTCAGTTTGAGCTACAACCTGGCAATTTTCCCAGTGACCGTACAAAAATTGCCTACATCATCTCTCTTCTCAGTGGCTCCGCCCTTGACTGGGCATCACCGTTATGGGAGAGGTCCGACACCCTGCTATCTTCTTACACTGCATTCGTGTCAACATTCAGGCGCATCTTCGACGAGCCAGGCCGGGTAACCTCAGCTTCATCCGAGATTCTCCGTTTACGCCAGGGGTCACGTACTGTAGGACAATATCTGATACAGTTCCAGATCCTGGCATCCGAACTGGCATGGAACGACGAGGCCCTGTATGCTGCATTCTGGCATGGCTTATCTGAGCTTATTAAAGATGAGTTAGCTACCAGAGACTTACCTTCTAAGTTAGATGAGCTAATCTCACTCTGCACGAAAGTTGATTTACGTTTCAGAGAGAGAGCAACTGAGCGTGGAAGATCATCTGCTCCAAAATCTTCTGCTCCTCCTCCTCGTCAACTGTCACCATCTAAAGATGAGCCCATGCAAATTGGCCGTTCCCGTTTAACTCCTGCTGAGCGCCGAAGACGTCTCTCTGAGTCTCTTTGTCTTTACTGTGCAGCTCCGTCTCACACCATCAATGCCTGTCCCGAACGTCCGGGAAAACTCCAAACCCTAGCTCGCCCAGGAGAGGGCCGGCTAGGAGTAATGATCTCCTCTCCATCTCCTCATGATTGTAATCTCCCAGTCTCGCTTCAAGTTGCTCAACGTTATCGGAACGTCATTGCTCTCCTTGATTCTGGAGCAGCTGGGAACTTTATTACTGAAGCCTATGTTAAACGGTGGTCCCTACCCACCGAGAGACTTCCTTCCTCCTTTTCCTTAACTGCCGTGGATGGCAGTAAAATTTTTGATACTGTTATTGCTCTAAGGACTCTACCAGTTCGTCTGAGAGTGGGAGTTCTTCATTCCGAACTTATTTCACTTTTAGTGATTCCAAGAGCCACACATCCTGTGGTCCTGGGCCTTCCATGGCTCCGTCTTCACAATCCTACAATTGATTGGACGACTACGCAAATCCTGGCATGGGGTTCCTCCTGTGCAGAGACATGTTTGTTTAAAGTATTGCCTGTCTGTTCTTCCTCCCCCAGGTCGTCTGATGTTCCACCTCCTCCATATCAAGATTTCACGGATGTGTTCAGTAAAGCTTCTGCTGATATCCTTCCTCCTCATAGAGAATGGGACTGCCCGATTGATCTCGTTCCAGGGAAGGTTCCACCTCGAGGCCGAACTTATCCGTTGTCTCTGCCTGAGACGCATTCTATGGAGGAATACATTAAAGAGAACCTAGCAAAGGGGTTCATTCGACCTTCTTCTTCCCCAGCCGGCGCAGGCTTCTTTTTTGTAAAAAAGAAAGATGGTGGTCTGCGGCCGTGCATCGACTACAGAGGTTTGAACGACATTACCATCAAGAACCGTTATCCTTTACCCCTGATTACTGAGCTCTTTGACAGAGTTAGCGGAGCTACCATCTTTACAAAGCTGGACTTGCGAGGTGCATACAATCTCATCCGGATCCGTGAGGGTGACGAGTGGAAGACCGCCTTTAACACCCGTGACGGACATTATGAGTACCTCGTCATGCCCTTCGGATTGAGCAATGCTCCAGCTGTCTTCCAGCATTTTGTCAATGAGATTTTCAGAGACATTCTATACCGTCATGTCGTGGTCTATCTAGACGATATCCTCATTTTTGCCAACGATTTAGAGGAACATCGTTTTTGGGTTAAAGAGGTTCTGTCCCGTCTCCGTGTCAATCATCTCTATTGCAAATTAGAAAAATGCGTCTTTGAAGTCAAGTCCATTCCGTTTCTAGGGTACATTGTGTCCGGTTCCGGACTAGAGATGGATCCTGAGAAACTACAAGCAATTCAGAATTGGCCGGTACCCTTAACCCTCAAAGGGGTCCAGAGGTTCTTAGGGTTCGCCAATTATTACCGAAAGTTTATACGAGACTTTTCCACCATTGTGGCGCCTATTACTGCTTTCACCAAGAAGGGTGCTAACCCGTCCAAGTGGTCTGAAGAAGCCATGCAAGCTTTTCATCTTTTAAAACAGAGGTTCATCTCTGCGCCTGTCCTGAAACAGCCTGACATCGACTCTCCTTTCATCCTAGAGGTGGATGCCTCCTCCGTTGGAGTAGGAGCGGTGTTATCTCAGAGGGCTAAAGATGGCCATTTACATCCTTGTAGTTTCTTCTCCCGGAAGTTCTCCCCAGCTGAGCGCAACTATGCCATTGGCGACCAGGAGTTGCTAGCCATCAAGCTCGCTCTAGAAGAGTGGAGGTATCTGTTGGAGGGAGCTTCTCATTTAATCACCATACTTACAGACCACAAGAACCTTTTTTACCTGAAGGGCGCACAATGTCTCAACCCTCGTCAGGCCAGATGGGCACTTTTCTTTTCCAGGTTCGACTTTAAACTCCAGTTCTGTCCGGGCTCTCAGAATCGCAAGGCCGATGCCCTTTCCCGCTCATGGGAGCAAGAAAATGAGTCAGAGTCTTCAGACAAGCATCCTATTATAAATCCGTTGGCATTCTCCACGGTAGGGATGGACTCTACGCCCCCATCAGGGAAAAGTTTTGTGAAGCCGATGCTAAGGAAGAAGCTCATGCATTGGGCCCATGCTTCCCGTTTTGCCGGACATACAGGTATCCAAAAAACCCTGGAGTTTATCTCTAGGTCCTATTGGTGGCCAACTCTGAAAAAGGACGTCTTGGAGTTTATTGCATCTTGCCCAAAGTGTGCCCAACATAAAGTATCCCGCCAGTCGCCTGCGGGGCAACTGGTTCCACTATCCGTTCCCCGTCGACCGTGGACCCACTTGTCGATGGATTTCATTACAGACTTACCCATGTGCAACAAGTTCAATACCATCTGGGTGGTAGTTGACCGGTTCACCAAGATGGCACACTTCATTCCTCTCACCGGTCTTCCGTCAGCTTCCAAGTTGGCTCAAGTATTCATACAAGAGATCTTCCGACTCCACGGTCTTCCTGAAGAAATTATCTCAGATCGAGGAGTTCAATTCACAGCCAAATTCTGGCGAAGTTTATGTCAAGTCCTCCAAGTCAAGCTAAAGTTTTCCACGGCTTACCATCCTCAGACCAATGGTCAAACCGAGAGGGTGAATCAGGACTTGGAGGCCTTCCTCCGCATCTATGTGTCCTCCTCTCAAGATGACTGGGTTCAATTACTTCCCTGGGCCGAGTTCTGTCATAACAACCAGTATCATTCTTCATCTGCTTCAACACCATTCTTAACTAACTTTGGATTCCACCCTAAAGTTCCTGAGTTCCAACCGCTTCCAGCAACTTCTGTTCCCGCAGTGGATATCACCTTGCATCAGTTTGCCAATATCTGGAAGAGCGTACGATCAGCTCTGCTCAAGGCATCGTTCAGGTACAAGAAGTTTGCGGATAAGAAGCGTCGAGCAGTTCCTGCTCTCAAGGTGGGTGATCGGGTATGGTTATCCACGAAGAATTTGAGGTTAAGAGTTCCCAGTATGAAGTTTGCACCTCGCTATATCGGTCCTTTCAAGATTGAACAAGTCATCAATCCTGTTGCTTACAGACTCCAGTTGCCTCCCTTCTTAAAAATACCCAGGACATTCCATGTTTCCCTGTTGAAACCGCTGATCTTGAATCGGTTTCATTCCTCACTTCCTCCAACTCCGAAAGTCCAAACTCAACGAGGCGTTGAGTATGAAGTGGCCAAGATCCTGGACTCACGTCACCGTTACGGTCAACTACAATATCTTATTGACTGGAAGGGTTATGGTCCTGAGGAACGTTCATGGACCAATGCTTCTGATGTCCATGCTCCTGCCTTGGTCCGGAGATTCCATTCCAAGTTTCCTCAAAAGCCAAAGAAGTGTCCTGGGGCCACTCCTAAAGGGGGGGGTGCTGTCACGATCCGGGTATCTGGACGCCATTTCTTACCCATCAGATGCCTCCTAAGGCTGGCTCAGCGCTCCAGGACCGGATCCCATCTGTTATCCTAATGTTCACATTCCTGCATCCTCTCTTGTCTCTCTGAGACGCTGTCACAGTAACGCCTTATTACATCTGGCATGGCGTCTCCCGCGGCCTCCGCCGCCGTCCCTGAGCTTCTGCATGCAGAGTGTCAGAGTGGCGATTACGTCAGCCGCGGCCTCCGCTGTGTCCGCGTGGTTGGATGTGCACTTGTCAGCCTGGCGTCTCCTGTCTCCAGTGGCCGGCGCCGCCATTACTGTTTTCATTACCACATGGATTACAAACCAAACTTCCCTCCAAGTGTCTACATGGGCGCAGCCATCTTGGATTCTGTCAGCTGATCATTTCCTCCAATCTGTTGTCAGTATTGTTAATCTGCATAATTGCCTAGCCAATCCCTTCCTTGCTGCAGGTATAAATACACTGTGCCTGAGCAAGGAAGGCGTCAGTGCTTTGGTTGTCAAACCTAGTTCCTGTTTGTCTCTCTCCTGTGATTGTCTTTCAGGTTCCAGCTCCTGTCTCAAGACTTCCACCATAGAGACCCGCACCAGCATTCCACCTGCGGTGTAGCCTGACTCTCCAATCCATTGTGGATTCATCTGTTTCCAGCTACAACATTACCTGCTTCCAGCTCAGCTTCCAGCAGAGTACAGCTTCCCTTAAAGGGCCGGTGTCCTTTCTACACTTTACCACTCTCCACCGGTATTATTATTTCTCTGCTCTCAAGTTCTACATTTCAGTTCATATTTCATCGCTCCCAAGTTCATTTATTATTTAACTGGTTCCAGCCAGTATCCACTCCGTGCTAACAACAGTCTGGTTCCAGCCAGTATCCACAGCAGCTGTTTTACCTTCAGCAACCCAGCTTTTCCTGGAACACCAGCTGGCACAATCCTGGGTTATCTCCATTGCTACAGTCGGGCCTGGTAAGGACTTTCCATCTAGAAGATCATAAGAACTATCTCACACTACCAGTGCCCTGTGGCTCCTGCCATCCTGTAGTACCCAGGAACTGTATTTATTATTTGCTGACTTTTACGTTTTCTTTTACTGCTGCTGTGTTGCGGAGTTGTCATAATAAACATCATTGACTTTTATCCAAGTTGTCGTGGTCACGCCTTCGGGCAGTTATTATTCATGTTACTTACATGTCCAGGGGTCTGATACAACCTCCCAGGTTCCGGTAAATCTCAGCCCCTACAACTGAGGCTGCCTCCCGTCAGCTCAGGCCCTCAGTTGTGACAGATACACTGTTGATAGCGGATCGCAATGTACCCAACTTAGGGCTCCTATAAGACCTTACAGCACCGTGATTTCTCTCGGTGGAGGTTCTGTTGGAATATTTTCCTGAGAGAGGCAGCGAAAAATTATTTTTCGGTATCTTTCCACTGGAATTTTTGTAGGGTGAAAAACAGAGAAATTAGATAACTATTATTCACCCTTTCCAGTGGAAGCCCACCAGGGAGATTTCCCGACGTTATCAAAGAAAAACCCCTTTGTTTTATACAATCACGTCTGCGTATGCTTTTCCACATCGCATATAACACAATGGTATCACGTTGTGCTGTGTAGAACACACGGACGTGCGATTCAATCGCACAGCCTATAGATACTAGTTATCTATATGCCCTATGATCGCTGTAGACCACCTGAACACCTAGTTCACTTTGAACACTTAGTTCACTTGGGACTGTGAACACATAGTTCACTTTGAACACTTAGTTCAATTTGAACACCTAGTTCTTATCACGTAAGGTAGCGAACCCTACGCCACTGAGCCTCTACTAACCCAGTGTACCACGACGGGATCCCGAATTCCCGGGTTCATCTCCACTCACTTCGCTTTCACTCACTCAAATACACCTGGTTTTTCTGTACAGAAAATTGTTTTACTGCCCTAAGTCAGCAGCTTTATTCCAGCGGTGCTTACAGTTTTTAAACTAAATTTAGAGTAACCTGCTTTTGAAATCGGATAGTTATGTGCTATTGTATTAAATGTCTACTATCCCACCTTAATTGAACAAATATCGTGTGCTTTGTACTTAGCGTCCGCACTCCTACGCAACCTTGCGTAATCACGCGACCAGCGTGTCTTTTACGCCATGTGGGCTCACCTGTCTTTGTCCGGAGCACGTGTACAAAGTGCGCCCGCAATAAAACAAATCACACAATCTCTATAAATGTGAGCAATACAAACTATAACCGCTCACAACACAACCCACATTTGTTCCGTGTAAAACCTTTATGACAGGGCCAGAACTGCATTTTGTGTTTTTATAATTACTCCCTTAAATACATTTACGTCAAATTTATCTATATAGCAAACAGCTGTATCCGATTTCACACAGGTTTAAGAATGATTACTACCCTATGGCAACAATGTATGGGAGAGTATGCAAACTATTGGTACGCTTTGTGTACGCTTTTGGCTCCAAAATTACACAGACTTTTAAATAGCTTTTTTCCTGTTTACCTCCGGGCTCTATCAGCACCTCTATAGACCAGACAGAGCAGACGCAATCGAATCAGCACACAAATAGGGTTTCAGAACATCCAGCAACCAAAAACAGGTTTCACGTAAATATCTTTCCACCCTTTACTGATAGATTAAAGTCTGCTATGACCTGCTAGCCTTTGAGTATGTGAAAAACCGGATCGAGTCCCCAATTGTAAATGTTGATTTACTTACAGGACTAAAAGCAACACTTTAAAAATACATTTAATACAATTTAAAATGGAGCCGCTGCGGCCGCTGTAATCAATCCTACGTACTTTTTACACAGTTAGCGTACAAAGCCCCGTACTGTGTACGCACTTTGCGTACAAATGCTGCGATGGTTGTACAAAGTACACGCGGTGCGTACACACACAAAGACACGCCGTGAGCACTTTGCAGTTGCACGTGTGACTAGAACTCCTTTCAAGAATGTCTGAACCTCAGGAAGAGCAGCCAATTGTTTCTGGAAGAAAATGGACAAGGCCGAAATCTGGACCTTAATGGATCCCAAGCGTAGGCCCACATCCACACCTGCTTGCAAAAATAGGAGAAAACGTCCTAGTTGAAACTCCACCATTGCAAACTTCTTGGACTCACACCAAGACACATATTTCTTCCAAATCCGATGGTAATGTTTAGGCGTTACCCCCTTCCTAGCTTGGATCAGAGTAGGAATGACCCTGTTCGGAATACCCTTCCGAGCTAAGATTTGGCGTTCAACCTCCATGCCGTCAAACGTAGCCGCGGTAAGTCTTGATAGGTGAATGGCCCCTGTTGTAGAAGGTCCTCGCGAAGAGGAAGAGGCCTCAGGTCAGCAGTAATTACAGAAGATCTGCGTACCAAGCTCATCTTGGCCAGTCCGGAGCAATGAGGATTGCCTCAACTCTTGTTCTTTTTATCAGTCTGAGAATCCTTGGGATGAGTGGAAGTGGAGGGAACACATACACTGACTGGAACACCCACAGAGTTACCAGGGCATCTACCACCACTGCTGGTGGGTCTCTTGACCTAGAGCAGTACCTCCGAAGCCTCTTGTTGAGGGGAGAGGCCATCATGTCTATGTGTATCCGTTGGTGCATGTGAAGATGTGATCCCGACCACTTGTCCAGGAGATCCAGCTAGAAGAACTGTTCATGGATTCTTCCATACTGTAGAGCCTTGTAGGAGGCCATCATCTTTCCCAGAAGGCGAATGCACTGATGAACCGATACCCGGGCTGGCTTCAGGACATCCCGGACCATTGACTGGATCACCAACACTTTCTCCACTGGCAGAAACACCCTCTGCACTTCCTTGTTGAGTATCATCCCTAGGAAGGGCAGTCTCCTTGTTGGCTCCAAAGGTGACTTTGGAAGGTTCAGGATCCACCCATGATCCCGGAGTAGTTGAGTTGAGAGAGCAATACTCTGCAAAAGCTTCTCCCTGGAAGATGCCTTTATCAACAGATCGTCCAGATATGGAATTATGTTCATTCCCTGTTTGTGGAGAAGGAGCATCATCTCCGTCATGACCTTGGTGAACACCCTTGGAGCTGTGGAGAGGCCAACTGGTAATGTCTTGAACTGATAGTGACAGTCCTGTAGTGCAAACCGCAGATAGGCCTGGTGAGGCGGCCAGATCAGAATGTGAAGGTACGCATCCTTGATATCCAGGGATACCAGGAAATCCCCCTCTTCCAGACCTGAGATCACCGCTCTCAGAAACTCCATCTTGAATTGGAACACCCATATAGGCCTCACCGAACCGGCCGGTTTCGGTACCACAAACAGGTTTGAGTAATAACCCTTGTTTTTTAGGTGAGGTAGAACTGGAGCAATGACATTTGTTCGCACCAACTTTTGAATGGCTTCCTGTAGAATAGCACTTTCTGTCAGCGAAACTGGTAAGCCTGATTTGAAGAATCTGTGAGGTGGGAGTTCCTGAAACTCCAGTTTGTACCCCTGGGCAACAATATCTGTCACCCAGGAGTCCAGGCATGATGACGCCCAGACGTGACTGAAATCTTTTAGTCTCGCTCCCACCTGCCCGATCTTCAGGCTGGGAGGTCCTCCGTCATGCTGAAGATTTGGAGGAAGCAGAGCCTGGTTTCTGTTCCTGGGAACCTGTTGGTGTAGGTTTTCTGGATTTTCCCCGACCTTCTCTAAAGAAGGTAGGAGGATGTTTGGATTTTTTAATTTTGCGGTCCGAAAGGACTGCAGTGTAGGCGTAGGATAAGATTTCCTAGCCGATGCTGATGCGGAGGGAAGAAATGTCGACTTACCCGCAGTCGCCGTGGAAATCCACGCATCCAATGCGTCCCCAAATAGTGCTTGACCTGTGAAGGGCAGGTTCTCCACACTTTTCTTAGATTCTGCATCTGCAGTCCATTGGCGTAGCCAGAGTCCTCTGTGCGCCGACACTGCTATGGAAGTAGCCCTTGCATTAAGCAGGCCAATATCCTTCATGGCCTCCACCATGAAACCTGCAGAATCCTGTATGTGACGTACAAACAAGTCAATGTCACTCCTATCCATAGTACCTAATTCCTCAAGTAAAGTACCTGACCACTTTACTATGGCTTTAGAAATCCACGCACAAGCAATAGTGGGCCTTAAAGCCACGCCTGTAGCAGTGTATAGTGATTTGAGCGTAGTCTCAATCTTGCGGTCAGCCGGATCCTTTAGTGCGGTTGAACCAGGGACAGGTAAAACCACCTCTTTAGACAACCTAGATACGGAAGCGCAAAATGAAAAAGGGGGTGTGCTCTCTCTACAATGGCGCTGGTCTCTCTTACGGTCACCTATGTATGTGGATAATACCCAGGTGTGAAAGTGTATGTTGAAACACACTGGTATGGTAAATAAAATGGAATTTAATACAATACTAACATGCAATGTCTAAAAACAAGCAATACATAAAAAAACAAGTGAACTGGGAACAGGCCATGGGGGGAATGTGATCCTACCGATGCAGGTGGAGGAGCCGCAGGTGTCAAATAAAGGCAGAGTACCCCGGGAAATACCCTGCTGGTGGCTCCTCTGATTGAATTCCCTTCCAGGTAATCAGGAAAACAGTCTGCCAAACGTCCAGGGGATCTTGCCTTGAAGAAGGGACCTGGCTGTCCCGAAACGCGTTGGAGATACCTTGTGGCGCTGCCCACCCCCTGGACGTTTGGCAGACTGTTTTCCTGATTGCCTGGAAGGGAATTCAATCAGAGGAGCCACCAGCAGGGTATTTCCCGGGGTACCCTGCCTTTATTTTACACCTGCGGCTCCTCCACCTGCATCGGTAGGATCACATTCCCCCCATGGCCTGTTCCCAGTCCACTTGTTTTTTTATGTATTGCTTGTTTTTAGACATTGGATGTTAGTATTGTATTAAATTCCATTTTATTTACCATACCAGTGTGTTTCAACATACACTTTCACACCTGGGTATTATCCACATACATAGGTGACCGTAAGAGAGACCAGCGCCATTGTAGAGAGAGCACACCCCCTTTTTCATTTTGCACTTTTGTACTGAGCCCTTAGGGAGCTCTGGAACTCTCCACACGCCAGCTGTCTCAGTCCTATACAGCGCAGATTTCCTACCCCCGCCCTCCAGTTTGCGTAGATACGGTAGCGTCGACTATAGGTGGGTTTTCCCACTTTTTTCTGTCCTCTTCAGCGAAAGGGAAAGCAAAGAGAATTCTTTTAGGGATCTGGATATTTTTCTCTGGGTTTTCCCAGGATTTTTTAAACAAGGAGTTTAACTCCTTAGAAGCGGGGAAGGTATGGGAGGATTTCTTATTTACTGTAAAAATAAGATTTTACTTACCGATAAATCTATTTCTCGGAGTCCGTAGTGGATGCTGGGGTTCCTGAAAGGACCAGGGGGAATAGCGGCTCCGCAGGAGACAGGGCACAAAAAGTAAAGCTTTTTCAGATCAGGTGGTGTGCACTGGCTCCTCCCCCTATGACCCTCCTCCAGACTCCAGTTAGGTACTGTGCCCGGACGAGCGTACACAATAAGGGAGGATTTTGAATCCCGGGTAAGACTCATACCAGCCACACCAATCACACCGTACAACCTGTGATCTAAACCCAGTTAACAGTATGATAACAGCGGAGCCTCTGAAAGATGGCTTCCTTCAACAATAACCCGAATTAGTTAACAATAACTATGTACAATTTATGCAGATAATCCGCACTTGGGATGGGCGCCCAGCATCCACTACGGACTCCGAGAAATAGATTTATCGGTAAGTAAAATCTTATTTTCTCTATCGTCCTAGTGGATGCTGGGGTTCCTGAAAGGACCATGGGGATTATACCAAAGCTCCCAAACGGGCGGGAGAGTGCGGATGACTCTGCAGCACCGAATGAGAGAACTCCAGGTCCTCCTTAGCCAGAGTATCAAATTTGTAAAATTTTACAAACGTGTTCTCCCCTGACCACGTAGCTGCTCGGCAAAGTTGTAATGCCGAGACCCCTCGGGCAGCCGCCCAAGATGAGCCCACCTTCCTTGTGGAGTGGGCCTTTACAGATTTAGGCTGTGGCAGGCCTGCCACAGAATGTGCAAGTTGGATTGTGCTACAGATCCAACGAGCAATCGTCTGCTTAGACGCAGGAGCACCCATCTTGTTGGGTGCATACAATATAAACAACGAGTCAGATTTTCTGACTCCAGCTGTCCTTGCAATATATATTTTTAATGCTCTGACAACGTCCAGTAACTTGGAGTCCTCCAAGTCACTTGTAGCCGCAGGCACTACAATAGGCTGGTTCAGATGAAATGCTGACACCACCTTAGGGAGAAAATGCGGACGAGTCCGCAGTTCTGCCCTGTCCGAATGGAAAATCAGATATGGGCTTTTGTAAGATAAAGCTGCCAATTCTGATACTCTCCTGGCAGAAGCCAGGGCTAGAAGCATGGTCACTTTCCAAGTGAGATATTTCAAATCCACCTTATTTAGTGGTTCAAACCAATGAGATTTTAGAAAGTCCAAAACCACATTGAGATCCCACGGTGCCACTGGAGGCACCACAGGAGGCTGTATATGCAGCACTCCCTTAACAAAGGTCTGGACTTCAGGGACTGAAGCCAATTCTTTTTGAAAGAAAATCGACAGGGCCGAAATTTGAACCTTAATAGATCCCAATTTGAGACCCATAGACAATCCTGATTGCAGGAAATGTAGGAATCGACCCAGTTGAAATTCCTCCGTCGGAGCACTCCGATCTTCGCACCACGCAACATATTTTCGCCAAATTCGGTGATAATGTTGCACGGTTACTTCCTTCCTTGCTTTAATCAAAGTAGGAATGACTTCTTCCGGCATGCCTTTTTCCTTTAGGATCCGGCGTTCAACCGCCATGCCGTCAAACGCAGCCGCGGTAAGTCTTGAAACAGACAGGGACCCTGCTGAAGCAAGTCCCTCCTTAGAGGTAGAGGCCACGGATCTTCCGTGATCATCTCTTGAAGTTCCGGGTACCAAGTCCTTCTTGGCCAATCCGGAACCACTAGTATCGTTCTTACGCCTCTTTGCCGTATAATTCTCAATACTTTTGGTATGAGAGGCAGAGGAGGAAACACATACACCGACTGGTACACCCAAGGCGTTACCAGCGCGTCCACAGCTATTGCCTGCGGATCTCTTGACCTGGCGCAATACCTGTCCAGTTTTTTGTTGAGGCGAGACGCCATCATGTCCACCATTGGTCTTTCCCAACGGGTTACCAGCATGTGGAAGACTTCTGGATGAAGTCCCCACTCTCCCGGGTGAAGATCGTGTCTGCTGAGGAAGTCTGCTTCCCAGTTGTCCACTCCCGGGATGAACACTGCTGACAGTGCTATCACATGATTCTCTGCCCAGCGAAGAATCCTTGCAGCTTCTGCCATTGCACTCCTGCTTCTTGTGCCGCCCTGTCTGTTCACATGGGCGACTGCCGTGATGTTGTCCGACTGGATCAACACCGGTTTTCCCTGAAGCAGAGGTTCTGCCTGGCTTAGAGCATTGTATATTGCTCTTAGTTCCAGAATGTTTATGTGAAGAGACGTTTCCAGGCTCGTCCATACTCCCTGGAAGTTTCTTCCTTGTGTGACTGCTCCCCAGCCTCTCAGGCTGGCGTCCGTGGTCACCAGGATCCAATCCTGTATGCCGAATCTGCGGCCCTCCAATAGATGAGGACTCTGCAACCACCACAGAAGAGACACCCTTGTCCTTGGAGACAGGGTTATCCGTAGGTGCATCTGAAGATGCGACCCTGACCATTTGTCCAACAGATCCCTTTGGAAAATTCTTGCGTGGAATCTGCCGAATGGAATTGCTTCGTAAGAAGCCACCATTTTTCCCAGGACTCTTGTGCATTGATGTACAGACACCTTTCCTGGTTTTAGGAGGTTCCTGACAAGCTCGGATAACTCCTTGGCTTTTTCCTCCGGGAGAAAAACCTTTTTCTGAACCGTGTCCAGAATCATCCCTAGGAACAGCAGACGAGTTGTCGGCATTAACTGGGATTTTGGAATATTCAGAATCCACCCGTGCTGTTTTAGCACTTCTTGAGACAGTGCTAATCCCATCTCTAGCTGTTCTCTGGACCTCGCCCTTATTAGGAGATCGTCCAAGTATGGGATAATTAATATGCCTTTTCTTCGAAGAAGAATCATCATCTCGGCCATTACCTTTGTAAAGATCCGAGGTGCCGTGGACAATCCGAACGGCAGCGTCTGAAACTGATAGTGACAGTTTTGTACAACGAACCTGAGGTACCCCTGGTGTGAGGGGTAAATTGGAACGTGGAGATACGCATCCTTGATGTCCAAGGATACCATAAAGTCCCCCTCTTCCAGGTTCGCTATCACTGCTCTGAGTGACTCCATCTTGAACTTGAACTTCTTTATGTACAGGTTCAAGGACTTCAGATTTAGAATAGGCCTTACCGAGCCATCCGGCTTCGGTACCACAAAAAGAGTGGAATAATACCCCTTCCCTTGTTGTAGAAGAGGTACCTTGACTATCACCTGCTGAGAGTACAGCTTGTGAATGGCTTCCAAAACCGTCTCCCTTTCGGAGGGGGACGTTGGTAAAGCAGACTTCAGGAAACGGCGAGGTGGATCTGTCTCTAATTCCAACCTGTACCCTTGAGATATTATCTGCAGGATCCAGGGATCTACCTGCGAGTGAGCCCACTGCGCGCTGTAATTTTTGAGACGACCGCCCACCGTCCCCGAGTCCGCTTGAGAAGCCCCAGCGTCATGCTGAGGCTTTTGTAGAAGCCGGGGAGGGCTTCTGTTCCTGGGAAGGAGCTGCGTGTTGCTGTCTCTTCCCTCGACCTCTGCCTCGTGGCAGATATGAATAGCCCTTTGCTCTCTTATTTTTAAAGGAACGAAAGGGCTGCGGTTGAAAAGTCGGTGCCTTTTTCTGTTGGGGAGTGACTTGAGGTAGAAAGGTGGATTTCCCGGCTGTAGCCGTGGCCACCAAATCTGATAGACCGACTCCAAATAACTCCTCCCCTTTATACGGCAAAACTTCCATATGCCGTTTTGAATCCGCATTGCCTGTCCACTGTCGCGTCCATAAAGCTCTTCTGGCCGAAATGGACATAGCACTTACCCGTGATGCCAGTGTGCAGATATCCCTCTGTGCATCACGCATATAAAGAAATGCATCCTTTATTTGTTCTAACGACAGTAAAATATTGTCCCTGTCCAGGGTATCAATATTTTCAATCAGGGACTCTGACCAAACTACCCCAGCACTGCCCATCCAGGCAGTCGCTACAGCTGGTCGTAGTATAACACCTGCATGTGTGTATATACTTTTTTGGATATTTTCCATCCTCCTATCTGATGGATCTTTAAGTGCGGCCGTCTCAGGAGAGGGTAACGCCACTTGTTTAGATAAGCGTGTTAGCGCCTTGTCCACCCTAGGAGGTGTTTCCCAGCGCTCCCTAACCTCTGGCGGGAAAGGGTATAATGCCAATAATTTCTTTGAAATTATCAGCTTTTTATCAGGGGCAACCCACGCTTCATTACACACGTCATTTAATTCTTCTGATTCAGGAAAAACTATAGGTAGTTTTTTCATACCCCACATAATACCCTGTTTAGTGGTACCTGTAGTATCAGCTAAATGTAACGCCTCCTTCATTGCCAAAATCATATAACGTGTGGCCCTACTGGAAAATACTGTTGAATCGTCACCGTCACCACTGGAGTCAGTGCCTGCGTCTGGGTCTGTGTCGACCGACTGAGGCAAAGGGCGTTTCACAGCCCCTGACGGTGTTTGAGTCGCCTGGACAGGCACTAATTGATTGTCCGGCCGCCTCATGTCGTCAAACGACTGCTTTAGCGTGTTGACACTATCCCGTAGTTCCATAAATAAAGGCATCCATTCTGGTGTCGACTCCCTAGGGGGTGACATCCTCATATTTGGCAATTGCTCCGCCTCCACACCAATATCGTCCTCATACATGTCGACACACACGTACCGACACACAGCAGACACACAGGGAATGCTCCTAACGAAGACAGGACCCACTAGCCCTTTGGGGAGACAGAGGGAGAGTTTGCCAGCACACACCAAAAGCGCTATATATATATCAGGGATAGCCTTATAATAAGTGCTCCCTTATAGCTGCTTTGTTATATCAAAATATCGCCATAAATTTGCCCCCCCCTCTCTGTTTTACCCTGTTTCTGTAGTGCAGTGCAGGGGAGAGACTTGGGAGCCGTCCTGACCAGCGGAGCTGTGAGAGGAAATGGCGCCGTGTGCTGAGGAGATAGGCCCCGCCCCTTTTCTGGCGGGCTCGTCTCCCGCTATTTAGAAAAATCAGGCAGGGGTTAAATATCTCCATATAGCCTCTAGGGGCTATATGTGAGGTATTTTTAGCCTTTATAGGTATTCATTTGCCTCCCAGGGCGCCCCCCTCCCAGCGCCCTGCACCCTCAGTGACTGCCGTGTGAAGTGTGCTGAGAGGAAAATGGCGCACAGCTGCCGTGCTGTGCGCTACCTTTAGAAGACTGCAGGAGTCTTCAGCCGCCGATTCTGGACCTCTTCTGACTTCAGCATCTGCAAGGGGGCCGGCGGCGCGGCTCCGGTGACCATCCAGGCTGTACCTGTGATCGTCCCTCTGGAGCTTGATGTCCAGTAGCCAAGAAGCCAATCCATCCTGCACGCAGGTGAGTTGACTCCTTCTCCCCTCAGTCCCTCGCTGCAGTGATCCTGTTGCCAGCAGGAATCACTGTAAAATAAAAAACCTAGCTAAACTTTTTCTAAGCAGCTCTTTAGGAGAGCCACCTAGATTGCACCCTTCTCGGCCGGGCACAAAAATCTAACTGGAGTCTGGAGGAGGGTCATAGGGGGAGGAGCCAGTGCACACCACCTGATCTGAAAAAGCTTTACTTTTTGTGCCCTGTCTCCTGCGGAGCCGCTATTCCCCCTGGTCCTTTCAGGAACCCCAGCATCCACTAGGACGATAGAGAAATAAGAGTCCTCTTCTTGCTCAGGTACCTTCTCAGAAAAATGCAAAACATCCCTAATTGCTTCAATCATTAATTGCACCCCCCCCTAGCAAGGGATGCATCCCCCCCCCCCCCCTTCCCTGCATATCCCCATCACCGTCCCCTGTATCAGAGTCGGTATCAGTGTGAGCTTGCATTATCTGGGCAAGCGTATGTTTTTGTGGGTATGGAGGTGGGTTTTTAGACGAAGTAGTGGGTGCTGAATACGTCGAGCCCTCCACAGATTTTCTCAAAAACTGCATCTCCCTTTCAGTATGTGACATCCTAGTTGAAATCTGTGATATCATTCCCCTTAAAGAATCCACCCATGGGGGTTCGGATTCAGTAGGCTGAGAAAGTATATTGCAGTCCTGAATACATGGAATAGACTCCTCAGGAGAAGATAAACACTCTGCAGCACAGGACAGAGTCCTTAGACATGGTAATGTGGGATATACACACTTACACACACACACCCAGGAAAATGTCAGACAGTTTCCCCCAGAGTACCTTCAGAGAGACACCGAGTATAAGGAGCCAGCCACACAGAACCCCTGTAGGCAGTTATTATGATAAAAGCCCGGCGCTGACTAACTAACCTTAATAGGGAGTGTGATAATAATTAGTATTATTATCACACTCCCCCCCTCTATAACACCCTGGTACCGCAGAGGTATATCTGGAGTTATGTGAAGGGCAGCGCTCCCTGTCAGCGTCTTGTTCCTATGATCTGCAGGGAGAAAATGGCGCTGGTGAGTGCTGGATCTGCGCTGAGAGGTAGCCCCACCCCCTGTAATGGCGCGCTGCTTCCCGAACTTATTGTTTATACTGGCCTGAGGATTTGTGTGTGTTAACAGCGGGATTAAGCCCTGTTAACTATGTGACCAGTTTAGGGTGTAATGCGCTGGCTCAGGCACCCCTAAAGCGCTGCATGTGTATGTTGCTGAGCCTTCCCGGAGCGCAGCCTTGTCAGCACTGCGCTCCAACCCTTGTGCCGCCATACCCGCTAACCGGGACACCACTCTTCTTTTTTCTGGCTCTGTTAGGGGGTGGCGGCCTTGCTGCGGGAGTGAGTGGTCGCCTCGTGGGCTTGCGATCAGCACCCTCAGGATCTCAGTGTCCTGTCAGCGGAGTAGAGAACCATTAACTCTTCAGGAAGTTGGTTCCTACTCCCCCACTAAGTCCCACGAAGCAGGAAGGCTGTTGAAAAGCAGCCTTCCTGTAAAACAACAAACTCTAAATTTTAATAAAAAAAATAAAACTAAGAAAACTCCTAGGAGCTCCCTTAGCTGTGACCGACTCCAACGGGCACATTTTCTAAACCGAGTCTGGTAGGAAGGGCATAGATGGAGGGGCCAACACACACTATTAAACTCTTAAAATGCCAGTGGCTTCTAGTGGACCCGACTATACCCCATGGTACTATATTGTACCCCAGCATCCTCTAGGACGTAAGAGAAAATAAGATTCCTCTTCTGCATCTTCAGTCTTGTCAGAAATATGTAGGACAGATCTGATAGCCTCAATGAGGGCCTGTATACCCTGTGACAGGACAGCATCCCCCCCACTCGCATCCACTTCACCCTCCTCTGGATCCAACGTGTCAGGATCAGTATCACCCTGCATGATTTGGGCCAGAGTACGCTTTTGTGGGCAATGGCGAGAGTGTGGGGGCGCAGATATGGGAGCTGAATCTCTATCAGGTCATCCATAGACTACCGTAAGAATTTTGTCTCATTCTCAGTATGAGACAGCTTAGTAGAAATATTTAATGGAGGCCAACCATGGGGGTTCAGCCCCACTGGACAGGGAGTGAACACTAGGGATGAGAGACATTTCGCTGTACAAGACACACAGTCCCTGGACATGATAGTAAAGGGACACCTACACACACACACACACACTAATGAAAACTCAGTATATGTAGGCAGGGTCCTCAGAGAGGCACAGAATTCAGAGCCGGCCACACAGCGCCCCTTCTAGCAAGGTAAAACCTAGATGGGTCGCACAGAAATAAGCACCTTAGTAGTGGTTATAATCTTAAACTTGCTCCCCCCCTTTACTAAGACCCCCTGGTACCAATGAGGAGACTTTGAGTCCTTGTGGAGGAGCTGCGCGTCCCTGGGAATGCTGCCTGTATGAGCTGCAGAGGAAAATAGCGCTGGAGAGCTGTAGGATTCGCTCTGAGTGAAGCCCTGCCCCCTGTAATGGCGCGCGGCTTCCTGCATTTTTTATACTGGCCCTGAGGGGGAAAAAATGTCTAACCAAGAGTTAAAACCCCTGTTAGTATGTTGTGGCCAGTGTGGGCATCAGCGGAGGCTCAGCGTGCACCTCACAGCGGGACACACCGCCAGCGTGTGTCTGTCTGAGCCACCTGAAGCGTAGCCTGCAGTCAGAGCTGCGCTCCAGCCCTTGTGCCGTCATTCCTGCCGGCACCCCGCTAACCAGGACGCCGGCGTTGTACTCACCACTCTTCATCTTCTGGCTCTTTTAGGGGGTGGCGGCGTGCTGCGGGAGGGTACACTGCGCCGTGATGTGGCTTGCGAATGACTCCCTCAGGAGCTCAGTGTCCTGTCAGCAGAGAAACGGGACCATTAACTCTAAGGAAGCCCCCCTAAATCCCACAAAGCAGTCAGGCTGTTGCCAAACAGTCCTGACTGAAAATAACAAACATTTAAAATAAAAGTAGAAAACTCTTCAGGAGCTCTCCAAAGCATGACGGGCTCCTCCGGCCACATTTTCTAAACTGAGTCTGGTAGGAGGGGCATAGAGGGAGGAGCCAGTGCACACTATTGATTTCTTAAAGTGCCCAAGGGTCCTAGTGGACCCGTCTATACCCCATGGTACTAATGTGGACCCCAGTATCCTCTAGGACGTAAGAGAAAAAATTTTTATACTGAAATGTAAACAAATTTACATATGTATTCACGTAAATATATTTGTCTTGATCAGATAAACTAAGCATAAATTCGCACTAATAATAAATGCAGTTTTATTATTTGGTGCAAAAATCAAATGGTGACGATCAGAAAATAGATACTTGCCACAAACGGACGCAATGAAAATACTGCGTCAGTATGTATTGCAGATGAGCCCCCATGTGCACAGACTAGGGCAGCCTAGTAGCGAGCAGGTGAGTGAGGGCTGGTTGGTGATGTACTGTGTGTGAGTGAGCGGCGCTGGCTGCTGGGGGTGTTCTATCTATCCCACTGTAATAGTCGGAAGCGCAGCAACTCTCTCTCACAGCATTGTGGGATGAAATAAGATGTGAGCAGAGGAGAGCGAGGGGAAAGTGCCCGCAGTGCTCCACCAATAGCGGGAGCGGTTGGCTGAGCTGCTGCAGGGGGAGGCGCCGCTATTTCAGACGGGCAGAAGGAGTCAGAGGATCGCTGCTGATCGGGTCTGGAGAGAGAGCGAGCTTGCAGCAGAGTGGCTTGATTTACACTGTGAGAGGTGAGTGAGCACTCGGACGCGTACTGATTGCCCGCTGCTGACTGATACACTGTGTGCGCGGTTTATGTAGAATGCCCGTGGTAAGGGCTGGGCGGTAACTTGTATGGCGTGGGTGGAGGTGGTGCTGTACGCAGGGAGGTAGGTGGGTGGGTGTCCTCTCCGTGGGCTGCAGGTCCGAGCTGTTACGTTGCAGTGCTACTGCTGCTGAGGGGCATTGGGTGACGTGAAGGCCACTTGGTTAGCAGGTGAGCGGTGATGGCACTAGGTGTGAGCTACACAATCCTAGTTCCATGGTGGCTGACCACTCAGCATTGTAGTGCTGCTGGTCCTAATGCCCGGGGACTGATGCTACAACTTCTGTGTCCTTCTACATATGATAGAAAAGCTCCTAGTGTGGGGTAATCGGAGCCTCTATCCTTTACTACAGGGAGTGTCAGTGTGCTCCCATACCTTGCTGTGTGTCAGCGCTCCTTCATGTCATGGAATTGATAACTGTTCTTTATGTAGTCTTTCTGTTCACAGCTGGTCTGGCACTGACCTATAACTGTGTACATTATAGTGCTCCAAACATCACCTGTTGTACATGGGACCAGCCCTATCAAACCGCTACATCCTCTGCATTCTAGAAGCAGCGTATTCGATGCTGCGTTTATTGAGTGAAATTTGTTCTGTCTCTTACTACCACTTTTATTCTGATTCCTGTGAGAAAAGGCTTCTCTTGTAGGTCGATAAAGAGATGCTGAGTATGGGGTTTCCATCTGTCAGCGTGACTATTGTGGCTGCTAGTTATCTACTCAGTTTATGTAGTAATCCCAGGCCTTTAGATCATGCTGTGCATATGACTTGGTAACTAAGAACCGTGCAATGAAATCTTGTTGGTTTAATCAAACAAGACCAAAAAAAACCACAAATGCATATATTTGTGTGTTGTGGTCTAAAGCTGGGTACACAGTCATGTTAATTAAGGTTGGAATAATAATGTTCTGTCCTTCATTAGCATACTACAGGTACAGCACATCAAACCCGAAAACATTTCTAGCGGCTGCGGGCACCCGTTTATCAGGCATACACACCATGCGCCATTGTGAACAATATGTTGGTCCGATAACCTTTAGTGGATGACATATCGCTTGCTATGTATCCAGCTTTAGTCAATCAAACACTGCTCATTTATTGATTAAAAAATAATTCTTCAAGCTTGCATGATGGACATGCCAAATGTCTACTTGACTTAAGGCAACAATTCACTGCTGCTGAGCCACATGTTTTGAGTACTGTGATGAAACTACAAATCCCAGCATGCCTTGCTACAGCTTTACAGTTAGGCCATGTTGGAATGTGTATTTCCACAGCAGGTGGTGTGCCACATGTTGCCTACCCATGGTGTAGCTGAAAGTCCTGTTGAAGCCTTTTATACTTTGCAGTGTAGGGTCTATTCATGTACAAAATTAAATTGCTACTAGATAAAATATATGTATGTAGCCATTCAGGAGAACTTACCTGTCCAGCAAGGTCCCCTCTGTAGTCGCAGCAAGCAGTGTGAAGACTGACTGACTGACTGACCGATCTGGAGTTCGGTAAGCCTTCACACTGCGCATGTACTTTGTGTGCCAGAATCTGATCATGGGGTCTATTCATACAGAAAACGAAAACAGAATTGCTACTTATCACTATACATCACATCGCTTCGATGCGATGTATAGCTGTAATAAGTAGCAATTCATGTACTCACCCTTCCGACGATGCGCTGCGGTGTCTTGGGCTCCTGCGGTGAGGTCATCTCCAGCGGTCCTTCCCAGCGATGCGCGGGGTACAGCGGCGGGTCCCTTTGCGCATGCGCAGGGTGTTGACCTCCCGGCAGGCCGCAGTGGTTGCTGGGAGGTCGGGGGCGGAGCCAGCGCAAGGTGCCGATCAGGGAAGCAATGAGCTTCCCTGATGTCTCCGCACTACAGTTCAGGTTACGCCGTCCTGAGATGGCGAACCTGAACTCCGCACCTTCATGAATCGCACTCACCATACAAAGGTATGGTGATACGATTCAGGCACAGAGCGGGGGTACCGCTGGAGAAGTCAGACTTCTCCACGGTAACCGGCTCTGTGAATTGCAGTAGGCAGAGAAAAGCCCTGTTTAACGCAAAACAGGGCTTTTCTCTGCTGCATGAATAGACCCCCATGTCACAGGGATGATGCTGGACTCAAGGGACTGAGAAGAGCAGTAAACCTCACTGCTCCTCTCCCACTACAGAAGTACTGTTCATATTGTTACATAGGGAAGCAATTCTACCACTAATCAGGGGGAACTGCTGGAGAAATCTAAGATTTTCATTATCATGAATAGAGGCTTGTTTATCTGACCTATTTGATGTATTAAGTTGCTCATGCACCTAAAGAACATCTGTCCTAGAGCTAGTTGGAATGAAAGTCTGGTAATTTATGTAGGGAAATGGCAATCGACCACTTGCTCCCAAATACTGGAAAATGGATGAAAGATTGTTCAGACAAAGGGGAATATTCAGTTAGCTGCATAATACCATTTCTCTAACGTCCTAGTGGATGCTGGGAACTCCGTAAGGACCATGGGGAATAGCGGGCTCCGAAGGAGGCTGGGCACTCTAGAAAGATCTTAGACTACCTGGTGTGCACTGGCTCCTCCCACTATGACCCTCCTCCAAGCCTCAGTTAGATTTCGTGCCCGGCCGAGGTTGGATGCACACTAGGGGCTCTCCTGAGCTCTTAGAAAGTTATAGTCTTAGACCATTAGCTCCAGAGGGATCGACCGCAGGCCCAGCCTTGATGTTCGGTCCCGGAGCCGCGTCGCCGTCCCCCTTACAGAGCCAGAAGCAAGAAGATGGTCCGGAAAATCGGCGGCATGAAGACTCTGTCTTCACCAAGGTAGCGCACAGCACTGCAGCTGTGCGCCATTGCTCCTCTCACACACTTCACACTCCGGTCACTGAGGGTGCAGGGCGCTGGGGGGGGCGCCCTGAGGCAGCAATAAAAACACCTTGGCTGGCTAAAATACCTCAATATATGGCCCCAGGGGCTATATATGAGGTAAATACCCCTGCCAGAATTCCATAAAAAACGGGAGAATAGGCCGCGAAAAAGGGGCGGAGCCTATCTCCTCAGCACACTGGCGCCATTTTTCCCTCACAGCTCGGCTGGAGGGAAGCTCCCTGGCTCTTCCCTGCAATTCTACAGTACAGTAAGAGGGAAAAGAGAGGGGGGGCATTAAAATTGGCACTGTAAACAGTATATTATATAAAAGCTATTAGGGACATAACTCAGTTAGTCCCTGTATATATATAGCGCTCTGGTGTGTGCTGGCATACTCTTACTCTGTCCCCCCAAAGGGCTTTTGTGGGTCCTGTCCTCATTTAGAGCATTCCCTGTGTGTCTGCGGTGTGTCGGTACGGCTGTGTCGACATGTTGAATGAGGAGGCTTATATGGTGACAGAACAGAGGCCGATATATGTGATGTCGCCCCCTGTGGGGCCGACACCAGAGTGGATGGATAGGTGAAAGGTATTAACCGACAGTGTCAACTCCTTACATAAAAGGGTGGATGACGTAACAGCTGTGGGACAGCCGGCTTCGCAGCCCGCGCCTGCCCAGGCGTCTCAAAGGCCATCAGGGGCTCAAAAACGCTCGCTCTCTCAGATGGCAGACACAGATGTCGACACGGAGTCTGACTCCAGTGTCGACAAGGTGGAGACATATACACAATCCACTAGGAACATCCGTGACGTGATCCCGGCAATAAAAAATGTGTTATACATTTCTGACTTTAACCCAAGCACCTCTAAAAATGGGTTTTAGGTTTGGGGAGAAAAAACAGGCAGTGTTTTGTTCCCCCATCAGATGAATAAATGAAGTGTGTGAAAGCGTGGGTTCCCCCGTTAAGAAACTGGTAATTTATAAAAAGTTACTGATGGCGTACCCTTTCCCGCCAGGTGGATAAGTTACGCTGGGAGATATCCCCTAGGGTGGATAAGGCGCTCACACGTTTGTCAAAAAAGGTGGCACTGCCGTCTTAGGATACGGCCACTTTAATAGGTACCTGTTGATAAAAAACAGGAGGCTATCCTGAAGTCTGTATTTACACACTCAGGTACTAGACTGAGACCTGCAGATAGTGCTGCTGCAGCGTGGTCGGTGACCCTGTCAAACAGGGATACTAGTTGGCAAACATAAAAACATATTAAAGACGTCGTCTTATATATGGGGGATGCACAGAGGGATATTTTGCCGGCTGGCATCCAAAATAAATGTAATGACCATTCTGTCAGGAGGGTATTAGAGACCTGTCACTGGACAGGTGATGCTGACTTAAAAAGCGCATAGAGAGCCTTATAAGGGTGAGGAATTATTTGGGGATGGTCTCTGGGACCTCGTATCCACAGCAACTGCTGGGAAGAAATAATTTTACCTCAGGTTTCCTCACAGACAAAGGTACAGTCCTTTCGGCTTCAGAAAAGCAAGCAGGTCAAATGGCGCTTCCTTTCTGTACAGAGACAAGGGTAGAGGGAAAAAAGCTGCACCAGTCAGCCTGTTCCCAGAATCAAGATTCTTCCCCCGCCTCCTGTGAGGCCACACCATGACGCGGGTGCTCCACAGGTGTAGCCAGGTACGGTGGGGGGCCGTCTCAAAAATTTCAGCAATTAGTGGGCTCGCTCACAGGTGGATCCCTGTTTCTTTCAAGTAGTATTTCAGGGGTACAAGCTGGAATTCGAGATGTCTCCCCCCAGCCGTTTCCTAAAATATGCCTTGCTGACAACTCCCTCAGGCAGGGAGGCTGTACTAGAGGCAATTAATAAGCGGTATTCCCAGCAGGTAATACTCAAGGTGCCCCTACTTCAACAAGGACGGGGTTACTATTCCACACGGGTTGGGGTACCGAAACCGCATGGTTCGGTGTGACCCATTTTATATTTAAAATCCTTGAACACAAAAATTCAAGTTCAAGATGGAATCGCTCAGGGCGGTTATTCCAAGCCTGGACGAGGGGGATTACATGGTATCCTGGGACATCAAGGATGCTTACCTGCATGTCCCCATTTACCATCCTCGCCAGGAGTACCTCAGATTTGTGGTACAGGATTACCATTACCAAGTCCAGACACTGCCGTTTGGACTGTACATGGCACCGAGGGTGTTTTATCAAGGTAATGGCCGAAATGTTGATACTCCTTCAAAAAAAGGGAGTTGTAATTATCCCGTACTTGGACAATCTCGTTATAAGGGCGAGGTCCAAGGAGCAGTTGGTAGTCGGGGTAGCACTATTTTGGAAAGTGCTACAACAGCATGGTTGGATTCTAAACAGTCCAAAGTCACAGCTGGTTCCTATGACGCGTCTACTGTTCCTGGGGATGGTTCTGGACATAAACCAGAAATAGTGTTTCTCCCGGAGGAGAAAGCCAAGGAGTTGTCATCTCTAGTCAGAGACCTCCTGAAGCCAAAATAGGTAGCGGTGCATCATTGCACGCGAGTCCTGGGAAAAATGGTAGCTTCCTACGAAGCAATCCCATTAGGCAGGTTCCATACAAGAACTTTTCAGAGGGACCTGTTGGACAAGTGGTCCGGATCGCATCTTCCGATGCATAGGCTGATAACCCTGTCTCCAAGGACCAGGGTATCTCTACTGTGGTGGCTGCAGAGTGCCTATCTTCAAGAGGGCCGCAGGTTCGGCATACAGGACTAGGTCCTAGTGACCATGGATTCCAGCCTTTGAGGCTGGGAGGCAGTCACACAGGGAAGAAATTTCCAGGGACTTTGGTCAAGTCAGGTTATTTCCCTACACATAAATATTCTGGACCTGAGGGCCATTTACAATGCCCTGAGGCAGGCAAGGCCTCTGCTTCAAAACCAGCCGGTACTGATCCAATCAGACAACATCACGGCAGTCGCCCATGTAAACCAACAGGGCGGCACAAGAAGCAGGATGGCGATGGCAGAAGCCACAAGGATTCTCCGATAGGCGGAAAATCATGTGTTAGCACTGTCAGCAGTGTTCATTCCCGGAGTGGACAACTGGGAAGCAGATCTTCTCAACAGACACGACCTCCACCCGGGAGAATGGGGACTTCCTCCAGAAGTCTTCCAATAGGATTGTACACCATTGGGAAAGGCCACAGGTGGACATGATGGCGTCCCGCCTCAACAAAAAGCTATAAAAGATATTGCACCGGGTCAAGGGACCCTCAGGCGATAGCTATGGACGCTCTGGTAACACCGTGGGTGTACCAGTCGGTTTATGTGTTCTCCCCTCTGCCTCTCATACCAAAGGTACTGAGAATAATAAGAAGGCGAGGAGTAAGAACGATACTCGTGGATGGCCAAGAAGAGCTTGGTACCCAGAACTTCAAGAATTTATATCAGAGGACCCATGGCCTCTGCCACTCAGACAGGACCTGCGGCAGCAGGGGCCCTGTCTGTTCCAAGACTTACCGCGGCTGCGTTTGTCGGCATGGCGGTTGAACGCCGGATCCTGAAGGAAAAGGGCATTCCGGAGGAAGTCAGTCCTACGCTTACTAAAGCCAGGAAAGAGGTTACAGCAACTCATTATCACCGCATATGGCGAAAATATGTTACATGGTGTGAGGCCGAAAGGGCCCCAACAGAGGAATTTCAACTAGGTCGATTTCTGCATTTCCTGCAAGCAGGAGTGACTATGGGCCTTAAATTGGGTTCCATTAAGGTACAGATCTCGGCTCTGTCGATTTTCTTTCAAAAAGAACTAGCTTCAGTACCTGAAGTTCAGACATTTATAAAAGGAGTGCTGCAGAGTCAGCCCCCGTTTGTGCCTCCTGTGGCACCTTGGGATCTCAACGTGGTGTTGAGTTTCTTAAAATCACATTGGTTTGAACCACTAAAAACCGTGGATCTGAAATATCTCACGTGGAAGGTGGTTATGTTATTGGCCTTGGCTTCTGCCAGGCGAGTATCAAAGTTGGCGGCTTTGTCTTGTAAAAGCCCTTATTTGATTTTCCATATGGATAGGGCAGAATTGAGGACTCGTCCCCAGTTTCTCCCAAAGGTGGTGTCAGCGTTTCACCTGAACCAGCCTATTGTGGTGCCTAGGCTACTAGGGACTTGGAGGACTCCAAGTTGCTAGACGTTGTCAGGGCACTGAAAATATATGTTTCCAGAACGGCTAGAGTCAGAAAATCTGACTCGCTGTTTATCCTATATGCACCTAACAAGCTGGGTGCTCCTGCTTCTAAGCAGACTATTGCTCGTTGGATTTGTAGTACAATTCAGCTTGCACATACTGTGGCAGGCCTGCCACAGCCAAAATCTGTCAATGCCCATTCCACAAGGAAGGTGGGCTCATCTTGGGCGGCTGCCCGAGAGGTCTCGGCTTTACAACTTTGCCGAGCAGCTACTTGGTCAGGGGCAAACACGTTTGCAAAATTCTACAAATTTGATACCCTGGCTGAGGAGGACCTGGAGTTCTCTCATTCAGTGCTGCAGAGTCATCCGCACTCTCCCGCCCGTTTGGGAGCTTTGGTATAATCCCCATGGTCCTTACGGAGTTCCCAGCATCCACTAGGACGTTAGAGAAAATAAGAATTTACTCACCGGTAATTCTATTTCTCGTAGTCCGTAGTGGATGCTGGGCGCCCATCCCAAGTGCGGTTTATCTGCAATACTTGTACATAGTTATTGTTAACTAAATCGGGTTATTGTTGAGCCATCTGTTGAGAGGCTCTATTGTTTCATACTGTTAACTGTGTTTCATATCACGAGTTGTACGGTGTGATTGGTGTGGCTGGTATGAGTCTTACCCGGGATTCAAAATCCTTCCTTATTGTGTACGCTCGTCCGGGCACAGTACCTAACTGAGGCTTGGAGGAGGGTCATAGTGGGAGGAGCCAGTGCACACCAGGTAGTCTAAGATCTTTCTAGAGTGCCCAGCCTCCTTCGGAGCCCGCTATTCCCCATGGTCCTTACGGAGTTCCCAGCATCCACTACGGACTACGAGAAATAGAATTACCGGTGAGTAAATTCTTATTTTTCTCTGACTTCCTAAGTGGATGCTGGGACTCCGTAAGGACCATGGGGAATAGCGGCTCCGCAGGAGACTGAGCACAACTATAAAGAAAGCTTTAGGTCTAACTGGTGTGCACTGGCTCCTCCCACCATGACCCTCCTCCAGACTTCAGTTAGAATCTTGTGCCCGGCTGAGCTGGATGCACACTAGGGGCTCTCCTGAGCTCCTAGAAAGAAAGTATATTTTAGGTTTTTTATTTTACAGTGAGATCTGCTGGCAACAGACTCACTGCAGCGAGGGACTAAGGGGAGAAGAAGCGAACCTACCTAACTGGTGGTAGCTTGGGCTTCTTAGGCTACTGGACACCATTAGCTCCAGAGGGATCGAACACAGGACCCGACCTCGATCGTTCGGTCCCGGAGCCGCGCTGCCGGCCTCCTTACAGAGCCAGAAGCAAGAAGTGTTCCGGAAAATCGGCGGCAGAAGACTTCTGTCTTCAACAAGGTAGCGCACAGCACTGCAGCTGTGCGCCATTGCTCCTCATGCACACCTCACACTCCGGTCACTGATGGGTGCAGGGCGCTGGGGGGGGGGCCCTGAGGGCAATATAATACACCTTGGCTGGCAAATCTACACCATATATAGTAAGGAAGGCTATATAGGTGTAAAAATACCCCTGCCAGAATTCCAGAAAAAGCGGGAGAAGTCAGCCGGAAAAGGGGCGGGGCCATCTCCCTCAGCACACTGGCGCCATTTTTCCCTCACCGCTCCGCTGGAAGGACGCTCCCTGGCTCTCCCCTGCAGTGTCAAGCTACATAATGGTAAAAAAGAGAGGGGGGGGCACTAAATTTAGGCTATATATATATATATATATATATATATATATATATATATATATATATATATATATATATATATATATATATATATATCGTCCTAAGTGGATGCTGGGGTTCCTGAAAGGACCATGGGGAATAGCGGCTCCGCAGGAGACAGGGCACAAAAGTAAAGCTTTTACAGGTCAGGTGGTGTGTACTGGCTCCTCCCCCTATGACCCTCCTCCAGACTCCAGTTAGATTTTTGTGCCCGGCCGAGAAGGGTGCAATTCTAGGTGGCTCTCATAAAGAGCTGCTTAGAGAGTTTAGCTTAGGTTTTTTATTTTACAGTGATTCCTGCTGGCAACAGGATCACTGCAACGAGGGACAGAGGGGAGAAGAAGTGAACTCACCTGCGTGCAGGATGGATTGGCTTCTTGGCTACTGGACATGAAGCTCCAGAGGGACGATCACAGGTACAGCCTGGATGGTCACCGGAGCCACGCCGCCGGCCCCCTCACAGATGCTGAAGCAAGAAGAGGTCCAGAATCGGCGGCTGAAGACTCCTGCAGTCTTCTTAAGGTAGCGCACAGCACTGCAGCTGTGCGCCATTTTCCTCTCAGCACACTTCACACGGCAGTCACTGAGGGTGCAGGGCGCTGGGGGGGGGCGCCCTGGGAGGCAAATGTAAACCTTTAAAAAGGCTAAAAATACCTCACATATAGCCCCAGAGGCTATATGGAGATATTTACCCCTGCCTAAATGTACTAAATAGCGGGAGACGAGCCCGCCGAAAAAGGGGCGGGGCCTATCTCCTCAGCACACGGCGCCATTTTCTGTCACAGCTCCGCTGGTCAGGAAGGCTCCCAGGTCTCTCCCCTGCACTGCACTACAGAAACAGGGTATAACAGAGAGGGGGGGCAAAATAAATGGCAATATATTAATATAAAAGCAGCTATAAGGGAGCACTTAATCATAAGGCTATCCCTGTCATATATAGCGCTTTTTGGTGTGTGCTGGCAGACTCTCCCTCTGTCTCCCCAAAGGGCTAGTGGGTCCTGTCTTCGTATAGAGCATTCCCTGTGTCTGCTGTGTGTCGGTACGTGTGTGTCGACATGTATGAGGACGTTATTGGTGTGGAGGCGGAGCAATTGCCAAATATGAGGATGTCACCTCCTAGGGGGTCGACACCAGAATGGATGCCTTTATTTGTGGAATTACGGGATAGCGTCAACTCGCTTAAGCAGTCGTTTGCCGACATGAGGCGGCCGGACACTCAATTAGTGCCTGTCCAGGCGCCTCAAACACCGTCAGGGGCTGTAAAACGCCCCTTGCCTCAGTCGGTCGACACAGACCCAGACACAGGCACTGATTCCGGTGGTGAAGGTGACGAATCAACCGTATTTTCCAGTAGGGCCACACGTTATATGATTTTGGCAATAAAGGAGATGTTACATTTAGCTGATACTACAGGTACCACTAAACAGGGTATTATGTGGGGTGTGAAAAAACTACCAGTAGTTTTTACCGAATCAGAAGAATTAAATGACGTGTGTGATGAAGCGTGGGGTGCCCCGATAAAAAACTGCTAATTTCAAAGAAGTTATTGGCTTTATACCCTTTCCCGCCAGAGGTTAGGGAGCGCTGGGAAACACCTCCTAGGGTGGACAAAGCGCTAACACGCTTATCAAAACAAGTGGCGTTACCCTCTCCTGAGACGGCCGCACTTAAAGATCCATCAGATAGGAGGATGGAAAATATCCAAAAAGGTATATACACACATGCAGGTGTTATACTACGACCAGCTATTGCGACTGCCTGGATGTGCAGTGCTGGGGTAGTTTGGTCAGAGTCCCTGATCGAAAATATTGATACCCTGGACAGGGACAATATTTTACTGTCGTTAGAACAAATAAAGGATGCATTTCTTTATATGCGTGATGCACAGAGAGATATCTGCACACTGGCATCACGGGTAAGTGCTATGTCCATTTCGGCCAGAAGAGCTTTATGGACACGACAGTGGACAGGCGATGCGTAGAGGAGTTATTTGGGGTCGGTCTATCGGATTTGGTGGCCACGGCTACGGCCGGGAAATCCACCTTTCTACCTCAAGTCACTCCCCAACAGAAAAAGGCACCGACCTTTCAACCGCAGCCCTTTCGTTCCTTTAAAAATAAGAGAGCAAAGGGCTATTCATATCTGCCACGAGGCAGAGGACGAGGGAAGAGACAGCAACAGGCAGCTCCTTCCCAGGAACAGAAGCCCTCCCCGGCTTCTACAAAAGCCTCAGCATGACGCTGGGGCTTCGCAAGCGGACTCGGGGGCGGTAGGCGGTCGTCTCAAGAATTACAGCGCGCAGTGGGCTCACTCGCAGGTAAATCCCTGGATCCTGCAGATAATATCTCAGGGGTACAGGTTGAAATTAGAGACAGAGCCACCTCGCCGTTTCCTGAAGTCTGCTTTACCAACGTCCCCCTCAGAAAGGGAGACGGTTTTGGAAGCCATTCACAAGCTGTATTCTCAGCAGGTGATAGTCAAGGTACCTCTTCTACAACAAGGGAAGGGGTATTATTCCACTCTTTTTGTGGTACCGAAGCCGGATGGCTCGGTAAGGCCTATTCTAAATCTGAAGTCCTTGAACCTGTACATAAAGAAGTTCAAGTTCAAGATGGAGTCACTCAGAGCAGTGATAGCGAACCTGGAAGAAGGGGACTTTATGGTATCCTTGGACATCAAGGATGCGTATCTCCACGTTCCAATTACCCCTCACACCAGGGGTACCTCAGGTTCGTTGTACAAAACTGTCACTATCAGTTTCAGACGCTGCCGTTTGGTTTGTCCACGGCATCTCGGGTCTTTACAAAGGTAATGGCCGAGATAATATTTCTTCTTCGAAGAAAAGGCGTATTAATTATCCCATACTTGGACGATCTCCTAATAAGGGCAAGGTCCAGAGAACAGCTAGAGATGGGTTTAGCACTATCTCAAGAGGTGCTAAAGCAGCACGGATGGATTCTGAATATTCCAAAATCCCAATTAATGCCGACAACTCGTCTGCTGTTCCTGGGGATGATTCTGGACACAGTTCAGAAAAAGGTTTTTCTTCCCGAAGAAAAAGCCAAGGAGTTATCTGACCTGGTCAGGAACCTCCTAAAACCAGGAAAGGTGTCTGTACATCAATGCACAAGAGTCCTGGGAAAAAATGGTAGCTTCTTACGAAGCAATCCCTTTCGGCAGATTCCATGCAAAGGGATCTGTTGGACAAATGGTCAGGGTCGCATCTTCAGATGCACCTGCGGATAACCCTGTCGCCGAGGACAAGGGTATCCCTTCTGTGGTGGTTGCAGGAGGCTCATCTATTGGAGGGCCGCAGATTCGGCATGCAGGATTGGATCCTGGTGACCACGGATGCCAGCCTGAGAGGCTGGGGAGCAGTCACACAGGGAAGAAATTTCCAGGGAGTGTGGTCGAGCCTGAAAAAGTCTCTTCACATAAGCATTCTGGAACTAAGAGCAATCTACAATGCTCTAAGCCAGGCGAAACCTCTGCTTCAAGGAAGACCGGTGTTGATCCAGTCGGACAACATCACGGCAGTCGCCCATGTAAACAGACAGGGCGGCACAAGAAGCAGGAGGGCAATGGCAGAAGCTGCCAGGATCCTTCGCTGGGCGGAGAATCACGTGATAGCACTGTCAGCAGTATTCATCCCGGGCGTGGACAACTGGGAAGCAGACTTCCTCAGCAGACACGACCTTCACCCGGGAGAGTGGGGACTTCATCCAGAAGTTTTCCACATGCTATTAAACCGTTGGGTAAAACCAATGGTGGACATGATGGCGTCTCGCCTCAACAAGACACTGGACAGGTATTGCGCCAGGTCAAGAGATCCGCAGGCAATAGCTGTGGACGCGCTGGTAACACATTGGGTGTACCAGTCGGTATAGGTGTTTCCTCCTCTGCCTCTCATACCAAAGGTTTTGAGGATTATACGGCAAAGAGGAGTAAGACTAGTGGCTCCGGATTGGCCAAGAAGGACTTGGTACCCGGAACTTCAAGAGATGGTCACGGACGATCCGTGGCCTCTACTTCTGAGAAGGGACCTGCTTCAGCAGGGTCCTTGTTTTTTTCAAGACTTACCGCGGCTGCGTTTGACGGCATGGCGTTTGAATGCCAGATCCTAAAAGGAAAAGGCATTCCAGAAGAAGTCATTCCTACCTTGATAAAGGCAAGGAAGGAAGTCACCGCGAAGCATTATCGCCGTATTTGGCGAAAATATGTTGCGTGGTGCGAGCAGCGGAGTGCTCCGATGGAGGAATTTCAACTGGGTCGTTTTCCTACATTTCCTGCAATCAGGATTGTCTATGGGTCTCAAATTGGGATCTATTAAGGTTCAAATTTCGGCCCTATCAATATTCTTCCAAAAAGAATTGGCCTCAGTCCCTGAGGTCCAGATTTTTATCAAAGGAGTACTGCATATACAGCCTCCTGTGGTGCCTAAGGTGGCACCGTGGGATCTAAATGTAGTTTTAGATTTCCTCAAATCCAATTGGTTTGAACCACTAAAGAATGTGGATTTGAAATATCTCACATGGAAAGTGACTATGTTACTGGCCCTGGCTTCGGCCGGGAGAGTATCTGAACTGGCGGCTTTGTCTTATAAAAGCCCTTATTTAATTTTCCATTCGACATAGGGCAGAGCTGCGGACGCGTCCGCATTTTCTCCCTAAGGTGGTATCAGCGTTTCACCTGAACCAGCCTCTTGTAGTGCCTGCGGCTACAGACGACTTGAAGGACTCCAAGTTGTTGGACGTTGTCAGAGCCTTAAAAATATACATTTAAAGGACGGCTGGAGTCAGAAAATCTGACTCGCTGTTTATACTGTATGCACCCAACAAGTTGGGTGCACCTGCTTCTAAGCAGTCGATTGCTCGTTGGATTTGTAACAAAATTCAACTTGTACATTCTGTGGCAGGCCTGCCACAGCCTAAATCTGTTAAGGCCCATTCCGCAAGGAAGGTGGGCTCATCTTGGGCGGCTGCCCGAGGGGTCTCGGCATTACAACTCTGCCGAGCAGCTACGTGGTCAGGGGAGAACACGTTTGTAAATTTTTACAAATTTGATACCCTGGCAAAGGAGGACCTGGAGTTCTCTCATTCGGTGCTGCAGAGTCATCCGCACTCTCCCGCCCGTTTGGGAGCTTTGGTATAATCCCCATGGTCCTTTCAGGAACCCCAGCATCCACTTAGGACGATAGAGAAAATAAGAATTTACTTACCGATAATTCTATTTCTCGGAGTCCGTAGTGGATGCTGGGCGCCCATCCCAAGTGCGGATTATCTGCAATACTTGTACATAGTTATTGTTAACTAATTCGGGTTATTGTTTAGGAAGCCATCTTTCAGAGGCTCCTCTGTTATCATACTGTTAACTGGGTTTAGATCACAAGTTGTACGGTGTGATTGGTGTGGCTGGTATGAGTCTTACCCGGGATTCAAAATCCTCCCTTATTGTGTACGCTCGTCCGGGCACAGTACCTAACTGGAGTCTGGAGGAGGGTCATAGGGGGAGGAGCCAGTACACACCACCTGACCTGTAAAAGCTTTACTTTTGTGCCCTGTCTCCTGCGGAGCCGCTATTCCCCATGGTCCTTTCAGGAACCCCAGCATCCACTACGGACTCCGAGAAATAGAATTATCGGTAAGTAAATTCTTATTTTCCTCCATCTGAGGAATTAAATGAAGTGTGTGAAGAAGCGTGGGCTTCCCCCGATAAGAAACTAGTAATTTCTAAGAGGTTACTAATGGCATACCCTTTCCCGCCAGAGGATAGGTCACGTTGGGAAACGTCCCCTAGGGTGGATAAAGCGCTCACACGCTTGTCAAAGAAGGTGGCACTACCGTCTCCGGATACGGCCGCCCTGAAGGAATCTGCTGATAGAAAGCAGGAGGCTATCCTGAAGTTTATATATACACACACAGGTGTTATACTGAGACCAGCTATTGCTTCAGCATGGATGTGCAGTGCTGCAGCTGCGTGGTCAGATTCCCTGTCGGAAAATATTGATACCCTAGAAAGGGACACTATATTGCTAACCGTAGAGCATATTAAAGACGCACTCTTCTACATGAGGGATGCACAGAGGGATATTTGCCGGCTGGCATCTAAAATAAGTGCAATGTCCATTTCTGCCAGGAGAGGGTTATGGACTCGGCAGTGGACAGGAGATGCAGATTCTAAAAGGCACATGGAAGTTTTGCCTTATAAGGGTGAGGAGTTGTTCGGGGATGGTCTCTCGGACCTCGTTTCCACAGCAACAGCTGGGAAGTCTACATTTTTACCCCATGTTCCCTCACAGCCAAAGAAAGCACCGTATTATCAGGTACAGTCCTTTCGGCCCAATAAGGGCAAGCGGGTTAAAGGTGCGTCCTTTCTGCCCAGAGGCAGAGGTAAAAAGCTGCAGCATACAGCCAGTTCCCAGGAGCAAAAGTCCTACCACGCTTCCTCTAAGTCCACAGCATGACGCTGGGGCTCCACAGGCGGAGCCAGGTACGGTGGGGGCCCGTCTCAAAAATTTCAGCTATCGGTGGGCTCGCTCACGGGTGGATCCCTGGATCTTTCAAGTAGTATCTCAGGGGTACAAGCTGGAATTCGAGACGTCTCCCCCCCCCCCCCCCCCCCCCCCCCCCCCCCCCGCCGTTTCCTCAAATCTGCCTTGCCAACAACTCCCTCAGGCAGGTAGGTAGTGTTAGAGGCAATTCACAAGCTGTATTCCCAGCAGGTGATAGTAAAGGTGCCCCTACTTCAACAAGGACGGGGTTACTATTCCACAGTTTGTGGTACCGAAACCGGACGGTTCGGTGAGACCCATTTTAAATTTGAAATCCTTTAACACATATATATAAAAAAATTCAAGTTCAAGATGGAATCGCTCAGGGCGGTTATTGCAAGCCTGGACGAGGGGGATTACATGGTATCACTGGACATCAAGGATGCTTACCTGCATGTCCCCATTTACCATCCTCACCAGGAGTACCTCAGATTTGTGGTACAGGATTGTAATTACCAATTCCAGACGATGCCGTTCGGTCTATCCACGGCTCCGAGGGTCTTTACCAAGGTAATGGCCGAAATGATGATACTCCTTCGAAAGAAGGGAGTTTTAATTATCCCGTACTTGGACGATCTCCTGATAAAGGCGAGGTCCAGGGAGCAGTTGTTGGTCGGGGTAGCACTATCTCGGGAGGTGCTACAACAGCACGGCTGGATTCTAAATATTCCAAAGTCACAGCTGGTCCCTACGACACATCTACTGTTCCTGGGGATGGTTCTGGACACAGAACAGAAAAAAGTGTTTCTCCCGGAGGAGAAGGCCAAGGAGCTGTCATCTCTAGTCAGAGGCCTCCTAAAACCAAAACAGGTGTCGGTGCATCACTGCACGCGGATCTTGGGAAAGATGGTAGCTTCCTACGAAGCAATTCCATTCGGCAGGTTCCATGCAAGAACCTTTCAGTGGGACCTGTTGGACAAGTGGTCCGGATCGCATCTTCAGATGCATCAGCTGATAACCCTGTCTCCAAGGACCAGGGTGTCTCTTCTGTGGTGGCTGCAGAGTGCTCATCTTCAAGAGGGCCGCAGATTCGGCATACAGGACTGGGTCCTGGTGACCACGGATGCCAGCCTTCGAGGCTGGGGGGCAGTCACACAGGGAAGAAACTTCCAAGGACTATGGTCAAGTCAGGAGACTTCCCTGCACATAAATATTCTGGAGCTGAGGGCCATTTACAATGCCCTAAGTCAGGCAAAACCCCTGCTTCAAAACCAGCCGGTACTGATCCAGTCAGACAACATCACGGCGGTCGCCCATGTAAACCGACAGGGCGGCACGAGAAGCAGGACAGCGATGGCAGAAGCCACAAGGGTTCTCCGATGGGCGGAAAATCACGTGTTAGCACGGTCAGCAGTGTTCATTCCGGGAGTGGACAACTGGGAAGCAGACTTCCTCAGCAGGCACGACCTCCACCCGGGAGAGTGGGGACTTCATCCAGAAGTCTTCTAACTGATTGTAAACCGTTGGGAAAGGCCACAGGTGGACATGATGGCGTCCCGCCTAAACAAAAAGCTAGAAAGATATTGCGCCAGGTCAAGAGACCCGCAAGCGATAGCTGTGGACGCTCTAGTGACACCGTGGGTATTCCGGTCGGTTTATGTGTTCCCTCCTCTTCCCCCTCATACCAAAGGTACTGAGGATAATAAGGAGAAGAGGAGTAAGAACTATACTCATTGTTCCGGATTGGCCAAGAAGAGCTTGGTACCCGGAACTTCAAGAAATTATGTCAGAGGACCCATGGCCTCTGCCGCTCAGACAGGACCTGCTGCAGCAGGGGCCCTGTCTGTTCCAAGACTTACCGCGGCTGCGTTTGACGGCATGGCGGTTGAACACCGGATCCTGAAGGAAAAGGGCATTCCGGAGGAAGTCATTCCTACGCTGATTAAAGCTAGGAAAGAAGTAACCGCAAACCATTATCACCGCATATGGCGAAAATATGTTGCGTGGTGTGAGGCCAGGAAGGCCCCAACGGAGGAATTTCAGCTGGGCCGTTTCCTGCACTTCCTACAGTCAGGGGTGACTATGGGCCTAAAATTGGGTTCCATTAAGGTCCAGATTTCGGCTCTATCGATTTTCTTCCAGAGAGAACTGGCTTCACTACCTGAAGTTCAGACTTTTGTTAAGGGAGTGCTGCATATTCAGCCCCCTTTTGTGCCTCCAGCGGCACCTTGGGATCTAAACGTGGTGTTGGATTTCCTAAAGTCACATTGGTTTGAGCCACTTAAAACCGTGGAATTGAAATATCTCACGTGGAAAGTGGTCATGTTGTTGGCCTTGGCTTCGGCCAGGCGTGTATCAGAATTGGCGGCTTTGTCATGTAAAAGCCCTTATCTGATTTTCCATATGGATAGGGCAGAATTGAGGACTCGTCCCCAGTTTCTTCCTTAAGTGGTATCTGCTTTTCATCTGAACCAACCTATCGTGGTGCCTGCGGCTACTACAGACTTGGAGGCTTCTAAGTTGTTGGACGTAGTAAGGGCCCTGAATCTGTTTCCAGGACAGCTGGAGTCAGAAAGACTGACTCGCTATTTATCCTGTATGCGCCCAACAAGTTGGGTGCACCTGCTTCAAAGCAGACTATTGCTCGCTGGATCTGTAGTACGATTCTGTTTGTACATTCTGCGGCTGGACTGCCGCATCCTAAATCGGTGAAAGCCCATTCCACGAGGAAGGTGGGCTCTTCTTGGGCGGCTGCCCGAGGGGTCTCGGCTTTACAACTTTGCCGAGCAGCTACTTGGTCGGGGTCAAACACATTTGCTAAATTCTACAAGTTTGACACCCTGGCTGAGGAGGACCTAGAGTTTGCTCATTCGGTGCTGCAGAGTCATCCGCACTCTCCCGCCCGTTTGGGAGCTTTGGTATAATCCCCATGGTCCTTACGGAGTCCCAGCATCCACTTAGGACGTCAGAGAAAATAAGAATTTACTCACCGGTAATTCTATTTCTCGTAGTCCGTAGTGGATGCTGGGCGCCCATCCCAAGTGCGGATTGTCTGCAATACTTGTATATAGTTATTGTTTAACTAAAGGGTTATTGTTGAGCCATCTGTTGAGAGGCTCAGTTATATTTCATACTGTTAACTGGGTATTGTATCACGAGTTATACGGTGTGATTGGTGTGGCTGGTATGAGTCTTACCCGGGATTCTAAATCCTTCCTTATTGTGTCAGCTCTTCCGGGCACAGTATCCTAACTGAAGTCTGGAGGAGGGTCATGGTGGGAGGAGCCAGTGCACACCAGTTAGACCTAAAGCTTTCTTTATAGTTGTGCCCAGTCTCCCGCGGAGCCGCTATTCCCCATGGTCCTTACGGAGTCCCAGCATCCACTACGGACTACGAGAAATAGAATTACCGGTGAGTAAATTCTTATTTTCTTGATAAAGACGGGGCTTTTATTGCGACTTGTAGAAAATAGCTATTCAATTGTCTGTGAAATTACTGGCGATAATTCTCGATAGGTTGTAACACTGATTTCTTTGCTCCACCACTGAGCAGGAGAAAAGCTGTGAAATATCCCTATTTTAATGTAAAAATGCTCTGTCTGATTTGGTTCAGAACACCTGGGACACCTTCCTTACTCGCGCGCGCGTGTGTGTGTGTGTGTGTGTGTGTGTGTGTGTGTGTGTGTGTGTGTGTGTGTGTTTTTTTTTTTTTCTTGCACTTAGAAGCTTTAATTGCACTTTTTAAAACCCCCAAAAAGTTACATTATCAGCCAAAGTGATGGTAACTGGGGTGTAAGATATGGGACCGTTATATTTATTATGATTGGGACAAGTGTTTTTGGGCTTGCAGGTGGGATTAATAGTTTTAATTATTTTTTATTTTTTTTTGTTGCTTAAAATTACCCAAATATATATTTATACCCATTTTTGTGTACCCCTAATTTAAGTAGAGCATTTGGTGTGCACAAAACACTTGCTTTCTAAAATGTGTATAACAGCCATGGGAGTACCCCAAATACTTTCATGACCACTAAAACACCTTCTCTTTTTTTTTTTTTTTTTTTTTCCCCCCCAGACATGTGACCCGGGAATTTGCCTGGTCTAGCAGTTGGTAAATTCCCAGGTCACAGCTCTGTGACCTTAGTCGGGAGCAGGGTCGGGGACCCGGGACTTCTGGGTTGTGTCCTTTCACTCATGCAGTAATCCCAGGTTGATGCGCATTCACGTGCATAAACTCAGGATTTAGCTACATGTCTGAAAGGGGTATAATACACTTCTATACGGTTTTAGCCCATATTAGTTTGGTGTTTTTCTTCTTGGGGGTGGGGGTACAGGCAGACTTCCCCATTCTCACCTACACTTTTCATTGGTTCTGCTGTCAAGAATTATCATGCAGATCCTGTTTTACCATATTTGCAATTGGATAGGTAAACGGGAATTCACATACTGGCGAAAAGCTGCAATTTTGAGAGTTTACTTGTGGCTAATTGAATATCCCCTAAATTGGTTAAATCCATTTGAATTAACAATCTATCTGACCTTTTTTGTCTATTTTCTAGTGTTTGCTGTCACCTAACATTATTAACGTGATAAATGCATGTTGAGATTTATTTTATTTTTTTAACTACATCTGAACAATTAGGGGGATTTCCTTGTCCCGCCGGGGGCTAGCTAATTAGCCCCGAGGCTTATCGGGGGATTTTGTTTCTCCTGCCGCCGGCAGGCGAAGCAGAATCCCCAGAAACAGCCGTTTTCGTCCGAAAACGGAGGTGTTTCACGCAAACGCACAGGTTTCACTGAACCTGTGTGTTTTTTGGAGAAGGGGGTGTGGTCTCCTTTTTTTTTTTTTTTTTTAATTTGTATTTTCCCCAGGGCGATCCATATGTATGTATGAAAAATCGGTGAAACATCAGAAAAATGCCTGTCTTTTGGAACCAATGTTTTGCCGGGGATAATTGGATATCTCCCCCCCCCCCCCCCCCCCCCCTCTTAGCAGGGTATGGACTGCTGACTAGAATTAATACTAATAAAAGTAGTATGCGGTTTTCACATTTGCTAAACAGCACAAAGTACTCTTATTTGGGGTGAAAATTGTCAAAATGCTAAGTGTTATTTAAAATTGATTAGTGTTCTTGGGTTTGTGTGACCTGGCTTTTGTTCTCTTCCAGGTGCATCATGTCTGACAGAAAGGCTGTAATCAAGAATGCCGATATGTCCGAGGATATGCAGCAGGATGCTGTGGACTGTGCCACACAGGCTATGGAGAAATATAATATTGAGAAAGACATTGCAGCCTATATCAAGAAGGTACATTGCATGAGCAATTGTGTAGCGGTTGATTGTCGAACTGTTCCAATTTTGTAGTTTCCCAGAATCCTCTGCATTGTACCGAAATGCAAGAGCACCCTGAGATTGTTAGTTGTTATAGCTGGTATGCAATGACTGCTCACCTCTGTACCACTGCTGAATTTTGTCGTCGGAGAAGGCAAATTATAAACTTACTCCATTATTAAAGTGCAACATTATTTTTTTTTATTTCAGGAATTTGACAAGAAATACAACCCAACTTGGCACTGCATTGTTGGCAGAAACTTTGGCAGCTATGTAACGCATGAGACAAAGCACTTCATCTACTTTTATTTGGGCCAGGTTGCAATTCTCCTCTTTAAGTCTGGCTAGTAACAAGGAATGAAAATCATGGACTGTAATGCACTGATGGCTGGAGCCAGGATCCCCTGTAACATGGCTGTGCAGCTGCATGGACTGTATACTATATTTAATGTGTATATGTTGCAGTAAAATGACTTTTGTTTAGTTGCCTGGAGAGAAGGTGGCTTTATTTTGTTTCTTTCCCCATTTTTGTTGTATTGCACTTGGGGAAACTGTAAATGCTTTTCAATGGCCTTTAAACGGGTAGAAAATAAACTGTTCTACATCAAACACCATACCAGTGATGCATATATCTTTTCTTTTTTACTCTATGAAAATAAAACATTATTGCATTATGCTGGTATGATGTGCATAAATCTAAATCCACGGATGGTCTACATTGATCATGTCAGCACAAAGGCTAAGATTCTGGCTTAAGTGTGCAACAATGCAAACTTACAAGGGGGAGGGTTAAATTGTAAAAATGTGACCTAGAAATGAAGGTTGTGTATATTGGGGTGTAATGTTTACAAGTCTGTATCTGTTTTAAAAGTACAGCTGTTTTGCCTTCAAACAAATGCACTTCCAAATAGAACTACTGATCAGAAATGTTTTTCTAATTGATGCAGACTCTTAAAATGAAATTTTTATTTTGCTAATTGTATAAACAAAATCTTAACCACCCTCTGGGCTAAGTAACCATCAAATATTTGGTTTTGTTGCATACTCTAAATTTATCTCTTGCTAGAAGTGCCACAATTTTTCCTGTTTCCAATAGGAATGTGTTGTGCTGTTGCAGTTTAGGAGTGTATATCTCTACATAAACACATACTTTGTAAGTGGTTGGTGGTTCACCACCCTCTTAAGCTGGGTACACACTATAACAACTTGACTGTGCTATTTCATTCAGGTAAGTATACGCACACTTACTGATCGGCCGCTCTATATGTCCATCGTAACAGAACTGCTGTATTTGAATCTGGCTGCCCAGCTGTGACATCAGTCCCTGCAGCCAGTGTGGACCGCCTGTACATACAGCCAGATATGCTGATATATTGGGTGTCTGCTTTGTTGCGGGGCAGATGCGATAAGTCTCGAACCGCTCACGATATAGTGTCCGTTCACTTGAATGGCCAACATATTGCCCAGTCTGTAGCCAGCTTTAGCTGCTCTGAAGATAGAAACCTAGAATTTGACAGCAGATAAGAACCACTTGACCCATCTAAACTACTCCGAAACCCCCCCCCTCTTCTTTTTTTTTTTTTTCTTTTTTTTTTTTTTTTCTGGTTTTACTTTTAGGTATACTCAATCCCTTTTGAACCTTAATTATTTGTGAAGGATATGCGTATGTGTCTATCCCAAGTATGTAACTGTAGATACAGGTGGTATTAATGTGACCACCGGTCAGCAGACCAACCGTCACATGACTTCGCTCCCTCTCTTCCCTCCCAACGCCTGCCCCCTCACTATACCGACAGGATGCTGACTATCATAGGAGTGTACAGTAATTGACACCTATATCTTTAATGGATTTTTTTGCACACTGTTGTGAGTTTATTCTTGTCTTTGATTCAATATTTTTGACATTGACAGTTTAAAGGGGTATAGAATAACTCCAACTGTGTGTCCATGACACCTATAGAGTGGGAGTAGTACCTGTGGCGATGGTCGCCACTGACCCTGCAAAGGGGCTTGCTGTACTCACCCCTCCCCACCAGTATCCCGATGTCGGTATGCTGACAGGCGGTCAGGAGACCATCTGTCAGCCATACTATACCCGTAGAGACTGTAAACATCTTATTCAGGAGACCCTACTTCTATCTTATCAGGCATGCTTGTTTCCATCCTTACAAGCAAGTTAAGAATAAATAAATGTTATTTCATGGAAGTGGCAGGGGTTACAAATTTTATCATAAAGTAGGGAAAGATCTATACTAGGAATATCTGACTTCTCACCTATTAAGCGTCACGCTGAGCAAGTATAGAAAAGACACGAATGGCTTTAGAAAATGAACAAAGATTGTGGCCTGCAAGTAATCTCCATGTTTGCTCTACAAAACCTGTGGCAAGTATTAGTTTTAGCTGAAACTGATGCAGACTTGGACCTGTAAAGTGTGTGGTAGGGGAGGGGTGTGCAAGCAATCCACTTTAAAACTTCAGAAGTGCAAGTTATGGCTGCTCCAGAAAGCGTGACTGTAAAAACTAGCCGATACATCTAATGGGCCCTACACACTGGCAGATCTGCCCGACGGTGGATACGGCCGACGGGTGAGTGAAGTTTCTTCACTCCACCTGGCTCCATAGCAATGCATGCTAATATGGACTATCTTGTCCATATTGGCCTGCATGCATAAGTTACGGGGGACCAACGATTAACGAGCGCAGGGCTGCGCATCGTTAATGCCTACACACTGCACGATATGAATGAGTTCTCGTTCATTAATGAACGATAACGTTCAAATCGTGCATTTTATCTGCCAGTGTGTACGGCCCTTAAGAGTGGCTTACTTGTGGCAAGTGAATGGTAAAAGCAGTGTTGTAAAGAATGCTACTGAAGGGGGATGAGTTCCATTTCCACAAGCACTTGTATGCTTTTACTAGAATTAAACAAAAAAAAAAAAACAGCTAGTGAAAGCATGTGTTTTGATGACTGGGGGCAAACTGGCTTTTAGAATGACCTAGATGGAGTCCTAAATCTAGAATGCTAGTATTTTAAGTACATGCCTGGAACAAATATACATTATGGCCACTATTTATGTGGATAATAGTAAATATGATTGTTATGGACCTAATGTAGTATTGGTTATCAGCAGAATTTTTTTATATTTTGTGCTCGCATCCCATAGAGGTAGGAGCAAGGTTCTTTTTACAGAAATGTAATGTGTAGCTGCACTTTATTGATTCTCCCCTCCCTCCACCAAGAGCTTTATTTAATACCATAGTAAACTGAGACTGTAAGTTCATGTGCCAATGTAGTCATTCTAATTAAATTCCTCCTTCGACAGCCCCCCCCCCCCCCAAATCCCTCCATGCAATATAGCTGGATTGCAAGTGCCAGTCATTGCTTTTCCTCAAATACATCACTTAACAAACTCCATTCTACATCAGGATTCCGGTTCTTCTAACTGATCCTGGTAAAATAGCTGCTAATTGTGAGTAGATGTACCTGCTTGCTAAAGGCAGTACTTGCCCTTTGTTAGTGCAAATATGCATAAATTGTGTTTTGGGTTGTGGAGAAGTAATGTACAGTATGGTATGTTACGTCAGTGGGTATAAAGACATCTGGAATGCGTATTTGAGGGGCAGGTGAATAGTAAAACATTTTGTGACTGTACCCACAAACTTATGTCTAGTGATCACTCTGTTTATACATTTTTGTGCAATTAACTGCCTAGAAGCGGTTTTAGTTTACGTCCTATATAAACCCTTCTTTTCAGCTACTGTATGCAAAGCTATGGGAGTTCTTGCTGCTTTTTATGAAGAGCTGTAAGGTGCATGCTTCCATCTTTTGTGTTTGTGTGGTGTTGGGTTTTATTTTATATATTTTTTTTTTTATTTTTTTTTCTGCTGCTTTTCTGCATTTTGTAACAAAACCACATTTGGTTTAGCTTTGCTTAGGACTTAAAATGTGCACCTTGCATAATGGTACCTGCAGTGTATGTTAACTCACAGGATGTTCGTATACTGTATGTATTTTGTTAGCAAAATGTTCCCAGTACTGATTTGAAACAAGGTTGTACTTTACATTTTGAGAATAACTTGTTTCTCACTGTAAAAAGTCTTTCACTGTTTTTCTTTTCTGTTTATTTATTTTTTCTGTGAATAGGTTAAATAAAGTGTCCATTCTGAGCTAATGCTCATGCTAAATGATGGTTTGATTCTTTTTGTGTATGAGCCTGTATTTTAATATTGTTCAGGTAGTAACAGAAAAATGAAAGCCTGTGGGTTGGCGTACCCTGCGTCTCGTGTTTTCAGGTGAAAGGGTCTTGCGAGTGCATTCTATGGAAACTTATGCTGCTATTTTGACTAAATACAGTAGTGCAGGTTTATGTTGTCAATAATAAACATTTGGAGGGTAATGTAATGGTTTTCTTTCATGCATCTAGGCAAATACAGTCCAGCAGTATGTGATGAAACAAAAAAATATAAATATGCATTAAAATCCTTTAATCAAATCTGTTAACAAGTTTATATGCATTTTTACAGTTAATGGTAACTGTCATTGTGTAATTGGTTGTCTGAGAGCTGTTCTTTCTTCTATGGGTTCCAGAGGGGAGACAATGGGGTATAGGACTGGGCACCAAATATTTTATTTTTAAATTTTTTTTGTGATATTATAAAGAATAACATGACTGGAACCAGAAATCAACAATAAAATCAATGCACAAGGTGTGAAGTACATTCAGTCACGTAAATCAGCTGTTAAAATAAACTAAACAATTCAACAATATAAAAAAGCAGTGAGATGCAACCACTCCTGTTGCATTGATGATATAGCACGACAAAGAGGCTAGAGAAACATATCTCAAACAATAATTATAATAAAATGAAGAAAGGTAAAGAGGGGAGAGAAGGAAAACAAAGAAGAAAGAAACAAAATAAAATGTAGACTCCAGTAAAGGAAGGGGGGCGTGATGAAGGGTAGTGCTGGGAGGAGAAAAGTGATGCCAGGCAAAGGAGAGGAGTGAAAGGTGTACCACATTGGGTCCCTGACCAGATGATACGTGGTTTGTTGAGAAGGGGGGTGATATATTCCATGGAGGAAACAAACCACAATCTGTTAGTTTAAGCACTCTTGGTTGGAGGTATGGGGGATTTCCATGATTTGGGAATTAGGAGTTTAGAAGCATTGGACATATGAAAAATCAGTTTGTTTTCTGATTTTGACGCCGAAAGGAGGGGTATGTGTAGAAGGAAAACCGCTGGGTTCATGGGCACAGAACAGGAGGTAACACTTGTCATAAAGGCTACCGCCATGTTCCAGAGTTGTTGGAGCACTGGGCATTCCCACCAAATGTGGAAAAAGGTGCCTACCGTGCCACAGCTCGCCAACATTGAGCTAAGGAATGTGGGTATATACAATTTAGTTTATTAGGGGTCAAGTACCAAGGGGTATATACTTTGTAGGCCGTTTCCCTAATGCTGACATTAATGGAGGCTTTAGCGATCCGTTGGCGGATGCGAGACCATTCCTCGTTGTCAATCTATATTCTGAGGTCACATTCCCAGGCTGTTTCTAAAGGTTTTTTTTGTGAGGGGTTTTGGGGGACAGAATAGAGCAGTATAGCACAGAGAGAGCGCCTTTACAACCTACTGAGTATTGGCATTGAAGTTCAAAAAGTGAGGGTTGGCGAAGGGTTTTGGAGTGAGAGTGAGCAAAATGGTGGATCTGCAGATGCGGGTAGTGAAGGGCGGCAGGAAGGTTATAGCGTTGAAAGTCTGCAAATGTGGATGGAGCTGCTTGTCCGGCAATGTGCATAAAACGAGTGATTCCGGCCGATAATCAGGGGGCAACCAATTTGTCAGAGCACCCTGGTGGAAATAAGGGATATCTCCAAAGAGACAGAGGGGAAGGATAAATCGTGAGGGAAAAGTGTTTGTTGTTTGTGTCCCATGTCAGTGGAAAGTGGATAGAGGGGTGAGTATAGGCCAAGGCTGGCCTGTGAATACGGGGCAACCACAGAAGAGAGTCCAGACTGAGATCTGCATTTACTGTATTTTCACTGTCACCCACTTTTTCAGACGGGGGGGATGCCAAGAAATAATGTGGCTCAATTGTTTGGCGTAGTATTAGTTTTGTAATAGGGGGAGGCCTAGGCCACCATTATCAGTGTACTTGGACAGTATCAGACGGCTTGATATGTTGTTGTTTTTTTGCCCGCCCAGATGAATCTCCCGAACAAGGATTGTAGGACATGTGCTGCAACCTTAATCGGGAGCGTTTGGAATAAATACAATTATTTAGGAAGAGCTTTAATTTTCACTGCATTGAGCCTGCTTATCCAAGATATGTACAGTGATTTCCAGGTTGATATGTCTTGCTGAAGCCTTCTGAGTAGTGGGGTGTAATTGGTTCAATACAAGTGGGAGTATTGCTTGGTGTCATATATACCAAGTTAATGAATCTGGGTGGGTTGCCATTGAAAATTGTAAGCGGATTCTAAAATCGATCGTATTTATGTACGTGGGATATGTAGGGATAGCGCCTCGGATTTCCCTTAGTTGATTTTGGAAATTGAAAGGGTACCGAATTGTTTCAATTCTTGCATCATGGGAGGAAGAGAGACAATAGGATCAGTCAAAGTAAAAAGAACATCATCTGCAAATAGTGATATTTTGTGGTGTTGGTAACCCAGGGAGACACGGGAGATGCCACTGTTGGCTCTAATGCGTGCAGCTAATGGTTCAATACAGAGTGTGAAGAGCAAAGGTGAGAGGGGGCATCACTACCTAGTACCATTACTCAGTTTGAAGTTCGCAGAGCAAACACCATTGGACGTGACCACTGAGGAGGGGTTGTGACAGAGAGTCTGGATAGCATGAAAAAAGTGATCACTGAAGCCGAAAGCTTTAAGGGTATGGAATAGGGAGGCCAATCCCGGGCCGTTTTTTCAATCCCGGGATTCGGGATTTAAAAACAGTCAATCCCGGGATTCCTGGGATTGCAGTAGGGATCAGAGAAAGTTGTAGGGAGCAGCGCTGGAGGGAGGGTGTAGGTAGCGGTGCGGGGAGGTAGGGAGGGTGTAGGTAGCGGTACGGGACTCAGGAGGGAGAGTGTAGGTCGCGGCAGGGAGGGAGGAAGGCTGTAGGGAGCACCACTGAATGGAGGGAGGGTGGGTGTAAGTAATAGTACTTACTATTAGACGGGCGGCAACCATTAACACACAGAACACGGCGGCATGTCAAATGAAGCGCCGGCCGCCAGCCAACCAGAGCTGGCGGACCGGCAGCCAATCAGGGAAGCGGCCGCAGCAGTCGCTCCTGATTGTCTGCCGCTGCAGCTTCCCTGATTGGCTGCCGGTCCGCCAGGTCTGATTGGCTGGCGGCCGGTGCTACATTTGAAGTGACGCCGCGTTCAACTTGTTCATGGCTGCCGCCTAATATTAGTAAGTACTATTACTTACACACCCTCCCGCCGCCGCGCATGCGCAGTATAATCCCGGGATTCAAAGCCCGGCATTTTTGGGCCCAAATCCCGGGATCCCGCCGATCCCGGGATTGGCCTCCCTAGTATGGAATAAGGATGGCCAAGTAACTCGGTCGAAAGCTTTTTTCGTCATCCATTGCCGAAGGCAGTTTGAGGGGGCACCAAACATTTAAGCTTTTAGGTATCCCTTCCCTATAGCCTGCCTCCATGCTCAGGCTCCTCATACCCTTTTCAGACAGAAAACCCGGCATTTCAGTGCCGGCTCGTTTTGCCAGGCTCTGTCTGACCCCCCTTTCACACAGAGAAGCAAATTACTTGGTCAAGAATTTCGACCCGGTAATTTGCGGATCAACACGGGTATTTTGTCTGTGTGAAAGGATCAACCTGGGTCAAAATTCCCGCGTCTCCAACCCTCATAAATTCCTGGGTCGAAAAAGGACCCGTGTTTTTCGTGAATTTACTAGGTTGAACTTCTTTACCCTGTCATTTCATTTTCTGTGTGAAAGGGGTATTATTTTCTGTTTGGTGCCAGCAGTAGTCGGTTCGCTGTTTAAACAGTGGGGCTGCTTCTAAGAAGCCTCAAGCTTTTCATTTATTATGTTTTTTTTCTTGTTTCACTACTTCTGAGTAGCAGCGCTAGGCTGTCTTATGGACACCAGCGCTGCTGCTCCACCACCCCCTGCTGGCGCTGAAACTCCGGCTCAGGCCAGGTACTTCCGGTGGGGTACGGGGAGTGGTGGCTAGCGCAGCTCGCTTGGGAGGCAGGTAAGGCGGGTTCCCGCTCATGCTCAGGGCGCCATTCCACTGCAGTCTTCTCGCCACTGAGCTGCTGCTTCACCCTCCTCCCTCATTAGAGACCCACGACAGCCATCTTCAATGCAGCTACAGGTCTCCGGGAACGCTGGGTCCAGTCTCCCTGTACACCTCTCCAAGGAGCCAGATTATACAGCGCTAACATCCTACCAGCTACTGCTGCTGTGTAGTTGATTTAGTGCCCACTGCATTGTATTTATATTGTATTCTACATTATCTGTGACTTGTGCTAGTGCTGCTGTGTGTTCTTTTCTGTTACGCCCTAGAGCATGCTGGGGACTCCAAAAGGACCATTGGGTATAGACGGAATCCGCAGGAGCTTGGGCACACTAATAAGACTTTGCCTGGGTGTGAACTGGCTCCTCCCTCTATGACCCTCCTCCAGACCTCAGTTAGACTTTGTGCCCTGGAGTGACTGGACACACACTAGGGGAGCTCTACTGAGTTTCTCTAGAAAATACTTTTGTTAGGTTTTTTATTTTCAGGGAGACCTGCTGGCTACAGGTTCTCTGCATCGTGGGACTGAGGGAAGAGAAGTCAGACCTACTTCTTCTTAGTTAAAGGCTCTGCTTCTTAGGCTACTGGACACCATTAGCTCCAGAGGGTTCGATCACTTGGTTCGCCTAGCTGCTTGTTCCCGGAGCCGCGCCGTCACCCCCCTCACAGAAGCCAGAAGAAAGAAGCCGGGTGAGTATGAGAAGATCCGAAGACATCAGACGGCAGAAGACTTCAGTAATGAGGTACTGCGCAGCGGTAGCGCTGCGCTCCATGCTCCCACACACTTCACCAACAGCACTCGCAGGCTGCAGGGCGCTGGGGGGGGAGCGCCCTGGGCGGCACGTTACTGGGGTCATTTGAGCTGGCATGCAGGCATAGTCGGTGCACAGGCACCGTATTTCATACCCCCGCCAGCATACATTATTTGAATTTTAGCGGGTCTGAAGCGCGCCCCGGGAAGGGGTGGGGCTTAGCCGCACAGCTCACCGGCGCCATTTTCTCTCATCCACAGCCGCTGCAGAGACACTGGCCCGGGACCTCCAAGCTCCTTGCAAGTAAAAGGGAGCAAAACGAGGGGGGGGGGGGGGGGCACAGATAAATTGGTGCTTTTTTATCCTTAAGGGCAGCGCTGGCATCATAGATTATTGTGGTGTGATCTATGGGCGCTGGGGTGTGAGCTGGCATATTCTCTCTGTGTTTCTCTCTCCAGACTTCCCTGTGGGTCTGTCCCCTCATTTTGGGCAGTGTGGGTGTGTCGGTACTACGTGTCGGCATGTCTGAGGCCGAGTGTTCCTCCCCGGAGGAAGGTACTGGGGGCACAGAAAAGCAGTTGGATATGACTCTGTCGGCACAGCCGACACCTGATTTGGTTACTAGGGGGGTCATTCCGAGTTGTTCGCTCGGTAAAAATCTTCGCATCGCAGCGATTTTCCGCTTAATGCGCATGCACAATGTCCGCACTGCGACTGCGCCAAGTAAATTTGCTATGCAGTTAGGAATTTTACTCACGGCTTTTTCATCGTTCTGGCGATCGTAATGTGATTGACAGGAAATGGGTGTTACTGGGCGGAAACAGGCCGTTTTATGGGCGTGTGGGAAAAAACGCTACCGTTTCCGGAAAAAACGCAGGAGTGGCCGGAGAAACGGAGGAGTGTCTGGGCGAACGCTGGGTGTGTTTGTGACGTCAAACCAGGAACGACAAGCACTGAAATGATCGCAGATGCCGAGTAAGTCTGGAGCTACTCAGAAACTGCTACGAGGTGTGTAATCGCAATATTGCGAATACATCGTTCGCAATTTTAAGATGCTAAGATTCACTCCCAGTAGGCGGCGGCTTAGCATGAGCAAATCTGCTAAAATCCGCTTGCGAACGAACAACTCGGAATGACCCCCTATGTTAGGTACACTTAATGCAAATGTGGCCTTATTGTCTAAGAGGCTGGATAAGTCTGAGTCTCAGACACAAGTATGGAGGAAATCCATGGAGGATGCTTTGGCTCAGGTGCAGACCCCTTCAGGGTCACAAAAACGTTCGTTTACCCAGATGGTAGATACGGATACCGACACGGACTCTGATTCCGATGTCGATTTTAATGAGGCTACTTTACACCCAAGGGTAGTTAAGAGTATTCAGTACATGATTGTGGCTATTAAAGATGTTTTACGTATCTCTGACGAACCTGCTGTGCAGGAAACAAGGATTTGTTTATTTAAAGGGAAAAAACCTGAGGTGAAGTTTCCCCCCTCTCATGAAATGAATGCTCTTTGTGAAAAGGCTTGGGAGTCACCGGACAAGAGATGGCAGATTCCCAAGCGAATTTTCATGGCGTATCCTTTCCCCTCTGATGACAGGGAAAAATAGGAGTTGTCTCCAAATGTCGACAAGGCTTTATCCCGATTGTCCAAGAAGGTGGCGCTTCCGTCCCCTGACACGGATGCTCTTAAGGATCCAGCGGATCGCAAGCTGGAGACGAAATTGAAGTCCATTTTCATTAATACTGGTGCATTGCTCAGGCCTGCGGTAGCGTCGGTATGGGTGAGTAGTGCTATTGCAAAGTGGGCTGAGAATTTGGATTCTGATATGGATACCCTTGATAGGGATAACATTAATTTGACTCTTCGTTATATCAAGGACGCGGAAGATTACCTGAAAGATGCGGCAAGGGATGTGGGCCTCTTGGGATCAAGAGCCAATGCCATGGCGGTCTCGTCTATGAGGGCGCTGTGGACTCATCAATGGAATGCTGATGCCGACTCCAAGAAGAATATGGAAGCTCTCCCTTTTAAAGGTAGTGTCTTGTTTGGTGACGGCCTTGCTGACCTGGTGTCTACTGCTACTGCGGGTAAGTCATCTTTCCTTCCTTATGTCCCCACACAACAGAAAAAGGCACTCCATCATCAGATGCAGTCCTTTCGGCCTAATAGATACAAAAAAGGAAAGGGCTCGTCTTTCCTCGCTTCAAAGGGTAGAGGAAGGGGAAAGAAGTTGCCCGCCGTGTCGGGCTCCCAGGACCAGAAGTCCTCCTCCGCCTCTACCAAATCCACCGCATGACGCTGGGGCTCCCCTGCGGGAGTCCGTACTGGTGGGGGGCCGTCTCCGTTTCTTCAGTCAGGTCTGGTTTCAATCGGCCCTGGATCCTTGGGTCTTAGACATAGTGTCCCAGGGGTACAAACTGGAGTTTCAGGAGATGCCCCCCGCCACTTTTTCAAGTCGGCCTTGCCAGCCTCTCTTCCGGAAAGAGAAGTGGTAACTGCTGCAATACAAAAGCTGTGTCAACAGAGGGTTGTTGTGCTGGTTCCTCCGTCCCAACGGGGGGAGGCTTCTATTCGAGCCTCTTTGTCATGCTGAAGCCGGACGGCTCGGTCAGACCGATTCTGAACCTGAAATCCCTCAATCCATACTTGAAAATTTTCAAGTTCAAGATGGAGTCTCTTCGAGCGGTGATCTCCAGCCTCGAAGGGGGGGGGGGGGGGATTTTATGACGTCAGTCGACATAAAGGATGCTTACTTACACATCCCGATATACCCTCCTCATCAGGCCTTCCTGAGGTTTGTGGTGTAGGATTGTCATTACCAATTTCAGGCGTTGCCATTTGGGCTTTCCGTGGCCCCGAGGGTTTTCACCAAGGTAATGGCGGAAATGATGGTCCTCCTTCGCAAGCAAGGGGTCACAATTATCCCGTACTTGGACGATCTCCTGATAAAGGCGAGGTCCAAGGAACAGTTGTTAAGAAATGTGGATCTCTCCCTGTCGGTTCTGCGTCATCATGGTTGGATTCTAAATTTGCCAAAGTCTCAGTTGATCCCGGCCACTCGGCTGCCCTTCCTGGGCATGATCCTAGACACGGGGATACAGAGAGTGTTTCTGTCGGAGGACAAAGCTCTGGAAATCCAGACCATGGTCAGGGAGCTTCTGAGGCCGACAAGTGTGTCGATTCATCAATGCACTCGGGTACTAGGGAAGATGGTTGCGGCTTACGAAGGCATTCCATTTGGCAGGTTTCATGCCCGGGTGTTTCAGTGGGATCTGCTGAAAAAATGGTCCGGGTCTCACCTGCACATGCACCTGAAAATATGTCTATGTTCCAGGGCCAGGATTTCTCTCCTGTGGTGGATGCAAGGCTCTCACCTTCTAGAGGGACGCCGATTCGGAATCCAGGACTGGGTCCTGCTGACAACAGATGCAAGTCTCCGAGGCTAGGGAGCAGTCACGCAAGGAAGAAATTTCCAGGGAAAATGGTCAAGCCAGGAATCTTGTCTCCACATAAATGTTCTCGAGTTGAGAGCCATTTACAACGGCCTGCTGCAAGCAAAGAACCTTCTTCAGGGCCTCCCTGTCTTGATCCAGTCGGACAACATAACAGCGGTGGCGTACGTAAACCGCCAAGGCGGAACAAGGAGCAGGGCGGCTATGGCGGAGGCCAAAAGAATCCTTCGCTGGGTGGAACAGCACATGAGTGCTCTGTCAGCAGTCTTCCTCCCGGGCGTGGACAACTGGAAAGCAGACTTCCTCAGCAGACACGATCTCCATCCTGAAGAGTGGGCTCTTCATCAAGAGGTATTTGCAGAAGTGACAAGGCGTTGGGGAATTCCTCTGATAGACATGATGGCGTCTCACCTCAACAAGAAGCTTCCGAGGTATTGTTCTAGGTCAAGGGACCCCCAGGCCAGTGCAGTGGACGCCCTGGTGACTCCGTGGGTGTTTCAGTCGGTGTATGTGTTCCCTCCGCTTCCTCTCATTCCAAAGGTGCTGAGGATCGTACGACGAACAGGGGTTCAGGCGATACTCGTCGTTCCAGGTTGGCCATGGAGGGCCTGGTATCCGGATCTTCAGGAATTACTAGTGGAAGATCCCTGGCCGCTTCCTCTAAGAGAGGACCTGTTACGGCAGGGACCCTGCGTGTTTCAAGACCTACTGCGGCTGCGTTTGACGGCGTGGAAGTTGAGCGCCAAATCTTAGCTCGGAATGGTATTCCCGGGGAGGTCATCCCCACTCTCCTTAAAGCTAGGAAGGAGGTTACGGCGAAACATTATCACCGTATTTGGAGGAAGTATGTTTCGTGGTGTGAAACCAAAGCAGCTCCTGGGGAGGTGTTTCACTTGGGTCGGTTTCACCATTTTTTGCAGGCAGGCGTCGATGCAGGCCTAAAATTGGGTTCCATCAAAGTGCAGATTTCAGCTTTATCTATTTTCTTTCAGAAAGAATTGGCCGTCCTTCCAGAGGTTCAGACTTTTGTGAAGGGAGTACTGCATATCCATCCTCCTTTTGTGCCGCCGGTGGCGCCGTGGGATCTTGAAGTGGTCTTGCAGTTCCTTATGTCTCACTGGTTTAAACCTTTGCGTAAGGTTGAGTTAAAGTTTCACACTTGGAAAGTGGTCATGCTTTTGGCTCTGGCATCTGCCAGGCGAGTGTCAGAGTTGGCGACCTTGTCTCACAAGAGCCATTATTTGATCTTCCATTCGGATAGAGCGGAAGTGAGGACTCGTCAACAATTTCTGCCGAAGGTGGTTTCTTCGTTTCACATTAACCAGCCTATCGCGGTACCTGTGGCTACAGATGCTGTGGCGGTTCCAAAGTCTCTTGATGTTGTAAGAGCTTTGAAAATTTACGTCACCAGAACGGCTATTACCAGGAAAACAGAGGCTTTGTTTGTCCTGTATGCTTCCAACAAGATTGGAAATCCTGCTTCTAAGCAAACTATTGCACGCTGGATTTGTAATACAATTCAGCAAGCTCATTCTTCGGCTGGGCTACCGTTGCCGAAGTCAGTAAAGGCCCATTCTACCAGAAAGGTGGGCTCATCTTGGGCGGCTGCCCGAGGGGTCTCGGCACTTCAGCTTTGCCGAGCAGCTACGTGGTCGGGTTCAAACACCTTTGCTAAGTTTTACAAGTTTGATACCCTGGCTGATGAGGACCTCATGTTTGCTCAGTCGGTGCTGCAGAGTCGTCCGCACTCTCCCGCCCGTTCTGGAGCTTTGGTATAGACCCCATGGTCCTTTTGGAGTCCCCAGCATCCTCTAGGACGTAAGAGAAAATAGGATTTTAATACCTACCGGTAAATCCTTTTCTCCTAGTCCGTAGAGGATGCTGGGCGCCCATCCCTGTGCGGACTGTTACTTGCAGTTGTTGTATTTCTGGTTATATTTGTTTACACATGGGTTGTATATTAGTTATATTCAGCTTGTTGCTATTATTGTTAGTTCATACTGTTATCTGGTTTGTTGCTACTCCGGTTGTACAGTATGTTTGTGGTCATAGGTGTGCGCAGGGGGGGTGCCTGGTGCGCACAGGCACCCCCTAATGTCTGGAACCCCGATCTCACATGCCTGATGCAGCGATCGCCGAGCAGGCTGATTACTGTCCCCTCTGCGCTGCACCCTGTCAGAAATGCATTACTGACTGGATGCCTGGGTTAATCAAGGGTGCCACTGACACCGGCTTTCAAATTCCCAGCTCCACCTCCATGTACAAAAACAGTGTGATGTGACGTGATTACATCATGCTGTTCGCATGCCCACCCGTCACACCCGCCACATACACACCTCTCTTTCTATGCTATGCCAACGCCAGCCACTGATGAGGAGCAGCATACAGCCAGCGTTCCTCTTAGGAAGACAAATTCAATACTGGCAGGCGGCCGGCTGCAGCATTGACACGTCACTCATTTTTCCAGCAGCATCAGTACTAGTCTGCGACAGTCAGTGTCAGTGAGTGACTGACTTGTAAGTAAGCTTGTGCAGCTTGCAGGGGAAAGAGAGGTGCAGCAAGACCAGGCTGAGGAGGAGCAGTGTAATTGCAGTGAGTGCCATCAGGGGTGTTTGTTTGGTGCACACCACATCTGACAATGTATCTCGTTTATTAGGATTGGTACAAAGATGGATATTTTATATGTGTTGACCATCAATAGATGGTGCTAGACACACCCAAAAGGCGGTGCTAGACACCCCCCCCCCTGACGGTGCACCCCCTAATAAAATGTGCTGCGCACGCCAGTGTTTGTGGTGTGGGCTGGTATGTTTCTCGCCCTTAGTTTAAAACAAAAATCCTTTCCTCGAAATGTCCGTCTCTCCTGGGCACAGTTCCTATAACTAAGGTCTGGAGGAGGGGCATAGAGGGAGGAGCCAGTTCACACCCAGTCAAAGTCTTTTTAGTGTGCCCAAGCTCCTACGGATCCCGTCTATACCCCATGGTCCTTTTGGAGTCCCCAGCATCCTCTACGGACAAGGAGAAAAGGATTTTCCGGTAGGTATTGAAATCCCATTTTTTCATACATCCGTGTCAGCACATAACTGTCCCTTTTTCTTTCCTTTCACCCTAAAACCAGGCGTTAAGGGTTCTACAATTGTCACAACTTACAGAGCTGGTGAAGTTAGTCACAGTACTGTTATTGTTGTACACTACCTGTTGCCATATTGTGTGTTGTAATCCCCTTGCAGCTATGTCTAGCAAAGGCAAGGGTCGCAAAGACGCTGAGGCACCTCTGTTAGTCTCGTATAAGTCCTGTTCTGCAGGTTTATCTCCTCAGGACATTATGCGGGATGATTTGTGTACTGCCCGTTATGCGTCTCTCAATCCAGCACCACCAGCCCCTGCGCAGGAACCCCCTGGGCTTCTTTTTCACAGTTACTGGGTCAGATAGCTGTATGCCCGGCAACCCCTGCAATTACACCACTATGGATTTTCCTCAGCAGGTACATCCTCTCATACCAATGCCTCAGGCTATGCCAGTCCCAGCCCCATCTCCCCCCTGATGGATGTGCTTTCTACCTCTGTACAGAGCCTGGCTCAGACCTGCATGACTTTCCAACAGATGCTACAGAGTGACAGGCCCTTGCCCTCTAAGGCCACTATGCGTACTGTCCCCTCCTCTCAATCTACACATTCTGCTTCAGAGGCATCATCTGATGAAACAGAGGATGCTGATGTCTATCTCTCTGAGTCTCCCTCCGAGTGAGAGGAGCTCCAGTCTTCCTTTGATGTATTTGCCATTGTAAGAGCTGTCGAATATATTCTTCAAATAGAAGAAGAGGAGCCTGCTCCTGAATCGAAACATTCTCAGCTCTTTAATTGCCAAAAGGTAGTTAAGGATGAATTTCCTCGGTCAGAACATCTTATGGAGCTCAGACGGAAACAATTCTTTTGCACAGGACCCTCCTTCATATACCAACAAGGTTGCGGCCCTCCACCAGGTTCTTCAATCTTTCCTGCAATTAGGAATGCCCTTTGAGCTGTCTAATACGCCCAGGGTCTTTACCAAAATCATGGCAGTTATGGTGGCACTACTATGTCATCAGGGAGTCAGACTGCTCCCTTATATGGATGACCTGCTCCTTCTGGCACATTCCCGAGAGGTCCTAAACGTCATTTCCAACTAACTATTGCATTCCTACAGCAACAGGGCTGGCCCATCAACTGGACAAAGTCATCCCTCACGCCTTTACAACAGATGCTACATCTGGAAGCTCTCCTGGAGTCTCGGGTCAAGAGGCTTTTCCTGCCTGGAGACAAAATTTCAGCACTACAGCACCTCATACGCAGATTGCTGCACAGTCATCGAGTGTCCATCCACTCAGCCATACAAGTCCTGGGGTCCATGGTGTCCACCTTCAACATGGTGGAGTATGCCCAGTTCCACTCCAGGCCCCTTCAACACCTGATTCTGTCTTGGTGGAATGGACAACTCCATCTGATCAATTCCCAGACTATGGTCTTCTCTCCAGAGTTCTGTCGGTCCCTAACCTGGTGGCTCAAGATGGAACGCCTTAAAAAGGGGCGACCATTCTGGATTCCAAATTGGGTACTTCTAACCACACATGCCAGTCTCCATGGATGGGGCGCAGTGACCAGACAACATTCCTTTTAGGGCCATTGGACTCCTGCAGAGAGCTGCCTGCCAATCAATGTTCTGGTGCTCAGAGCTGTCTACAGAGCCCTCACTCTAGCACAGGAGCTGCTCAGCGGCAGACCAGTCCAGATTCAGTCTGACAACGCCACCGCAGTGGACTACCTCAACCATCCGAGTGGCACTCACAGCCAGTTGGTAATGCAGGACGTCACCCTCATTCTAACGCCGTATTCCAGCCAATTTAGCAGTCTTCATCCCGGGAACACTCGACTGTGAAGCGGACTTCCTCACACAGCAAGACATCATGCCGGTAAGTGGTCTCTACACCCAGAGGTTTTCCACCTCCTGGTGCACAAGTGAGGCCAACCGGATGTGGATCTCATGGTCTCCTGCAAGGTTCCCGTATACCGATCCAGGACAAGGGATTCCGAAGCAGCCTTCGTGGATGCCCTGGCAGTAAGGTGGAACTTTCATCTGCCATATGTCTTTCCTCCAGTCTCCCTTCTTCACCAGGTTCTGCGAAAGTTCAAGCAGGAAGGAAGCATTGTACTCCTGGTAGCTCCAGCATGGCCCAGGCGTCATTGGTTCTCCGATCTTCTGGGTCTCTCCATTGACGCTCTCTTTTACACTTCCTGTACGACCAGACCTGCTGTCTCAGGGTTCCTGTCTCTACCCAGACCTAGCCTGTCTGTCTTTGACGTCGCGGCTCTTGAGGCATCCATCCTAAGGTCCACTCTGTGGGTCAAACCATGTTCAGAGCATGAAAACCGGACTCTGTCTGTATCTATTACAGGGTGTGGCATACGTACACTGCTGCAAAACAAAGAAATCAATGAGTGCGCACTGGAGCAGCTGGACAGTGACCACTTCCCCTGAAGGTTCCCTTTCCCTTCACCAAGTGCTCAAAATAATGTAAAAAATGGAAAGAGGACTTTGCTGGGGCAGGTGGATATCTTTCTCTGTCCTTTCCTCTGGAGTCCTGTGCGATCACCGATGCGTTTCAACCCCTATGCTGGGGTCTTTTTCAAGGTGCAAATGTAGATGGTTGGTATGCTGCTCCCGAACTGATATTTCCACAGGTCAGTGACCAATCCCTACACTTCCACGCAACTGGACCCTATACATCAAAATTACACCATGCCCCATGGTCCCTTGCTGCGGGCGGAGTCCCGGTCTGCCTGCTTTATGTTTACCAATTGCCATGGTTACACCATGTCCATCCCCGGCAATGCGTCCCTCGTTCGTAGGATACTTCTGGTTTTAAGAGCCGGCTCCTAGCAACAGACAGTTGTTTCGGCATGGCAGAATGTTCTAAATTACACATCCTTGTCCCGCTCCGTCTTTATAGCATAGTCTTACGATGACGTTAATTAACTTTTACTTTGACAAAAAGACAAATTGAAGGCGCTGTCCAGAATAGAGACTGTTTATTAAAATAACTTGTAATTAAACATGAAAAATAATATACCCTTTGGCTACTATTCTTCGAATATTCAATAAAACATCAAGTTTATTAAAAGACACTTATCTTAAAATTTGCTACTAGCACAGCTGTGTACAATAGTTACACTTGCAGATAAATCGACACTAGCTACACCATCTGAAACAATTGTAACATATTCTATACCACAGTGAAGCACTATTCATTTCAATACAGCCTACTGCAAACTATAAATCCAGACTTATCTAGAGGATTAAATTACCACACATAATAGTATTTATGATTGCTTGTATCCTCCCGCTGGTAGGTAGTAATTATTATTCACAGTGCTGTTGAAATAAAATCCATTAAGAATTTAATGAGGTGAAAAAGCTGTCAGTTTTACTGGTCTCTTTTGTAAAGGTTCTAACGGGCGTCCCCGTTTGCTGACACTTAAATATGGCAATAACGTTTTGAAGACTGTTATTTCAGATATATTTCACAGTCAATTGCGGAGCCACTGCGGCTATCTGTAGTTAGTGCTCACGCATGTGATATCCTTGAAATCCCACATTAAGGAAACTACACACTTCCTACAAAAATTGGAAAGTGTTGAATGGAAGAGTACGTACAAACTCCTCACCTGTGATGTTGAGGCATTATATACGAATATCCCGCACTCCACTGGACTGTCTGCAGTAGATTACTATTTGAAACAAGACACAGCACTTTCTGATTTATCACGGGAGTTTATTTTAACAGCAATTGAATTTATACTAACTCACAATTATTTTTTGTTTGACACTCAATATTATTTACAGACACATGGGACCGCCATGGGGACCAGGTTCGCGCCGAGCTTCGCCAACCTCTATATGGGACTCTTTGAGGAGCGTCTCATTTGGGGTGGCGGGTTCGGTGCGAGCATGGTCCTCTATGGGAGGTACATAGATGATTTATTTTTCATTTGGGATGGGGATTTTGAGTCAATCACAGGTTTTGTTGAGCACTTGAATACAAATGATTTTGGTTTAAAATTCACGAGTACTTATAGTGACACAGTTATTAATTTTTTGGATATAACAGTCAGTGTAGTGGATGACTGGATACGTACCTCAACTTACACTAAAAGTGTAGACTGTAAAAAATATCTCATTTATCGGAGTTGCCATCATAGGAAATGGAAAGAAAATATACCGAAAGGGCAGTTTCTCCGTCTAAAGAGAAATTGTTCCCAAAAGGATGTTTTTGAAGAACAATCGGTTCTGATGTATAAATCCTTTGTGGAACAAGGATATCCAGATGATCTGTTACTTAGAGCACTTGAAGATGTAGGAAAAATAGAACGATCAACATTGCTAAATGGTAATGTATCAAAGAAAATTGCAAAAGGTTTAGAGACTAGCCCCCTGCTTTTCATAACTCAATACAATTCAGCTGCACAGCAGATTAAATCTATTGTTGAAAGAAATATACAACTGTTAAAACATGATAAATTTCTAGACCCTGTATTAAAAGATAAAAGGAAGGTAGTGTTTAGGAAGTCCAGAAACCTAAAACAAAAATTGGCACCCAATATGTTACGAAGAAATAAATTAGGCGATCCAATGAGCCATAGTACAACATTAGATTGGTTACCACCAAAACCTAAAGGGTTCTTTAGGTGTGGACGGAATGGATGCATGACCTGCCCACATGCAGAACATAGGAGTAATATGGTCACTTCCCATACAGATGGAAATTCCCATCCATTAGAAGACTTTATGAACTGTCAGTCTACATATGTGATCTATGTTCTGACATATGGGTGTGGAATCCAATATGTGGGTCGCACCATTCGTAGTCTAAATGTCAGGTTCCTAGAACATAGGAGGGAGTTAGTTAACCAATCCAAAAATCATAGTCTACCAAGACATCTAACGAATTGTGAAAAAGGGAAATTAAAAGATCTACAAGTAAAGGCTATTGAACAGATCAAAGTGACTGTTAGGGGGGAAGATAGATATCGTGAATTATGTAAAAAAGAGGCTTTCTGGATATTTAAGTTGGGAACATTGGTACCGTATGGTCTTAATGATACTATTGAACTAAATACCATCTAGGGGGTTTAGAATAGATTTATAGTCCGTCCTTGTCTTTATTATTAATTATAGATAATTTAGTCTCATATAAATATATATTTCTAATGGAAATCCTTTCTAAAGATTGAAACTAGTGATCCTGTACTGTGATTGTTACTAGGGTTTATTATTAGATCACCAAGTATCAAGATAATGGTATAGTCTTAGAGGGATTTAGATCAAATACCCATTTCCTGCTTGTTATATTCGAATAGATCTCATAATCTAATTGTCAATTACAGTGTTCTATATGAATGAGATATATATATAGAAATCATAGGGAGGGAGTAATAATTATTAACTAATAATTATTGATTGATAAGAATTTATAAATAATTGACTATAATATTAAGTAGTGATGTTTTGTGTGTGTCGGCTGTCATAGAAATGGTCCCAATAAATAGGGACTTTATTAGTGAGATTTATTAGTATGATAATGTAAGGAATTTTATATGTTTCTTAATTTTACTACTCTATGTGCGCGACGCTGAAAACTAATTGATAGTGAAAGGGTTAAAGCACCTGATGAGATGATGATTGCTGCATTCTGTGAGGATAAAAGCAGTGGGTCTGAAGGGGGAGGTATACTTCTGATGAAACAGCCATTAACACGAGGCTGAGAAACGCGTTAGTGTTACCCCTACACTTATGGACACAACCATCTGAAACAAGATTAATCTCCCAGTGCCGGTGAGATTTTGTTCTGCTCCCGGAGATCGTGAGGTGACTCTGGTTAGCCGCTAGAGCCGCTCCCGCAATAGCCGGAAGATTGCCCCGGCTCCAGCTGCCCGTACCTAATCAAATCGGAGGCGGACTACGAGATCTCTACTGTGAGACCTCCGGCGCAGAGGTCAGCGGTGGTACCGCCGAGCTTAACGTGGGGACGAACGCTTGACGGGAGATGCAGCTCTAGGCGGCCAGATCCAAAAAGGCACGGGTGAGCACTAACTACAGATAGCCGCAGTGGCTCCGCAATTGACTGTGAAATATATCTGAAATAACAGTCTTCAAAACGCTATTGCCATATTAAAGTGTCAGCAAACGGGGACGTCCGTTAGAACCTTTACAAAAGAGACCAATAAAACTGACAGCTTTTTCACCTCATTAAATTCTTAATGGATTTTATTTCAACAGCACTGTGAATAATAATTACTAGCTACCAGCGGGAGGATACAAGCAATCATAAATACTATTATGTGTGGTATTTTAATCCTCCAGATAAGTCTGGATTTATAGTTTGCAGTAGGCTGTATTGAAATGAATAGTGCTTCACTGTGGTATAGAATATGTTACAATTGTTTCAGATGGTGTAGCTAGTGTCGATTTATCTGCAAGTGTAACTATTGTACACAGCAGTGCTAGTAGCAAATTTTAAGATAAGTGTCTTTTAATAAACTTGATGTTTTATTGAATATTCGAAGAATAGTAGCCAAAGGGTATATTATTTTTCATGTTTAATTACAAGTTATTTTAATAAACAGTCTCTATTCTGGACAGCGCCTTCAATTTGTCTTTTTGTTTTGGTGCTATAATCAGTGGGACTCAACAACCCATTTTTTGAGGGCAGCAGTCCATAATAGGGAAGATTAGTACTAATTAAGGTTTAGTTGTGACAGCCGACACACACTTCAGTATAGCGCTTTATATTGGGTTTTTAGTTTAGTTTAACTTTTACTTTGCCCTGAGTTTTTCACTTAATAAGCCGGTGAGTGCCGCGACATCACTTCCGGTGACGTGTCTTATTACATAAAGATGTAAACAAATCCTCTTTTTTATTATTTAATGTATCCTAGATAGCTCCTTTGGAACAAAATGGGAAAACATTTTGAAATGACATCACAATTTATAATACACACTACTATTAGCGCATATAAAAGAATAAATATACATACAAAAGGGTAAACAAATATCTAAAATATATATAAAATGAATGCATTAAGACTAATACTCAATGCATGGTAAGAAAGGGTTATAAGAACCATTTAATCTCAAAGTCACAATTAAGACCACCAGACTTCAATGTCCCTAATTCATTAATAGTTTTCAATTCTGCTCTGGCTAATTGTGTGGTGGTATCGTGACGTCTCCAATTGCCTTTGATCTGCCTAATACCACAGAATTGTTTGATGGCAGTGGTATTACTCTGATGGCATACTCTGAAATGCTCTGCTAGGGCATGTGTTGTCAATCCCTTTCTAATATTTCTCACACGTTCTCCAAACCTGACCTTAAGGGTATTGTGACGTTCTCCCAATATACCACAAACCACAGGTACAGTCTATTGCATAGATGACATTACTGCTGTTACAAGTGATGAAGTCTGATATTTTAAAATTAGTATTATTAATAGTGACCTCATTGACTTTACTGCCCTTTCCCTGGACATCTCTACAGCCTAAACACATTCCACAATGGAAAAACCTTTTAGATTTTACAGTACTCATAGGTTTTTTTGGTGGTTAGTGTGTGTCACAACTGAGGGCCTGAGCTGACGGAAGGCAGCCTCAGTTGTAGGGGCTGAGATGTACCGGAACCTGGGAGGTTGTATCAGACCCCTGGACATGTAAGTAACATGAAGAGAAACCGCCCGAAGGCGTGACCACGACAACTTGAGTAAAAGTCAATGATATTTATTTATGACAAACTCCATGCATCACAGTAGCAGTAAAAAGTAACATAAAAATCAGCAGAGAAATAATAATACATTTCCTGGGTACTACAGGGTGGCAGGGGCCACAGAGCTCTGGTGGTATGAGACAGTTCTTATTATCTGCAAGTTGGAAAGTCCTTACCAGGCTCAACTGTAGCAATGAGGAAAGCCCAGGGTCGTACCAGCTGGTGTTCCAGGGAAAGCTGGACTGCTGTAGATAAAATGCTGCTGTGGGTACTGGTTAGAACCAGACAGGTGTTGGCACGGAGTGGATACTGGCTGGAACCAGTTAAATAATAAATAAAGCTTGAGAGCGATGCAATGTAGATGAAATGTAGAATTTGAGAGCGGAGAAATAATAATACCGGTGGAGAGTGGTAAACTGCAGAAAGGACACCGGCCCTTTAAGAGAAGCTGTACACTGCTGGAAGCTGAGCTGGAAGCAGGTGATGTTGTAGCTGGAAACAGGTGAGTCCAGAATGGATCGGAGAGTCAGGCTACACCGCAGATGGAATGCTGGTGCGGGTCTCTATAGCAGAAGTCTGGAGACAGGAGCTGGAACCTGGAAGACATTCACAGAAGAGAGACAAACTGGAACAAGGTTTGACAACCAAAGCACTGACGCCTTCCTTGCTCAGGCACAACCTATTTATACCTGCAGCAAGGAAGGCATTGGCTAGGCAATTATGCAAATTAATAATACTGACAACGGATTGGTAGGAATGATCAGCTGACAGAATCCAAGATGGCTGCGCCCATGCAGACACTTGGAGGGAAGTTTGGATTGTAATCCATGTGGTCTGGAAAACAGTAATGGCGGCGCCGGCCACCGGAGACAGGAGACGCCAGGCTGACAGATGCACATCCGACCACGCGGACACAGCGGAGGCCGCGGCTGACGTAATCGCCACTCTGAATGCAGAAGCTCAGGGACGGCGGCGGAGGCCGCGGGAGACGCCATGCCAGATGTATAAGGCGTTACTGTGACTGCGTCCAGAGAGACAGGAGAGGATGCGGGAATGTGCACATCAGGATAACAGATGGGATCCGGTCCTGGAGCGCTGAGCCAGCCTTAGGAGGCATCTGATAGGTAAGAAATGGCGTCCAGATACCCGGATCGTGACAGCACCCCCCCCCTTTAGGAGTGGCCCCAGGACACTTCTTTGGCTTTTGAGGAAACTTGGAATGGAATCTCCGGACCAAGGCAGGAGCATGGACATCAGAAGCATTGGTCCATGAACGTTCCTCAGGGCCATAACCCTTCCAGTCAATAAGATACTGAAGTTGACCGTAACGGTGACGTGAGTCCAGGATCTTGGCTACTTCATACTCAACGCCTCGTTGAGTTTGGACTTTCGGAGTTGGAGGAAGTGAGGAATGAAACCGATTCAAGATTAGCGGTTTCAACAGGGAAACATGGAATGTCCTGGGTATCTTTAAGAAGGGAGGCAACTGGAGTCTGTAAGCAACAGGATTGATGACTTGATCAATTTTAAAAGGACCGATGTAGCGAGGTGCAAACTTCATACTGGGAACTCTTAACCTCAAATTCTTCGTGGATAACCATACCCGATCACCGACCTTGAGAGCAGGAACTGCTCGACGCTTCTTATCCGCAAACTTCTTGTACCTGAACGATGCCTTGAGCAGAGCTGATCGTACGCTCTTCCAGATATTGGCAAACTGATGCAAGGTGATATCCACTGCGGGAACAGAAGTTGCTGGAAGCGGTTGGAACTCAGGGACTTTAGGGTGGAATCCAAAGTTGGTGAAGAATGGTGTTGAAGAAGATGAAGAATGATACTGGTTGTTATGACAGAACTCGGCCCAGGGAAGTAATTGAACCCAGTCATCTTGAGAGGAGGACACATAGATGCGGAGGAAGGACTCCAAGTCCTGATTCACCCTCTCAGTTTGACCATTGGTCTGAGGATGGTAAGCCGTGGAAAACTTTAGCTTGACTTGGAGGGCTTGACATAAACTTCGCCAGAATTTGGCTGTGAATTGAACTCCTCGATCTGAGATAATTTCTTCTGGAAGACCGTGGAGTCGAAAGATCTCTTGTATGAATACTTGAGCCAACTTGGAAGCTGACGGAAGACCGGTGAGAGGAATGAAGTGTGCCATCTTGGTGAACCGGTCAACTACCACCCAGATGGTATTAAACTTGTTGCACATGGGCAAATCTGTAATAAAATCCATCGACAAATGGGTCCATGGTCGACAGGGAACAGATAGTGGAACCAGTTGCCCCGCAGGCGACTGGCGGGATACTTTATGTTGAGCACACTTTGGGCAAGATGCAATAAACTCCAAAACGTCCTTTTTCAGAGTTGGCCACCAATAGGACCTAGAGATAAACTCCAGGGTTTTTTGGATACCTGTATGTCCGGCAAAGCGGGAAGCATGGGCCCAATGCATGAGCTTCTTCCTTAGTGTCGGCTTCACAAAACTTTTCCCTGATGGGGGCGTAGAGTCCATCCCTACCGTGGAGAATGCCAACGGACTTATAATAGGATGCTTGTCTGAAGACTCTGACTCATTTTCTTGCTCCCATGAGCGGGAAAGGGCATCGGCCTTGCGATTCTGAGAGCCCGGACAGAACTGGAGTTTAAAGTCGAACCTGGAAAAGAAAAGTGCCCATCTGGCCTGACGAGGGTTGAGACATTGTGCGCCTTTCAGATATAGAAGGTTCTTGTGGTCTGTAAGGATGGTGATTGAATGAGAAGCTCCCTCCAACAGATATCTCCACTCCTCTAGAGCGAGCTTGATGGCTAGCAACTCCTGGTCGCCAATGGCATAGTTGCGCTCCGCTGGGGAGAACTTCCGTGAGAAGAAACTGCAAGGATGTAAATGGCCATCTTTAGCCCTCTGAGATAACACCGCTCCTACTCCAACGGAGGAGGCATCCACCTCTAGGATGAAAGGAGAGTCGATGTCAGGCTGTTTCAGGACAGGCGCAGAGATGAACCTCTGTTTTAAAAGATGAAAAGCTTGCATGGCTTCTTCAGACCACTTGGACGGGTTAGCACCCTTCTTGGTGAAAGCAGTAATAGGCGCCACAATGGTGGAAAAGTCTCGTATAAACTTTCGGTAATAATTGGCGAACCCTAAGAACCTCTGGACCCCTTTGAGGGTTAAGGGTACCGGCCAATTCTGGATTGCTTGTAGTTTCTCAGGATCCATCTCTAGTCCGGAACCGGACACAATGTACCCTAGAAACGGAATGGACTTGACTTCAAAGACGCATTTCTCTAATTTGCAATAGAGATGATTGACACGGAGACGGGACAGAACCTCCTTTACCCAAAAACGATGTTCCTCTAAATTGTTGGCAAAAATGAGGATATCATCTAGATAGACCACGACATGACGGTATAGAATGTCTCTGAAGATCTCATTGACGAAATGCTGGAAGACAGCTGGAGCATTGCTCAATCCGAAGGGCATGACGAGGTACTCATAATGTCCGTCACGGGTGTTAAATGCGGTCTTCCACTCGTCACCCTCACGGATCCGGATGAGATTGTATGCACGTCTCAAGTCCAGCTTTGTAAAGATGGTAGCTCCGCTAACTCTGTCAAAGAGCTCAGTAATCAGGGGTAAAGGATAGCGGTTCTTGATGGTAATGTCGTTCAAACCTCTGTAGTCGATGCACGGCCGCAGACCACCATCTTTCTTTTTTACAAAAAAGAAGCCTGCGCCGGCTGGAGAAGAAGAAGGTCGAATGAACCCCTTTGCTAGGTTCTCTTTAATGTATTCCTCCATAGAATGCGTCTCGGGCAGAGACAACGGATAAGTTCGGCCTCGAGGTGGAACCTTCCCTGGAACGAGATCAATCGGGCAGTCCCATTCTCTATGAGGAGGAAGGATATCAGCAGAAGCTTTACTGAACACATCCGTGAAATCTTGATATGGAGGAGGTGGAACATCAGACGACCTGGGGGAGGAAGAACAGACAGGCAACACTTTAAACAAACATGTCTCAGCACAGGAGGGACCCCATGCCAGGATTTGCGTAGTCGTCCAATCAATTGTAGGATTGTGAAGACGGAGCCATGGAAGGCCCAGGACCACAGGATGTGTGGCTCTTGGAATCACTAAAAGTGAAATAAGTTCGGAATGAAGAACTCCCACTCTCAGACGAACTGGTAGAGTCCTTAGAGCAATAACTGTATCAAAAATTTTACTGCCATCCACGGCAGTTAAGGAAAAGGAGGAAGGAAGTCTCTCGGTGGGTAGGGACCACCGTTTAACATAGGCTTCGGTAATAAAGTTCCCAGCTGCTCCGGAATCCAGGAGGGCAATGACGTTCTGATAACGTTGAGCAACTTGAAGCGAGACTGGGAGATTACAATCTTGAGGAGATGGAGAGGAGATCATTACTCCTAGCCGGCCCTCTCCTTGGCGAGCTAGGATTTGAAGTTTCCCGGACGTTTGGGACAGGCATGAATAGTGTGAGACGGGGCTGCACAATACAGACAGAGAGACGTCTTCGGCGCTCAGCAGGAGTTAAACGGGAACGGCCAATTTGCATGGGTTCATCTTTAGTTGGTGACAGTTGGCGAGGAGGAGGAGCAGAAGATTTTGGAGCAGATGATCTTCCACGCTCAGTTGCTCTCTCTCTGAAACGTAAGTCAACTTTTGTACAAAGTGAGATTAGCTCACCTAACTTGGAGGGTAAGTCTCTGGTAGCTAACTCATCTTTAATACGCTCGGATAAACCATGCCAGAATGCAGCATACAGGGCCTCGTCGTTCCATGCCAGTTCAGATGCCAGGATCTGGAACTGTATAAGATATTGTCCTACAGTATGTGATCCCTGGCGTAAACGGAGAATCTCAGACGAAGCTGAAGTTACCCGGCCTGGCTCGTCGAAGATGCGCCTGAATGTTGACACGAATGCAGTGTAAGAAGATAGCAGGGTGTCGGACCTCTCCCATAACGGTGATGCCCAGTCAAGGGCTGAGCCACTGAGAAGTGAGATGATGTAGGCAATTTTTGTACGGTCACTGGGAAAATTGCCAGGTTGTAGCTCAAACTGAATCTCACACTGGTTGAGAAATCCCCTGCAGAATCTTGGAGATCCGTCAAATTTTGCTGGCGTTGGAAGATGAAGACGTGGAGCAGAAACGGGTAAGGTGGGTGGGGTTATAGTTGGAGTCACTGTGGTTGACGCCCCAGATGCGCCTGATCCACGGAGAGTTGTCTGAATCCCATCCAGCCGAGTAGAGAAATCCTGGAGACAGCGGATGATGTGGCCCTGTGCAGCCTCCTGATGTTCAAGTCGTGCTGCCAGTTCTTGCATCGGCCTGGCCGCTTGATCCTGGTCTCCGGCTGGATTCATTTGGTCAGTGCTTACTGTCACAACTGAGGGCCTGAGCTGACGGAAGGCAGCCTCAGTTGTAGGGGCTGAGATGTACCGGAACCTGGGAGGTTGTATCAGACCCCTGGACATGTAAGTAACATGAAGAGAAACCGCCCGAAGGCGTGACCACGACAACTTGAGTAAAAGTCAATGATATTTATTTATGACAAACTCCATGCATCACAGTAGCAGTAAAAAGTAACATAAAAATCAGCAGAGAAATAATAATACAGTTCCTGGGTACTACAGGGTGGCAGGGGCCACAGAGCTCTGGTGGTATGAGACAGTTCTTATTATCTGCAAGTTGGAAAGTCCTTACCAGGCTCAACTGTAGCAATGAGGAAAGCCCAGGGTCGTACCAGCTGGTGTTCCAGGGAAAGCTGGACTGCTGTAGATAAAATGCTGCTGTGGGTACTGGTTAGAACCAGACAGGTGTTGGCACGGAGTGGATACTGGCTGGAACCAGTTAAATAATAAATAAAGCTTGAGAGCGATGCAATGTAGATGAAATGTAGAATTTGAGAGCGGAGAAATAATAATACCGGTGGAGAGTGGTAAACTGCAGAAAGGACACCGGCCCTTTAAGAGAAGCTGTACACTGCTGGAAGCTGAGCTGGAAGCAGGTGATGTTGTAGCTGGAAACAGGTGAGTCCAGAATGGATCGGAGAGTCAGGCTACACCGCAGATGGAATGCTGGTGCGGGTCTCTATAGCAGAAGTCTGGAGACAGGAGCTGGAACCTGGAAGACATTCACAGAAGAGAGACAAACTGGAACTAGGTTTGACAACCAAAGCACTGACGCCTTCCTTGCTCAGGCACAACCTATTTATACCTGCAGCAAGGAAGGCATTGGCTAGGCAATTATGCAAATTAATAATACTGACAACGGATTGGTAGGAATGATCAGCTGACAGAATCCAAGATGGCTGCGCCCATGCAGACACTTGGAGGGAAGTTTGGATTGTAATCCATGTGGTCTGGAAAACAGTAATGGCGGCGCCGGCCACCGGAGACAGGAGACGCCAGGCTGACAGATGCACATCCGACCACGCGGACACAGCGGAGGCCGCGGCTGACGTAATCGCCACTCTGAATGCAGAAGCTCAGGGACGGCGGCGGAGGCCGCGGGAGACGCCATGCCAGATGTATAAGGCGTTACTGTGACTGCGTCCAGAGAGACAGGAGAGGATGCGGGAATGTGCACATCAGGATAACAGATGGGATCCGGTCCTGGAGCGCTGAGCCAGCCTTAGGAGGCATCTGATAGGTAAGAAATGGCGTCCAGATACCCGGATCGTGACAGTGTGCTTTTCACCAAATCAGTCTTTAAATTTGGTGCCCTTATAAAGATACATTTAGGCATGTCAGGGAGGAGGTCTCCTATTACTGGATCTTTCTTCAAGATCTTTCAATGTCTCTTTAGAGACCCCTTCAGGGTTTTTTTAAATTCAATAAATTTTTATTGGATTTTAGATAGTTTTACAATTAAACAGTGCAAAAGGCAGAACAAAACAAAATTAAATAAAACAAATAAAAAATAAAAACAGCAAAATCAACAACAGGCTTACGGTTGTACATAAAGAGCAGAGCGGGACGTGCGGATATGGATCCCAGTCAAAGTCAGACATTAGTAGAGCATTGGTGACATAGTAGTACATATATTTAACACAGCGCACAACGTTATTACAGTGTTAACATTCATATGAACCCGGCCAGCTGCGGGCCACACACCCCACAAACCTCCCACAGAAGGCCTGCATAACAGTTAATTAGATAACTCTAAGGCTCAACAGTACTTATCCGTGAAGTAGCGAAAACTCATCCACTTTCCCCATATAGCAATAAACTTTTTTTCCGCATTCCTGGCCAGAAATACAAATTTTTCATGTGTAACAGAAGCGTTAACCAGAGAAATCCAGGATTGTGGGGCCGGGGCTTCATTAGCCAACCACAGTCTGGCTATGCAAACCTTGGCCAAAGCACAGAGGTTCACAACATAGCGTCGACCGGGTGGATCCAGAACCTCCTCATCTATAGCCGCTAATACACAAGTGATAGGTGTAAGTATGGAAGAAGGGACACCCGTATCAACTATAGCACGCATAACCTCCTCCCAAAAAACCGACACCATGGGACATAGCCAGAGCATATGCCAAAAGTCTGCTCCCAGACTACCACACTTGGGGCATTTTGAGCTATGGGATCCCCCTATATGCGACAGCCTCACTGGGGTCATATATACCCTATGTAATACGAACAATTGAATTTGCTGATATCGGACAGAGGAAGTTGAAAACCAACAAGATCCCAGAGCACCCTCCCATATGTCATCCGACAATGGACCCAGATCAGATTCCCACTTAGTCTTAAGAGAGACAAGGGGGTCTATATGATGCATTTGAAGTATACGGACGTATATTTTAGCGACTAAATGTCCGGATCCCACCGTTTGCAATAGTAATTTAACCGGGGAATCAGCAAGAGCCGGAGGGCCATCAGGGAATTGGGCAGACATAGCAAGTCGCAATTGGAGGAAGCGAAAAAAATATGCTGAGGGGACATTAAATTCATGTTGAAGCTGCTGAAAGGATCTAAAAACCCCATCAGTGTATAAGTGTCCCAATGAAAACACTCCCCATGGCTCCCATACCCCCCTGATTTGAAGCTGACACAACTCGGGCAATCCATATTTATTGTCCAATGGAGTGTCAGGGTCAATACAATGTCCTTGCAGTATAGAGTGCATCAGCCTCCAAATAATAATATATTGTTTTATGAGTGGTAATGATGACATTTTGACGTTTCCACAGAGAAGCAGTCTCAACGGGGAACCACCTGGGTATTCCTGTAGTACCAGCTGCGAGTGCAAACTCGAGTTGTCAGAATCATTAACCCATTCCCAAAGATGTGCTAATTGTGCTGCAAAGTAATAAAAACGAAAGTTGGGGAGAGCCAAACCTCCTAAAGTTTTTGACCTGGTCAAAGTATCAAGTTTCAACCGTGCCCGTTTACTAGCCCAAATTAATGAAGATAGCAGACCATCTATACGTTTAAAAGTCTTCTGAGGGATGTATACAGGAGATTGTTGTAGAATATACAGGAGTTTGGGCTGAAAGACCATTTTCACCATGTTAACCCTCCCTGTAACCGTTAGGGGCAGTTTCCCCCAGACCTTCACTTTACCGCGAAGATAAGTTACTTGCGGTGTGACAATGAGGGAGGTAAATTTGTGAGGGTCATTAGATACCCAAATGCCCAAATATTTAAAGGAGTTCACCCATCGTAATGGGAGAGCAACCAATGGGGAGGCAGGGATCTCACCTTGAAACGGGATAATGGAGGATTTCTCCCAATTAATCAGGAGCCCAGAATAACACCCAAACTCGTTAATAATTTCTAATATTTTAGGCATAGACTCAGCATAGCGATCCACAAACAGCAGAATATCGTCAGCATACAGAGCTATTTTATCCTCCCTGGTGCCTACTTTAAAACCAAAAATCTCAGCGTTTGCACGCAGAAGGCATGCAAGGGGTTCAATGGCCATAGCAAACAGGGTAGGGGACAGTGGGTACCCCTGACGTGTACCTCTAGACAAAGGGAAGGAGTGTGATACAAAGCCATTCACCGCCACTCTGGCCAAGGGAGAGGAATACATCAACCGAACAAATGTAATAAAGTTGGGGCCTATACCAAACTTACGCATGATGTTCCACAGGTACTCCCACTCCACGGAATCAAAGGCCTTAGCGGCGTCTAATGATACAACTATGGAGGAGGGTGCTTCACAGGGGATCTGTAAATGGGTAAATAAACATCTGAGATTAATGGACGTTGATTTATTGGGCATAAACCCTGTCTGATCGGGGTGTATAAGCTGCGTAATAACTTGATTCAGTCTACATGCCAGGACCTTGGCCAGAATTTTGATGTCGGTGGGCAGAAGGGAGATAGGGCGATAAGAATCAACCTTCCTGTGATCATTGTCAGGCTTAGGAAGGACAACAATCAATGCCTCCGCCATGGACAAGGGAAGGGATTCCTGTGCAAATATCTGATTATATAACTCAAGTAATTGGGGGACAAAAAATCTAAATGACACTTATAGAGCTCAGACGGTATAACGTCCAGTCCCGAAGCCTTCCCATTGGGAGCGGCCTTGATAGCAGCCACAATTTCCTCTGGCAAAATAGGTGCCTCGAGGAAATCATGTGCCTCACAAGTCAGCAAGGGGACTTGTATAGTCTGCAAATAGTCATCTAATTGCATCAAGGTACAGTCTAATTTAGAGCTATACAAACACCTATAATAGGACACAAATTCCGACGCAATTTGTGGAGTCTGCAATAAAGTGGTACCATCTGAGGCCTCAATTTCAGCTACGATGTTAGAAGACCTCTCACCCCGTGCCAGAGAAGCTAAATACGATCCGGCCTATCCCCAGAAGCATAAAAGGCGTGAGAGGAAAACAGGAGTCTATGCTGAGTCTTTTCCATGAGATAATCTTTCCACTCCCCCATGACTGACAACCATGCCGATTTGGAACTGTCCAAACAATCCTGCAGATATTGTGCTTCTGCAGCAACACTTAGGGTTTCCAATTCGGCTCCTGGCGCCTAATAAAGGACTTTAAATTAGCCACCCTTTTAATTAAGCTTCCCCTCAAAAAGGCCTTAAACGCATCCCATAAAATAGAAATAGACTGCCCAGCCTTATTTATCAAAAAAAATTCCCGCCATGCAGCCACCAAATCGGAGCCATCGCCCATATGTACGAGCCAGAACGGATTGAACTTCCACACACGGGCTGGCCTCTGGAGCAGTTAAAATCCAAAAATCCAAGACCAAGGTTAAAGGGGAGTGATCCGATATACCTCTAGTCTCATATCTACTATCCCGAACTCTAGGGACCAGGTCGCTCGAAAGGAGGGCCAGGTCAATCCTAGAGAACGAGGAGTGGGAATGTGAGAAGCAGGAATATTGTTTAACAGATGGGTGTCTCAGTCTCCAGGGATCGACCAGGCCCAACCCCGACACAACATCAGCAAAGCCATATTTTCCAGAATGCGGACCAGAGGGAGTAGTGGAGAATCTATCCAGCGCTACATCTAACACATTATTGAAATCCCCCAGACAAACTACAGGTGCTCCCGGTGACAAGGCCATAAACCCTGCAGTTTTTTTCAGGACATCGAAGGAGTATGGGGGAGGCACATATACGGACATTAAAAGCAGAGGGGCACAATGAATTCTACACTTTAAAAACACATATCTTCCCCATGGATCCGATTGTACAGAGTCCAACACAAAGGGAATGGTCTTCTTTATAAGGACAGAGACCCCCCTGAGAGGCAGAAGTGTGCATAGAATGGAATGCCCAACCTACCCAAGGTCTCCTAAGGGAAAGGATCCTACTGCCCACCAAGTGAGTTTCCATAAAACATACTACATCAGCGGCATACTGTTTAATTTGTCTAAGCACCAGAGATTGCTTAAGCTTATCGTTAAGTCCCCGCACATTCCATGATAACATCCTAAGTCCAGCCATAAGAATTCATAATGATAATAGGGGCTACAGCCCACAGCCAGCCAGATCCACCCTCGCGGCACGCAGTCGTAGGGCACCATTGCTCAATGAATAGATTAGTAATCCACACATATACAAACCCAAAACATCCATACAAAAAATAACCGTAGCCTTCAACATCTCCTCCCCCCTGTCACTGACCTAGGTTGGGGGTGTTGTGAACTCGGGGGTACTTCCGATGGTAGGGAAGAGGAACCACAGCTGGGTCGGAACAGGGATGGCCTGATATAGGTCTTCCTCATACAGGACTCTGACAGTAAGGCTTGGTGAAAATATTGAAGAACTTTATTGCAGGAAGGGAGAAACACAATGTCACATAGCAGCGAGGGAACTTATGGGAGAATGTCCAGGCGTATAGAAGAACTTGTAAGCAATGTTAAAGATGCTAATAAGTGTAGTACTTGTGAGTGATGGTGAAAGACACTGAGAACGATGCTTTATAAAGATACTGGTGATTAAAGAGCTTGTGAGCGATGTAAAAGATACTGGTGACTGAAGAACTTGTGAGCGATGTTTTTAAAGACACTGATGATATGACTGGACCGCAGAGGAACACACCAGCCGCTGGGAACACTGGAAACTGTACAGCAACTGACACCTGGAAATGCCGGAGACACTGGAGTACAACTACAGAGAGACACGCCGGGAACAAGAGCACTGGCATCCACTTCAGGGGAAAAGACGATACTCAGGCGCCGAGGCTCTGCCCGGCGTCTGACTTTGAATCTCCCGCCTCCACTGGATTGGCGGAACAGTCTGATGACGTCACCTGCTCCCCGCCCACGTGATGCCGGGTGTCATGGCAGCGCCCCTGCCCCGGGAAACTGCCGGGAGCCGCGCCAGCCAGACGCCGGAGCCCATGGGCCACCGAAGGCGGAGGCTGCAACACAGACCAGCAGGCACGCAGGGGTAAGCGCGGCAAACGCCGCCTCTGGCGTGTGACAGTACCCCCTCCTCCAGGAGTGGCCCCCGGACACTTTCCAGGTCTTGTTGGATGTCTGGAATGGAAGATCCGCACCAGTCGGGGAACCATAACTTCAGTAGCCTTGACCCAGCTCCTCTCCTCTGGGCCAAAACCTTTCCACTCCACCAAATACTGTAGATTCTTGTGAAGATAACGAGAGTCAAGAATAGCTTTGATTTCAAAGTCCGTTCCAGCTTCAGTCTCTGCAGAGGTTGGCCTCGGGGACTTTGAATGGAACCGGTTTAAAATAAGGGGGCGAAGGAGAGAGACATGGAAGGAATTTGGTATCCGAGGTGGGAAGGCAATCCCAATTTGCAGACAACCGGGTTCAGGACTTGTAACACGGGGTAAGGACCAATAAACCTCGGAGCGAATTTCATAGTGGGCACCCTTAACCGAAGATTGCGGGTAGAGAGCCATACCCTGTCACCAATCTTGTATTGGGGAGCTGCTCGTCGCTTCCTATCCGCAAAGAACTTATAGCGGCCGGAGACTCTCTTGAGGTTAGCATGGACTCGACTCCAAATTTGACTGAAGTGCCGGGTAATTCTGGAACTTGGGGATGAAATCCATAATTAATGAAAAATGGGGACTCACCAGTCGAAGAGTGGTATAGATGATTATGGGCAAACTCGACCCATGGCAACAGTTCCACCCAATCATCTTGCGAGGGAGAAAGATAAACACGGAGAAAAGTCTCCAAATCTTGATTGACGCGTTCAGTTTGCCCATTGGTTTGTGGATGGTAAGCGGATGAAAACTTGAGTTTTATTTGTAAGGCCGTACAGAGGGCTCTCCAGAATCTTGCAGTGAACTGTACCCCCCGATCAGAGACGATTTCCTGTGGTAACCCGTGCAGGCGGAAATGTTCCCGGATAAATAACAAAGCCAACTTGGGAGCTGGTGGTAACCCGGTCAAAGGTACAAAATGTGCCATCTTAGAGAAACGGTCAATAATTACCCAGACGGTATTGCAGAGGTTCTCAAACTCAGTCCTCGGGGGCACACACAGTGCATGTTTTGCAGGTCTCCTCACAGAATCGCAAGTGAAATAATTAGCTCCACCTGTGGACCTTTTAAAATGTGTCAGTGAGTAATTAATACACCTGTGCACCTGCTGGGTTACCTGCAAAACATGCACTGTGTGTGCCCCCGAGGACCGAGTTTGAGAACCTCTGCGGTATTGTGACCCATGGAGAGGGATAATTCAGTGACAAAGTCCATAGAGATATGAGTCCAAGGCCTCTTAGGAATGGACAGTGGATGCAACAACCCCGCAGGAGGCAGATGAAGAATTTTGTGCTGAGCACACTGAGGACATGAGTTGACATAACCTTGAATATCCTTCTTCATAGTGTCCCACCAGTAAGACCTTCGTAGAAACACCCACATCTTTTGAACTCTAGGATGACCGGAAAACTTGAAAATATGAGCCCACTGCAACAACCTTGATCGGAATTTAGCTGGCACAGACATTCTCCCAGGAGGAGTACCCAGAGCGGTGGGAGCCGCTGACATAGAAACTGGACTGAGAATCAAAGCCTTCTCAACGGAATTCTCCTCATCCGAAGCCGTTAAGGAACGGGATAAAGCATCAGCCTTGGTGTTAAAAGTCCCAGCCCGGTACTTAATAACAAACGAGAATCAGGTAAAGAAGAGCACCCATCTAGCTTGACGGGGATTCAAGCACTGGGCCGTCTTGAGGTACAGCAAATTCTTGTGATCAGTGAAAGTCGTAATTAGGTGTTTAGCACCTTCCAAAAGATATCTCCATTCCTCCAAGGCAAATTTTATTGCCAAAAGCTCTTTGTCTCCAATGGTGTAATTCCGTTCAGCAGGAGAGAACTTGCGAGAATGGAAACCACATGGATGTAACTTCCCGTCTGGAGCGTACTGCGAAAGCACGGCACCTATGCCTACCGTGGAAGCATCAACCTCCAAAAAGAATGGTTTTATGAAAAATTTGGTTGTTGAAGTACCGGAGCGGACATAAAGGCTGCCTTCAACTGAGCGAACGCTGCTACAGCTTCAGAGGACCAATGACTTGGGTCAGAACCCTTCTTGGTTAGGGCAGTGATAGGTGCCACAATGGTAGAGAATCCCTTTATGAATTTCCGGTAGTAATTTGCAAGACCCAGAAATCGTTGTACCGCTTTCAAGGAAAGAGGCTGAGTCCAGTCCCGAATGGCAGTGAGTTTCTACGGATCCATACGAAGCTCCGTGCCCGAAATGATGTAACCAAGAAATGTAACAGAAGGGACCTCAAAGGTACATTTGGAAATCTTGCCATAAAGATGATTCTCTCGCAATCGAAGAAGTACCTCTTTGACCTGTATTCTGTGCTCTGTGAAATTCTTAGAAAATATCAGAATATCATCCAAATATACCACTACACTTAGGTATAGCATATCCCGAAAGATTTCATTAATGAATCCCTGGAAGACGGCAGGGGCGTTGCTGAGGCCAAACAGCATTGCCAGATACTCGTAATGCCCGTCCCTGGTATTGAAGGCCGTTTTCCATTCGTCCCCCTGTCGGATACGTATCAAATTATAAGCTCCCCTTAAGTCGAGCTTGGTGAAGACTCGGGCTCCGCGAACTCTGTCAAAAAGCTCCGTGATGAGTGGCAACGGATACTTATTCTTAATGGTGACATCATTTAGACCAAGATAGTCAATACATGGTCTCAGCCCTCCTTCTTCACAAAAAAGAACCCTGTCCCCGCCGGGGAGGTAGAGGGGCGAATGAATCCTTTCTGCAGATTAGACTTGATATAGTCCGACATAGCTTGGGTCTCGGGTAATGATAAGGGATAAGTGCGACCCCGAGGTGGCATTTTCCCCGGAATGAACTCAATGGGGCAGTCCCAGGGTCTGTGCGGTGGTAACTGATCGGCCGCCTGTTCCGAGAACACGTCTGAAAACTCCCGATAGGCCTCCGGAATGAGCCCTTCATCTGACTTGGAAGATCAAACGGAGTGAAGCGCTATCATTATCGATAAAATAATTTATTTATTATTATTATTATTTTTAAATCAAAATATATTGTTAAACATCCTGTGACTAAAAACATGTAAAATTTCTTTGAAACATACATAAAACACGGTAACAATTTACTATAACTTACTAGCAAAATGCTCCTACTGATAGTGTATTCATTTGATATTTAAAATGACATGATGTGACACTCTGCAATGGACCAATTAATTCAGCATAAATCTCCACACGTATATCTACTAGACATAAAGGTCCATGTATTGCTTTTTTAGGTGTACGTGAGAGTCCCTCAATAGTGGAATAATAAGCAAAGTCCACAATTAGTAAGTTCCCCGCCTGGCAATTTGCCTATCATCCTGCTGACTACCGTTAGATGCACGGTGTCACAACTGAGGGCCTGAGCTGACGGGAGGCAGCCTCAGTTGTAGGGGCTGAGATGTACCGGAACCTGGGAGGTTGTATCAGACCCCTGGACATGTAAGTAACATGAATAATAACTGCCCGAAGGCGTGACCACGACAACTTGGATAAAAGTCAATGATGTTTATTATGACAACTCCGCAACACAGCAGCAGTAAAAGAAAACGTAAAAGTCAGCAAAGAATAAATACAGTTCCTGGGTACTACAGGATGGCAGGAGCCACAGGGCACTGGTAGTGTGAGATAGTTCTTATGATCTTCTAGATGGAAAGTCCTTACCAGGCCCGACTGTAGCAATGGAGATAACCCAGGATTGTGCCAGCTGGTGTTCCAGGAAAAGCTGGGTTGCTGAAGATAAAACAGCTGCTGTGGATACTGGCTGGAACCAGACTGTTGTTAGCACGGAGTGGATACTGGCTGGAACCAGTTAAATAATAAATGAACTTGGGAGCGATGAAATATGAACTGAAATGTAGAACTTGAGAGCGGAGAAATAATAATACCGGTGGAGAGTGGTAAAGTGTAGAAAGGACACCGGCCCTTTAAGGGAAGCTGTACTCTGCTGGAAGCTGAGCTGGAAGCAGGTAATGTTGTAGCTGGAAACAGATGAATCCACAATGGATTGGAGAGTCAGGCTACACCGCAGGTGGAATGCTGGTGCGGGTCTCTATGGTGGAAGTCTTGAGACAGGAGCTGGAACCTGGAAGACAATCACAGGAGAGAGACAAACAGGAACTAGGTTTGACAACCAAAGCACTGACGCCTTCCTTGCTCAGGCACAGTGTATTTATACCTGCAGCAAGGAAGGGATTGGCTAGGCAATTATGCAGATTATCAATACTGAGAACAGATTGGTGGAAATGATCAGCTGACAGAATCCAAGATGGCTGCGCCCATGCAGACACTTGGAGGGAAGTTTGGTTTGTAATCCATGTGGTAATGAAAACAGTAATGGCGGCGCCGGCCACCGGAGACAGGAGGCGCCAGGCTGACAGATGCACATCCAACCACGCGGACACAGCGGAGGCCGCGGCGGACGTAATCGCCACTCAGACACTCTGCATGCAGAAGTTCAGGGACGGCGGCGGAGGCCGCGGGAGACGCCATGCCAGGTGTAATATGGCGTTTACTGTGACAGCGTCCCAGAGTGACAGGAGAGGATACAGGAATGTACACATCAGGATAACAGATGGGATCCGGTCCTGGAGCGCTGAGCCAGCCTTAGGAGGCATCTGATGGGTAAGAAATGGCGTCCAGATACCCGGATCGTGACAGCACCCCCCCTTTAGGAGTGGCCCCAGGACACTTCTTTGGCTTTTGAGGAAACTTGGAATGGAATCTCCGGACCAAGGCAGGAGCATGGACATCAGAAGCATTGGTCCATGAACGTTCCTCAGGACCATAACCCTTCCAGTCAATAAGATATTGTAGTTGACCGTAACGGTGACGTGAGTCCAGGATCTTGGCCACTTCATACTCAACGCCTCGTTGAGTTTGGACTTTCGGAGTTGGAGGAAGTGAGGAATGAAACCGATTCAAGATCAGCGGTTTCAACAGGGAAACATGGAATGTCCTGGGTATTTTTAAGAAGGGAGGCAACTGGAGTCTGTAAGCAACAGGATTGATGACTTGTTCAATCTTGAAAGGACCGATATAGCGAGGTGCAAACTTCATACTGGGAACTCTTAACCTCAAATTCTTCGTGGATAACCATACCCGATCACCCACCTTGAGAGCAGGAACTGCTCGACGCTTCTTATCCGCAAACTTCTTGTACCTGAACGATGCCTTGAGCAGAGCTGATCGTACGCTCTTCCAGATATTGGCAAACTGATGCAAGGTGATATCCACTGCGGGAACAGAAGTTGCTGGAAGCGGTTGGAACTCAGGGACTTTAGGGTGGAATCCAAAGTTAGTGAAGAATGGTGTTGAAGCAGATGAAGAATGATACTGGTTGTTATGACAGAACTCGGCCCAGGGAAGTAATTGAACCCAGTCATCTTGAGAGGAGGACACATAGATGCGGAGGAAGGCCTCCAAGTCCTGATTCACCCTCTCGGTTTGACCATTGGTCTGAGGATGGTAAGCCGTGGAAAACTTTAGCTTGACTTGGAGGACTTGACATAAACTTCGCCAGAATTTGGCTGTGAATTGAACTCCTCGATCTGAGATAATTTCTTCAGGAAGACCGTGGAGTCGGAAGATCTCTTGTATGAATACTTGAGCCAACTTGGAAGCTGACGGAAGACCGGTGAGAGGAATGAAGTGTGCCATCTTGGTGAACCGGTCAACTACCACCCAGATGGTATTGAACTTGTTGCACATGGGTAAGTCTGTAATGAAATCCATCGACAAGTGGGTCCATGGTCGACGGGGAACGGATAGTGGAACCAGTTGCCCCGCAGGCGACTGGCGGGATACTTTATGTTGGGCACACTTTGGGCAAGATGCAATAAACTCCAAGACGTCCTTTTTCAGAGTTGGCCACCAATAGGACCTAGAGATAAACTCCAGGGTTTTTTGGATACCTGTATGTCCGGCAAAACGGGAAGCATGGGCCCAATGCATGAGCTTCTTCCTTAGCATCGGCTTCACAAAACTTTTCCCTGATGGGGGCGTAGAGTCCATCCCTACCGTGGAGAATGCCAACGGATTTATAATAGGATGCTTGTCTGAAGACTCTGACTCATTTTCTTGCTCCCATGAGCGGGAAAGGGCATCGGCCTTGCGATTCTGAGAGCCCGGACAGAACTGGAGTTTAAAGTCGAACCTGGAAAAGAAAAGTGCCCATCTGGCCTGACGAGGGTTGAGACATTGTGCGCCCTTCAGGTATAAAAGGTTCTTGTGGTCTGTAAGTATGGTGATTGAATGAGAAGCTCCCTCCAACAGATACCTTCACTCTTCTAGAGCGAGCTTGATGGCTAGCAACTCCTGGTCGCCAATGGCATAGTTGCGCTCAGCTGGGGAGAACTTCCGGGAGAAGAAACTGCAAGGGTGTAAATGGCCATCTTTAGCCCTCTGAGATAACACCGCTCCTACTCCAACGGAGGAGGCATCCACCTTTAAGATGAAAGGAGAGTCGATGTCAGGCTGTTTCAGAACAGGCGCAGAGATGAACCTTTGTTTTAAAAGATGAAATGCTTGCATTGCTTCTTCAGACCACTTGGACGGGTTAGCACCCTTCTTAGTGAAAGCAGTAATAGGCGCCACAATGGTGGAAAAGTCTCGTATAAACTTTCGGTAATAGTTGGCGAACCCTAAGAACCTCTGGACCCCTTTGAGGGTTAAGGGTACCGGCCAATTTTGGATTGCTTGTAGTTTCTCAGGATCCATCTCTAGTCCGGAACCGGACACAATGTACCCTAGAAACGGAATGGACTTGACTTCAAAGACGCATTTTTCTAATTTGCAATAGAGATGATTGACACGGAGACGGGACAGAACCTCTTTAACCCAAAAACGATGTTCCTCTAAATCGTTGGCAAAAATGAGGATATCGTCTAGATAGACCACGACATGACGGTATAGAATGTCTCTGAAGATCTCATTGACAAAATGCTGGAAGACAGCTGGAGCATTGCTCAATCCGAAGGGCATGGCGAGGTACTCATAATGTCCGTCACGGGTGTTAAAGGCGGTCTTCCACTCGTCACCCTCACGGATCCGGATGAGATTGTATGCACCTCGCAAGTCCAGCTTTGTAAAGATGGTAGCTCCGCTAACTCTGTCAAAGAGCTCAGTAATCAGGGGTAAAGGATAACGGTTCTTGATGGTAATGTCGTTCAAACCTCTGTAGTCGATGCACGGCCGCAGACCACCATCTTTCTTTTTTACAAAAAAGAAGCCTGCGCCGGCTGGAGAAGAAGAAGGTCGAATGAACCCCTTTGCTAGGTTCTCTTTAATATATTCCTCCATAGAATGCGTCTCAGGCAGAGACAACGGATAAGTTCGGCCTCGAGGTGGAACCTTCCCTGGAACGAGATCAATCGGACAGTCCCATTCTCTATGAGGAGGAAGGATATCAGCAGAAGCTTTACTGAACACATCCGTGAAATCTTGATATGGAGGAGGTGGAACATCAGACGACCTGGGGGAGGAAGAACAGACAGGCAATACTTTAAACAAACATGTCTCAGCACAGGAGGAACCCCATGCCAGGATTTGCGTAGTCGTCCAATCAATTGTAGGATTGTGAAGACGGAGCCATGGAAGGCCCAGGACCACAGGATGTGTGGCTCTTGGAATCACTAAAAAAGAAATAAGTTCGGAATGAAGAACTCCCACTCTCAGACGAACTGGTAGAGTCCTTAAAGAAATAACTGCATCAAAAATTTTGCTGCCATCCACGGCAGTTAAAGAAATGGACGAAGGAAGTCTCTCGGTGGGTAGGGACCACCGTTTAACATAGGCTTCGGTAATAAAGTTCCCAGCTGCTCCGGAATCAAGGAGGGCAATGACGTTCCGATAACGTTGAGCAACTTGAAGCGAGACTGGGAGATTACAATCTTGAGGAGATGGAGAGGAGATCATTACTCCTAGCCGGCCCTCTCCTTGGCGAGCTAGGATTTGGAGTTTCCCGGACGTTTGGGACAGGCATTAATGGTGTGAGACGGAGCTGCACAATAGAGACAGAGAAACTCGGAGAGACGTCTTCGGCGCTCAGCAGGAGTTAAACGGGAACGGCCAAGTTGCATGGGCTCATCTTTAGATGGTGACAGTTGACGAGGAGGAGGAGCAGAAGATTTTGGAGCAGATGATCTTCCACGCTCAGTTGCTCTCTCTCTGAAACGTAAATCAACTTTCGTGCAGAGTGAGATTAGCTCATCTAACTTAGAAGGTAAGTCTCTGGTAGCTAACTCATCCTTAATACGCTCAGATAAGCCATGCCAGAATGCAGCATACAGGGCCTCGTCGTTCCATGCCAGTTCGGATGCCAGGATCTGGAACTGTATCAGATATTGTCCTACAGTACGTGACCCCTGGCGTAAACGGAGAATCTCGGATGAAGCTGAGGTTACCCGGCCTGGCTCGTCGAAGATGCGCCTGAATGTTGACACGAAGGCAGTGTAGGAAGATAGCAGGGTGTCGGACCTCTCCCATAACGGTGATGCCCAATCAAGGGCTGAGCCACTGAGAAGAGAAATAATGTAGGCAATTTTTGTACGGTCACTGGGAAAATTGCCAGGTTGTAGCTCAAACTGAATCTCACACTGGTTGAGAAATCCCCTGCAGAATCTTGGAGATCCGTCAAATTTTGCTGGCGTTGGAAGATGAAGACGTGGAGCAGAAATGGGTAAGGTGGGTGGGGTTATAGCTGGAGTCACTGTGGTTGACGCACCAGACGCGCCTGATCCACGGAGAGTTGTCTGAATCCCATCCAGCCGAGTAGAGAGATCCTGGAGACAGCGGATGATGTGGCCCTGTGCAGCCTCCTGATGTTCTAGTCGGGCTGCCAGTTCTTGCATCGGCCTGGCCGCTTGATCCTGGTCTCCGGCTGGATTCATTAGGTCAGTGCTTACTGTCACAACTGAGGGCCTGAGCTGACGGGAGGCAGCCTCAGTTGTAGGGGCTGAGATGTACCGGAACCTGGGAGGTTGTATCAGACCCCTGGACATGTAAGTAACATGAATAATAACTGCCCGAAGGCGTGACCACGACAACTTGGATAAAAGTCAATGATGTTTATTATGACAACTCCGCAACACAGCAGCAGTAAAAGAAAACGTAAAAGTCAGCAAAGAATAAATACAGTTCCTGGGTACTACAGGATGGCAGGAGCCACAGGGCACTGGTAGTGTGAGATAGTTCTTATGATCTTCTAGATGGAAAGTCCTTACCAGGCCCGACTGTAGCAATGGAGATAACCCAGGATTGTGCCAGCTGGTGTTCCAGGAAAAGCTGGGTTGCTGAAGATAAAACAGCTGCTGTGGATACTGGCTGGAACCAGACTGTTGTTAGCACGGAGTGGATACTGGCTGGAACCAGTTAAATAATAAATGAACTTGGGAGCGATGAAATATGAACTGAAATGTAGAACTTGAGAGCGGAGAAATAATAATACCGGTGGAGAGTGGTAAAGTGTAGAAAGGACACCGGCCCTTTAAGGGAAGCTGTACTCTGCTGGAAGCTGAGCTGGAAGCAGGTAATGTTGTAGCTGGAAACAGATGAATCCACAATGGATTGGAGAGTCAGGCTACACCGCAGGTGGAATGCTGGTGCGGGTCTCTATGGTGGAAGTCTTGAGACAGGAGCTGGAACCTGGAAGACAATCACAGGAGAGAGACAAACAGGAACACTAGGTTTGACAACCAAAGCACTGACGCCTTCCTTGCTCAGGCACAGTGTAGTTATACCTGCAGCAAGGAAGGGATTGGCTAGGCAATTATGCAGATTATCAATACTGAGAACAGATTGGTGGAAATGATCAGCTGACAGAATCCAAGATGGCTGCGCCCATGCAGACACTTGGAGGGAAGTTTGGTTTGTAATCCATGTGGTAATGAAAACAGTAATGGCGGCGCCGGCCACCGGAGACAGGAGGCGCCAGGCTGACAGATGCACATCCAACCACGCGGACACAGCGGAGGCCGCGGCTGACGTAATCGCCACTCAGACACTCTGCATGCAGAAGTTCAGGGACGGCGGCGGAGGCCGCGGGAGACGCCATGCCAGGTGTAATATGGCGTTTTACTGTGACAGCGTCCCAGAGTGACAGGAGAGGATACAGGAATGTACACATCAGGATAACAGATGGGATCCGGTCCTGGAGCGCTGAGCCAGCCTTAGGAGGCATCTGATGGGTAAGAAATGGCGTCCAGATACCCGGATCGTGACACACGGCTTATATCCGGCAGCACGGCTCGGACGTCTTCTACGGCAATTGCACTGCCCGGCACTCTGCACAGCATACTGCTGACCGCCACGGAGATACTAGATCCAGGCTGTTTCCGACAGCCGTTTCACAATCACAGGGAAAGAGAGGTCAGCCTCAGCCGCTTCATAACCTCAGTGAGAGAACGGTCAGCTTCAGCCGCTTTACAAACATAACGAAAGAGCGGTCAGCTTCGTCCACAATATGGATTAAAGACTCTTCAGTTATCCACAGCTCCGTTAGATTGGTTTGGGCATCAGTGCCGTCAAGTGGGTAGCCGGCGCCCACAAATCATCACACGACCATCTGCACCGCTAGTGGCTGGGGTAAGCATAATTAACAGACTGCCAAATAGCATTTCTGCTTAAAACGGTTAATGTGCTATATGCAACAAATATACAAATTAAATACCCCCTGCCAAGCCGCTTAAGTTGTGTTTAACAATACTGGAGCACTGGAAAAGTGGAATTACTAATTGTGGACTTTGCTTATTATTCCACTATTGAGGGACTCTCACGTACACCTAAAAAAGCAATACATGGACCTTTATGTCTAGTAGATATACGTGTGGAGATTTATGCTGAATTAATTGGTCCATTGCAGAGTGTCACATCATGTCATTTTAAATATCAAATGAATACACTATCAGTAGGAGCATTTTGCTAGTAAGTTATAGTAAATTGTTACCGTGTTTTATGTATGTTTCAAAGAAATTTTACATGTTTTTAGTCACAGGATGTTTAACAATATATTTTGATTTAAAAAAAATAATAATAATAATAAATAAATTATTTTATCGATAATGATAGCGCTTCACTCAGTTTGATATTTCAGTTTCTGTTTTTTTTTGAGGCTCAGCACCTCAATTTGTGAAGCAGCAGTCATTCTCGATTTGTTGTCTCATAGCCAGCCGACTAGCGCCCCCTCGTTTTTGTGATTTTGGATTTGACTTGGAAGATACACGGAGTGGGTAGACAGGAGTGAGACAGTTTGAATGACAAAATGGACTCCAAGATATTATTTGTGTCGAACTCCAGTCGACGTGAGGGTTGTGAAGTTTAAGCCAAGGAAGGCCGAGAACAAGATCGTGGGGCATCTCCCGAATCACTAGGAACTCCAGGCGTTCTTGATGCAGAGCTTCCACTTGCAGCTTGATTGGCACTGTACAACTTGAAATCAGACCGTTAGAAATGTGGGTACCATTGATAGCAGTCAACGTAATAGGTCGTTCGACCGACCGTAACTGAAAACCCAGATTCTGGGCACAGGAAAGGGAAATAAAATTCCCCGCAGCCCCTCAGTCCAGCAGAGCCTTAACGGGTTTGGCTATTGACTCAGAAAACAGAGACATGGGGGTAAATTTACTAACATTCGTATTTTCCCGTTTCAGGTCAAAGTTCAATCACGAATGACATCGAAAGTGTAAATATGCAACTTTTTGAATTTGTTACGACGGATTTACTAAGCTGCCGTATTCGGGTTTTTCTTTTGTTCCGATGTCGATGTCATTCGTGTTTTTATTTTTATTTTTACGGAAGTGATTAGCAAAACACTGCCGACTTTTTTACAATGAATCTCGGCCGGATCTGTGTGATCCGTGCTGGGGTTCATTTTTTTTTTTTTTTTTTAAATTAAACACTGTAAAATCCTTAAAAAAAATTGCGTGGGGTCCCCCCTCCTAAGCATAACCAGCCTCGGGCTCTTTGAGCCGATCCTGGTTGCAGAAATATGGGTAAAAAAATGACAGGGGTTCCCCCATATTTAAGCAACCAGCATCGGGCTCTGCGCCTGGTCCTGGTTCCAAAAATACGGGGGACAAAAAGAGTAGGGGTCCCCCGTATTTTTAAAACCAGCACCGGGCTCCACTAGCTGGACAGATAATGCCACAGCCGGGGGTCACTTTGATATAGTGCCCTGCGGCCGTGGCATCAAAAATCCAACTAGTCACCCCTGGCCGGGGTACCCTGGGGGAGTGGGGACCCCTTCAATCAAGGGGTCCCACCCCCCCAGCCACCCAAGGGCCAGGGGTGAAGCCCGAGGCTGTCCCCCCCCATCCAATGGGCTGCGGATGGGGAGGCTGATAGCCTTTTGTGATAATGAAAAGATATTGTTTTTAGTTGCAGTACTACAAGGCCCAGCAAGCCTCCCCCGCATGCTGGTACTTGGAGAACCACAAGTACCAGCATGCGACGGAAAAACGGGCCCGCTGGTACCTGTAGTACTACTACTAAAAAAATACCCAAAAAAAGACAAGACACACACACCGTGAAAGTAAAGATTTATTACATACATGCACACAAACATACATACATACTTACCTTATGTTCACACGCAGGTCGGTCCTCTTCTCCAGTAGAATCCAAGGGGTACCTGTTGAATAAATTCTACTCACCAGATCGCGGGTCCCAGGCTCCTCGGGGCATCCATTTGTAATCCACGTACTTGCATAAAATAAGAAAACGTAAAGCCGAGCCACGAACTGAAAGGGGCCCCATGTTTTCACATGGGACTCCTTTCCCCGAATGCCAGAAACCCACTCTGACTGATGTCTAAGTGGGTTTCTTCAGCCAATCAGGGAGTGCCACGTTGTAGCACCCTCCTGATCGGCTGTGTGCTCCTGTACTGTCTGACAGGCGGCACACGGCAGTGTTACAATGTAGCGCCTATGCGCTCCATTGTAACCAATGGTGGGAACTTTCTGCTCAGCGGTGACGTCACTTTAGGTCAACCGCAGGGCAGAAAGTTCCCACCATTGGTTACAATGGAGCGCATAGGCGCTACATTGTAACACTGCCGTGTGCCGCCTGTCAGACAGTACAGGAGCACACAGCCGATCAGGAGGTGCTACAACGTGGCACTCCCTGATTGGCTGAAGAAACCCACTTAGACATCAGTCAGAGTGGGTTTCAGGCATTCGGGAAAAGGAGTCCCATGTGAAAACATGGGGCCCCTTTCAGTTCGTGGCTCGGCTTTCCGTTTTCTTATTTTATGCAAGTACGTGGATTACAAATGGATGCCCCGAGGAGCCTGGGACCCGCGATCTGGTGAGTAGAATTTATTCAACAGGTACCCCTTGGATTCTACTGGAGAAGAGGACCGACCTGCGTGTGAACATAAGGTAAGTATGTATGTATGTTTGTGTGCATGTATGTAATAAATCTTTACTTTCACGGTGTGTGTCTTGTCTTTTTTTGGGTATTTTTTTAGTAGTAGTACTACAGGTACCAGCGGGCCCGTTTTTCCGTCGCATGCTGGTACTTGTGGTTCTCCAAGTACCAGCATGCGGGGGAGGCTTGCTGGGCCTTGTAGTACTGCTACTAAAAACAATATCTTTTCATTATCACAAAAGGCTATCAGCCTCCCCATCCGCAGCCCATTGGATGGGGGGGGGGGGACAGCCTCGGGCTTCACCCCTGGCCCTTGGGTGGCTGGGGGGGGGAACCCCTTGATTGAAGGGGTCCCCACTCCCCCAGGGTACCCTGGCCAGGGGTGACTAGTTGGATTTTTGATGCCACGGCCGCAGGGCACTATATCAAAGTGACCCCCGGCTGTGGCATTATCTGTCCAGCTAGTGGAGCCCGGTGCTGGTTTTAAACATACGGGGGACCCCTACTCTTTTTGTCCCCCGTATTTTTGGAACCAGGACCAGGCGCAGAGCCCGATGCTGGTTGCTTAAATATGGGGGAACCCCTGTCAATTTTTTCCCCATATTTCTGCAACCAGGATCGGCTCAAAGAGCCCGAGGCTGGTTATGCTTAGGAGGGGGGACCCCACGCAATTTATTTTAATAAAATAACAACTTTCCCACCCCTTCCCACTGATATACATGCACGGATCTCATGGATCCCTGCATGCCTATCCAATCACGGGAAAAAAAAGCAGGTCTGTTTTTTTTTAGCACTTTTTTACGAGTTGTAATTTTTCACGGCAGTGTTTTTTTTTTTTTTGCTTTGCACTTCTTAGTAAATTACCGAGATTCATACTTAAACAGCCGCGTTTTGACCGATGGTGTATTCATTCGTAATTTTTTTCTTGGACTTGCAAAAAATTACGAATGCCCTCATCACTGCCGTGATTATTGCTTAGTAAATTACCGAGATGACACTTTGATGAAAAAACGGCATCTCGGTCAAAATCGGGAGCTTAGTAAATTTACCCCATGGAGAGTAAACAGTCCACTGTTGGAGAAGGTTTAGAAAAAAACCCTAGCTGGACTCCTCCGGAACAAGCTAGGACTGCCCGGTTCCCGGGCGAGACTTGCAAAACTTGAGAAAATGATCCGCGGCTCCACAGTAGAGGCAGAGTCTACCCTCACGACGATGCTGACGTTCCTCTGGGGACAGCCGAGATCGATTAATCTGCATGGGTTTGTCAGGACTCGGAATAACCGTTTGCTTAGACGGAAGTGATCGGACCCTTGATCGATCTGACCGACTACGTTCGCCACCTCGTTCCTGCATGCGAAGATCCAACTTTGCACAGAGCGAGATCAACTGTTCTAAGGAATCTGGCAAATCTCTAGTGATCAACTCGTCCTTTAGACGATCGGAGAGCCCGTTCCAAAAGGCAGCACGGAGGGCATCATTATTCCAGCGCAGTTCAGAGGCTATGCTCTGAAAATGAATCACATACTGTCCCACTGAACGAGAGCCTTGTCGGACTCGGAGCAAGTCTGCAGAGGCAGCGGTCGTCCTGCCGGGCTCATCAAAGATCCTCGGGAATGACGTAATGAAGTTGGTGTAACTAGAAACCAACGGATCAGATCGCTCCCATAACGGAGACACCCAATCCAACTCTGAACCCTCAAGCAAGGAAATAATGTATGCCACCTTGGACCGATCAGTAGGGAAGTTATGTGAAAGGAGTTCAAAATGTACCTCGCACTGATTGGGGAAACCACGGCAATTCTTTGGATTCCCGTTATAACGAGAAGGAGTAGGGAGCTGAAGGCGTGACCTGGTTCCAGACAAGGATGGAACATTACTAGAGACAACCACTGGAGCGGATACTGGAATTGGGGCCGGAAGTACTGAAGCCAGAGAAGTCTGAATTTGATGCAGCCGGCCAGATAATTCCTGGAGATAATGCATCACCTGGCTCTGTGCTGCTTCCTGACTTTGTACTCGGGAAACCAGGTCCTGGATGGTACTTGCCTCTGGGTTCCGATCCCCCGGGTTCATGTGGCCTGAGTATACTGTCACTGACCTAGGTTGGGGGTGTTGTGAACTCGGGGGTTCTTACGATGGTAGGGAAGAGGAACCACAGCTGGGTCGGAACAGGGATGGCCTGATATAGGTCTTCCTCATACAGGACTCTGACAGTAAGGCTTGGTGAAATATTGAAGAACTTTATTGCAGGAAGGGAGCAACACAATGTCACGTAGCAGCGAGGGAACTTATGGGAGAATGTCCAGGCCTATAGAAGAACTTGTAAGCAATGTTAAAGATGCTAATAAGTGAAGTACTTGTGAGTGATGGTGAAAGAAACTGAGGACGATGCTTTATAAAGATACTGGTGATTAAAGAGCTTGTGAGCGATGTAAAAGATACTGGTGACTGAAGAACTTGTGAGCGATGTTTTTAAAGACACTGATGATTTGAAGAACTTGTGAACGGTGTTTAAAGACACTGAAGATTTGTAGAATTTGAGAGCGGTGTTTAAAGACACTGATGACTTGTAGAACTTTAGAGCGGTGTTTAAAGACACTGATGATTTGTAGGACTTGAGAGCGGTGTTTAAAGACGCTGATGACTTGTAGAACTTGAGAGCGGTGTTTGAAGACACTGATGATTTGTAGAACTTGAGAGCTGTGGTTAAAGACACAGATGATTTGTAGAACTTGAGAGCGGTGGTTAAAGACACTGATGATTTGTAGAACTTGAGAGCGGTGGTTAAAGACACTGATGATTTGTAGAACTTGAGAGCGGTGGTTAAAGACACTGATGACCTGTAGAACTCGAGAGCGGTGTTTAGCCCGCAGCCCACGCTGACTCCGAGAAGCGCTGGTGACTGGACCGCAGAGGAACACACCAGCCGCTGGGAACACTGGAAACTGTACAGCAACTGGCACCTGGAGATGCCGGAGACACTGGAGTACAACTATAGAGAGACACGCCGGGAACAAGAGCACAGGCATCCACTTCAGGGGAAAAGACGATACTCAGGCGCCGAGGCTCTGCCCGGCGTCTGACTTTGAATCTCCCACCTCCACTGGATTGGCGGAACAGTCTGATGACGTCACCTGCTCCCTGCCCACGTGATGCCGGGTGTCATGGCGGCGCCCCTGCCCCGGGGAACTGCCGGGAGCTGCGCCAGCCAGACGCCGGAGCCCGTGGACCACCGAAGGCGGAGGCCGCAACACAGACCAGCAGGCACGCAGGGGTAAGCGCGGCGAACGCCGCCTCTGGCGTGTGACACCCCCCACCCTGTATACTACTCCCAACTTGCAGCATACCTGGATCCCAAAACAGAACACTAACTCAAACCCAAAACACACAGCAAGCTATATTCTGGGTGGAGCCAAGAATATAATGGCCCTGAGAAAAGAGAAAAATCAAAAACAAAAAACACTCTCAGCCACTAAACTAGATCACCCCTAAAAAAGTGGGAAAATGGGCGAAACATATAAAGTCTCCCCCCGGGACTTAAGAACAAAATGCTATCGGATATAGTAGGACCACATAGACCCCCCCCCTCTTTGCACGGCAGCAGAAATATAATTGGCCTAAATGAGAAAAGGAAAGAACAGGCAAAAATTATCCTTCCTCCCACCCCCATATCCAGAAAGAACAGCACAGACAGTGAAACATTCTCTCATCCTGCAGCCCCACAGTTAGGGAGGCCAATCCCGGGATCGGGATCGGCGGGATCCCGGGATTTGGGCCCAAAAATGCCGGGATTTGAATCCCGGGATTGGAGCATCCAATCCCGGGATTCACGGGATTACACTGCGCATGTGCGGGAGGGAATATGTGTAAGTAATACTACTTACAATTAGGTGGGTGGCAGCCATAGACGAATGCTGAACGCGGTGGCACTTCAAATGTGGCGCCGGCCGCCAGCCAATCAGAGCTGGCGGACCCGCAGCCAATCAGGGAAGCTGCCGCGGCAGCCAATCAGGAGCGACTGCTGCGGCCGCTTCCCTGATTGGCTGCTGGTCCGCCAGCTCTGGTTGGCTGGCGGCCGGCGCTTCATTTGAAATGCCGCCGCGTTCAGTGTGTCCATGGCTGGCACCCACCTAATAGTAAGTGGTACTTACACCCACCCTCCCTCCCGCGCCGCTACCAACCCTCCCCGCTACCTACTGTACATCCTCCCGCCCAGCTACCTACACCCTCCCGCCCAGCTACCTACACCGTCCCGCCCAGCTACCTACACCCTCCGCACCGCTACCTACACCCTCCCGCCCAGCTACCTACACCCTCCGCACCGCTACCTACACCATCCCGCCCAGCTAAATACACCCTCCCTCCCAGCTACCTACACCCTCCTGCACTGCTACCTACACCCTCCCTCCCTTCCCCGCCGCTACCTACACCCTCCCGCACCACTACCTACCCTCCAGCGCTGCTCCCTACACCCTTCTTCACTGATCCCTACTGCAATCCCGGGATCCCGGGAATCCCGGGATTGAGCGTTTTTCAATCCCGAATCCCGGGATTGAAGAAACGGCCCGGGATTGGCCTCCCTACCCACAGTAAATATACATATAATCATATCCGACACAGCAAAATTCTTGCAACTAGAGCCACAGGAAACAATCAAGGATCAGCAAGAGCCCGTCCCGCCGGGAAGCGTCTATCCAGCCACATCAACGCCTCACGGGGAGTCGCCAAAAATTTTGTTTCACCATCAGCCACCACCCGCAGTCTCGATGGAAAGAGCATAGCATATGGCACGTCGAGTTCACGGAGCCTCCTTTTAACAGGCAGAAATAGAGCCCTATCCTTTTGCACTTCCACCGCGAAGTCCGGGAAGACCGATATTGGCGACCCGTTCCATTTTAGAGGGCCTTTCGTGCGAGCAAGTTTCAGAACAGTGTCCCGGTCACGGAAATGGAGGAATTTGGCGATGAAGGTACGGGGCGGGGCCCCCAGAGGTAATGGGCGCATCGGAACTCTATGGGCCCGTTCTATTGTGAAGTGAGGCGAAAATTCTTCAGACCCAAATCCATCCCTGAGCCATTTTTCAAGAAATTCTTCAGGAGATGAGCCCTCCTCCTTCTCAGGCAAACCAATGAAGCGGACATTGTTGCGCCATAAGCGTCCCTCCATATCCGTTAGCTTTTTGCGCACATCAGTCATCTGAGACTCCAAAGCATCAGTACGTCGTCCCAACGGGGTGACAGAATCCTCGACATTGGAGATACGGGTCTCGGCCTCACCCACCCTCTCCCTCACCCGCTGAAGGTCTTGATGGATAATGGAGAGGTCAGACTGCACCTGCCCAATTTTATCAGCCAAGCGAGCCTCACTAGCAGTCACGGCATCCAACACTCTCTGTAATGCAGCAGCAGGCGGTTCAGAGGAAGCAGAACTATATGCAGGAGATGGGGGCGATGCTTCAGATCGTATAGTCTCTCTCCTCTGCTGTTGAGGACCGGGATTACGAACAAACTTCTCCATCGCGCCCGCCGCCGCACTATGCTGGCGGCCTTTCACCATTTTGGATAACACAATGCCGCAACACTCGACCAGTAATATATATCAAAGCAAATGCAGGTAAAGAGAGGAGGTGCAGGCACCAGCACACTGTGAGAGGGCCAAGAGGTGCAGGAAATATATATATATAGAGAGAGAGAGAGAGAGAGAGAGAGAGAGAGAGAGAGAAGGACCAGTGTTCTCGGCTGTATCGCTGAATATCGGCACAGTGGATTTTGATAATTATGGACTGAAGCAGGGAATTAGGCAATATCCCACCTGAACAGTCGCTATCCCTTTAAGGCACAGAGAGTCAAGTCCCACAATAGCGCCTCCTGGCCTGACAAGGGAGCTCAATCCCTATATTAATATGGGCAGGAGCAGATAATTATACCGTCCAGGATAAGAGGAGGGGGGGAGAGGGTGATATCTCCCAGCACTGACTCCCAGCAATTGCACCCCCCGCAGCAGCAAATCAGTCCCCTGGATACCTGAGGTATATAGAATACAGGCACAGAGAGCAGCAGGGGTCCGGGGAGCGGTCCGCGGGCCGATGGAGGCAGACACTGCAGTACGGGCAGGGCGGCCGCTCAGAGGACGCTCCAGGCGCCCGCACAGCTGAACGGAGCGGTGAGCACTTTCTCCTCACACCCGCTCGTAGCGGCTGCAGCGGGCGGTGGCTAGAGGCGGGGAGGCCGAACTTCCAGGAGATCTGAAGCGCGAGCCCGCGGCGTCACAAGCGGGCCCAGCGCTCACCAGGGCTCACTCTCAGGATGGCTCTAAACGGCTGGGGAGACATCAGTAGTCGGTCCAAAGCACTCCAGGGGGGGCACCAGACATTCACCCAGCCTCGGTCCACAGATCAGTCCCAGGGGGAAACTCAGGATGTATTTAACGGATACTGTGGCTGGAGAGTTGCACAATGTGTGTGCTACTCCATGCCCGTCCTGGCCACGCCCCTACCCTCCAGGGTTTTATACTGGCTACTAAATGAAGAAATGAATGCCCAGTTGTAATCCGTATTATTACAGGATGTATCTTTGTTTTTGGGTTTGAGTAATTCCTTTCTATCGAGTTGTGCTACCTTCATTTTGAGCATTCTCTGCATTTGAGGTCCATGTTATACACTTCATCCAACCTATTCACATTCAAGTAGCTGTCATTTACTGTCCTGGCATTCCCATTAAAGTCCCCGATAACGTTGCTTCTTGGCTCACTCACTTCCTCTCTTAAGACATTCCCTTCATTATCTAAGGTATTTTCAACATCCCAATTGTCATCCCAACAGAATCCTTTGCCTCTAAAATATTTAACCTCACATCATTGCTTGATCAATCCCAGTGAGCCTTCTCACCCTCCCATGTAAATGGGCACTCACTTGATATGGTCTTCACTAACTGTTGTGATATTTCTGACTTCTCCAACTCCCCATTTCCTCTATCAGACATCACCTTCTCTCTCTTAAATTATCCCTTTCTGCTTCTCCACTTCTGCCTCCCAAGGCTACTGTTATGAACTTGAGTGTCTGGAACTCGGGAGAGTGGGTGGAGGCTGGGGAGTTCCAGTATTCAAGCATGGAGCTGCAGCTGGATATGGATAATTTAACACACCTACCCCCCCCCCCCCCCCACACTTGCTGTTCCAACAGGCTGCTCACATGTGCTCTTTGCTTGGAGCCAGCTCCAGGCCCTAAAGTCCTCCTCTTTTCAGAGCTCACTGCAGGCTCATGCTGTTCACTGTAAAAAGGGCAACCGAAAGGGAGTTAACCTCGGCAGTCCCTGGGGGAATATTGGCCATGTCTCTTGGGTATCAACAAGGAGGAGTACCATAGAGTTGTTGGCTGCATGTCTCAGCAACTGGAAGCCCAGAGACACTTGTAGTTCCACAGCAATCCGGGGGTACCACATATTGATGTCACAACTATCTCCTCTAGCCCTCAAGTCCCAAGAAGAACTTCAGGGGGATGATCTGCATCAGTTCCTCCTCAAAGTTTGTATAATTGATAGGAGCTGCACAACCACCCCCAGTCCTGTGTCCCTCGCAGTGCTCCTCCACCATCTTTGCTTTAAAAACCCTCTTAACATCCCCAAAGTGTTTCTATACGTTCTTGAGGTCCCGACGACAAGAACTCACAGCATTGACAGCACCCAGCACTGACTTCCACATCGTCTTCTTGTGAGACGCTGGTGTTTTGTGTGCCTGGGCACTAAGGAGACATGGATACACTTGCACCATGGCATGGACCAGGGCGCAGTTCTCATCATAAGTGAATCGAACAATACACCCAGTCCATGTCATCCCACGTGCAGTTCTAGCTGGCTCATCTTCCTCCTCCTCCTCCTCCTGGCTACCCTCACTGCTCTCCTCCTTGGTGTCACCCAGGATTTGGAACACCTTCTTTTCCTCTTCCTGGCTCTCCTCACCCCTGGTATGCTGTCTGAAAGACATAGCTCAAACAAAGAGCTCCAAAACTCTCTAACACAGTACAGCATAAACTCCCCAGTCTTCTTCACAAACATATCACAGGACAAAATAGTGGATCATAGACTAATATAGGGTGTGCGAGGTATAAATCATGTGAATTTTGGGTGCCAATGGGTAGAGCCGGCTCTAACCAATATGATCCCTTAGCAAGATTTTGGCTGGTATGCCCTAGCACCGCAGCAAGTTCCACCTTTGACCCTGCATACCTTTCCCAGCACCATCACCCCTCACCCATAGCAGTCCTCATTTTGGTGCTCCTACCCCCTATATTTTAAAAAGGAACAGTGTGCAAATTCGGCACACAGCTCAAAAAGGGGGCGTGTTCTTGCTGGGGAGGGGCATGGCCACACAATACTAACCCCAATTCAAATTAGGACACATAGTAGTGCAACTTTATTCACATTTTATCATGCGATAGTGTCCCTTATTCACGTTACATCAAACAGTAGTACCCCTTTACCTTATGGGCCTAATTCAGAGTTGATCGCAGCAGCACATTTGTTAGCAGTTGGGCAAAACCACATGCACTCCAGGGGAAGCAGATATAACATGTGCAGAGAGAGTTAGATTTGGGTGGGGTGTGTTCAAACTGAAATCTAAATTGCAGTGTAAAAATAAAGCAGCCAGTATTTACCCTGCACAGAAACAAAATAACCCACCCAAATCTAACTCTCTCTGCACATGTTATATCTGCCACACCTGCAGTGCACATGATTTTGCCAAACTGCTAATAAATTTGCTGCTGCGATCAACTCTGAATTACCCCCTATATACGTTACTCCTCACAGTACTGCCCCTTATTTACACTTTCCATCACACTGAATTGCTCCTTATTCATATTACACCACACCTTATTGCTCTTTATCCACATCAGGCAACACAGTAGTGCCCTTTCTATACATTACGCCACACAATAAAGCACCTTAAACACATAATGCCACACATTAGTAATGCATTTATACACATAATACCACACGGTAATGCCCCTTACACATGACACACATTAATAATGTCCTTATTAACATAATGCGCCTTACAGATTATGCCAAACTTTATTAATGCCCTTATACACATAATGGGGGTAATTCAAAGTTGATCGCAGCAGCAAATTTGTTAGCAGTTGGGCAAAACCATGGGGGGTAATTCTGAGTTAATCGCAGCAGGAATTTTGTTAGCAGTTGGGCAAAACCATGTGCACTGCAGGGGAGGCAGATATAACATGTGCAGGGAGAGTTAGATTTGGGTGGGATATTTTGTTTCTGTGCAGGGTAAATACTGGCTGCTTTATTTTTACACTGCAATTTAGATTGCAGATTGCACGTTGCACCACACCCAAATCTAACTCTGGCCCTCATTCCGAGTTGTTCGCTCGCAAGCTGCTTTTAGCAGCTTTGCACACGCTAAGCCGCCGCCTACTGGGAGTGAATCTTAGCTTATCAAAATTGCGAACGAAAGATTAGCAAAATTGCAAATAGACACTTCTTAGCAGTTTCTGAGTAGCTCCACACTTACTCTGCAACTGCGATCAGTTCAGTCAGTTTCGTTCCTGGTTTGACGTCACAAACACTCCCAGCGTTCGGCCAGACACTCCTCCGTTTCTCCAGCCACTCCCGCGTTTTTCCCAGAAACGGTAGCGTTTTTTCGCACACACCCATAAAACGGCCAGTTTCCGCCCAGAAACACCCACTTCCTGTCAATCACATTACGATCACCAGAATGAAGAAAAAACCTCGTAATGCCGTGAGTAAAATACCTAACTGCATAGCAAATTTACTTGATGCAGTCGCACTGCGGACATTGCGCATGCGCATTAGCGACTAATCGCTCTGTTGCGAGAAAAATATAACGAGCGAACAACTCGGAATGACCCCCTCTGTCTGTACGTTACATCTGCCCCCCCCCCTGCACTGCACATGGTTTTGCCCAACTGCTAACAAAGGCCCTCATTCCGAGTTGATCGGTCGCAAGGCGAATTTAGCAGAGTTACACACGCTAAGCCGCCGCCTACTGGGAGTGAATCTTAGCTTCTTAAAATTGCGACCGATGTATTCGCAATATTGCGATTACTAACTACTTAGCAGTTTCAGAGTAGCTCCAGACTTACTCTGCCTGTGCGATCAGTTCAGTGCTTGTCGTTCCTGGCTGACGTCACAAACACACCCAGCGTTCGCCCAGGCACTCCCTCCGTTTCTCCGGCCACTCCTGCGTTTTTTCCGGAAACGGTAGCGTTTTCAGCCACACGCCCCTGAAACGCCGTGTTTCCGCCCAGTAACACCCATTTCCTGTCAATCACATTACGATCGCCGGAGCGAAGAAAAAGCCGTGAGTAAAAATACTTTCTTCATAGTAAAGTTACTTGGCGCAGTCGCAGTGCGAACTTTGCGCATGCGTACTAAGCGGATTTTCACTGCGATGCGATGAAAAAGAACGAGCGAACAACTCGGAATGAGGGCCAAAGTTCCTGCTGCGATCAACTTGGAATTACCCCCCATGTGCACTGCAGGGGAGGCAGATATAACATTTGCAGAGAGAGTTAGATTTGGATGGGTTATTTTGTTTCTGTGCAGGGTAAATACTGGCTGCTTTATTTTTACACTGCAATTTAGATTGCAGATTGAACTCACCACACCCAAATCTAACTCTCTCTGCACATGTTATATCTGCCCCCCCTGCAGTGCACATGGTTTTGCCCAACTGCTAACAAATTTTCTGCTGCGATCAACTCTGAATAAGGCCCCATGTCCAGTGGCAAACGCAGGATTTGCATGGGGGGGTTTCCAGAACTGGGCGGAGCCAATCACGGGGTGCGGACTGAGGTGACCCAGTATATGCTGGGTCCGTAAAACTAGTGTGTCTGTGTGTGTGTATATACACACACACACACACACACACACACACACACACACACACATAGAATGTTAGCTCTCACGAGCAGGACCCTCTTCCCTCATGTGCTTACACTTTTCTTACTTTAATAATCTTCAGCTGCACCAAATCCAGCAGTCTTCTGCCACCTGATACTTATTCCAGTGTCATCTGTTGATGTAGCTATGTTATTTACCCTGTACTTGTCCTATATTGTCGTCAACTGTAAGTTGCTGTTTTCCTGTTTGATTATTTGTTTATGTACTCTGTAATTGGGCGCTGCGGAACCCTTGTGGCGCCATATAAATAAAGGATAATAATAATAATAATAATAATAATAATAATATATCTGCACATATATATATAGCACATATATATATATCTCCTATATAATAGCCCAGGAACAGAGCATTTTCTCCCTCATGGAGAGGGTCAGGTAGGCAAGTATGGTGTGAGGGGGTATGCCGTACAGACAGACGGGCACCCCCCACATCAGCATACTCAGCAGGGTCTCTCTGGCGCGGAGGAGCGTCACTTTCTAGCACACTCCACGCTTCTTAGCTGCAGTTTTGTAGGGCACCTGCCGCTGTGCAGTTTCCGTACTGCCTCTGTTATCTCCAGCCCCGGAAACCCCACCACTAGCTGCAGCGCTGCCGCACGCAGTGAGGTGCGCCCAGCTCCTTCACACACTTTAGCCAGCGGGTAGCGCTGCAGAAGTCCGAGCTGCTTGCAGGCTCCGACCCCCTCCTCCCTCCAGCCGCAGCGTCTCCTGGGAGCTAACCAGTCACTCCCAGTCTCCCCTTACCACAGTGCCCGGCAGCCGCGAGGTCCGCGCCGGGTGCATGCTATGACCCCCTCCTCCCTCCAGTCGTAGCATCTCCTGGGGGCTAACCAGTCACTCCCAGTCTCCCCTTACCACAGTGCCTGGCAGCTGCGCGAGGTCTGTGGTGTGTGACTGAGAGGGGGGAGGGATGCTGACGGGCAGAGGAAGCAGGACTCCAGCCTGAGAGAGTCAGCCACGCCAAGTCTCCATCAGCAGCAGATCCCAACAGGTTGGAGTGTAACAGCAGCAGCCAGCAGCAGTGACTCCGGTAAGACACATCTGTCTGTCACCCCTGGCCTTGCCCTGTCACCCTTATCCTGGCCCTTTCACCCTTATGCTGGCCCTGTCACCCCTGTCCTGGTCCTGCCGCCCCTACCCTGGCCCTGTCACCCCTATCCTGTCCCTGTAATTTCTGTCCTAGCCCCGTCGCCCCTGTCCTGGCCCGGTCGCCCCTGTCCTGGTCCCGTCACCCCTGTCCTTGCCCCGTCACCCCTGTCCTGGCCCCGTCACCTCTGTCCTGGCCCCGTCACCCCTGTCCTGGCCCCGTCACCCCTGTTCTGACACTGTCACCCCTGTCCTGGCCCCGTCACTCCTGTTCTGACCCTGTCACTCCTGTCCTGGCCATGTTACTGCATGCCCTCCAACTACCTTTTTGGCAGGTACAGTACCCGCAGCGCCTCCAGACCCCCCCCTCAATGCACCACACCTCCGCACCTTCCCCTCCACCACATGCGGCACTCCACCCCTCCCCCACACGCTGTGCCTCCAGACCCACTACACCACCCGTGGCTCCCACTCCTATGCCCCTCCACCACCCACAGCACCTCCAGACCAGGGCCGTCTTTTCGTATGGGCTCAATGGGCTCTTGCCCAAGGGCCCCAGGAGTGTAAGGGCCCTAGGCTGATAGCTGAGGGTCCCCTCTTTCCAGGGGTACCAGGTTTTTGAAAATCGGCCGTGGGGAACTGGAGATATCCAACTTGAAAGCAGGGGTCCCCATCCAAGCCTGTTAATTGCTATTCCCAGAAAGATATCTCTGGTTTTGTCTGACTTAGAATTTCTCTCAGTGGATAACCAAAAAGCTGTGACTCTCCCCTTTTGGTGGACACTGGCAGCTTGTCTGTACTATGCCCAGAACCAGAGATATCAGCCTTCCAGCAGCTGGTCCCTGCTCCAGCTCCACACGCCTGATATGCAGTTTTAGATATTCGTTGTTGGATTGCTCTGGCTCCTGAACTCTGTTCCCCAAGTCCCCAGTACCTTCTGAAAGGTGGGACTCTCTAGTTTTTTATCCCATTCAAAGCTAAGAAATATATTTTCAGGAACATGAGATATCTGCAGTCAAGCAAGCTGCCCTCCCACCAGAAAATGATAAATATTAAGCCCACTCCACTATCCACCCCTCCCCTACGTATTAAACACACCCTAACACCCTGGAAGTCATGTACCAGGGCCCCTTCATTCAGCCAAATGCCCCCTTCTACAGTTTTGCCCCATCTGTGCAGTAAAGGAGTAATTATCAGAAATTACTGCTCCAGGTCCTACATGCTGAGCGGATGATAGAACACCCCCTACCGCCCGCGGGACATCAAAGCTGCCACTGATAGCACCCCCCAGCCCTACCACTGGAGGATGGGTAGGGGGCCCAGTGCATTGCTGTGCCCAGGGGCCTACACTGCTGTTAAGACGGCCCTGCTCCAGACCCCCTCCACCATCCACCCCCCATATATGTCTCCCCCCACACCTGCCCCCCTCCACCCGCAGCATCTGCAGTCCCCCCCTCACCCACCCCTCCCCCACCCATGGCACCCCTGCACCTGACGCGCCTCCGGGCACCCTTCCCAATCCGCTGCACCACCCGTACCTGCCCCTCCCCTACCCACGGTGCCTCCAGACCCCCTACCCCACCCCTGGCACCCCCACCCCTTCCCATCCCACAGCACCTACGGAACCCTTCACCCATCTGCAACATCCCCGCACCTGCCCCTCTCCCACCCGTGGCACCCCTGCCACTCCCCCACCTACAGTGCCTCCGGACCCCTCCCCCATCTGCAGCCCCCACTCCTCTGCCCCTCCCCCACCCGCAGCACCTCCTGACCCTTCCCCATCCGCCCCCCCCGCTTCCGACCCCCCCTCCACCCGCAGCATCTACAGACACCCTCCCCCATCCGCAGTCCCCCCCGCACCCGCTACATTCTGTACATTGTGCCCTGCAGGTGCTGTTCACGCCGTCGCAAGGGGCTGCGCCGCCTTCACCATCGCACGCCCTTTCATTGTGCAATATTTAACCACTAACAAAGAAATGCAGGTAATACTCCATATAATACAAATATTGAACCCCAGAAAGGTATGCAAGGGTTAAGGGGGCGTAGCCCCTTGCGACGGTGTGAAGAGCGCCCGTAGGGCGTGATGAAGCACCTAGTATATATATACATACATACACACACATACATATACACATATACATAGCATATTAAACATGCATACATATATTTATATATAGAAATACAGATTCCCAAGTGCGCTAGTGATGTACTGTAATTATATAATTTTTCCAGCGTTTATTTCATCAGAAAATGTGGACTGGAAGATGTTTAGTTCTGGGGACCTGTAACAGACACCCCTCACCAAAAAGTCACCCAAAACAAGAAGCCAACAGGCCAATTACTAAAAAGTTATTTTAATAACATATGACTTTATGTACAATATAAAATTATATCAATAAAACACAGTCACGACCAACATGTTTGTAAGATGGATTCTAGATACTCCCTCACCTTTTTCAAGGTGTGAGCTCAAAGGGGAGTATCTTCACAAACTAGGGTGCGATTTTCTGACTGACAGACCCAACGCGTTTCGTCTTAGCGACTTCATCAGGGGTAACGCATATAGGAAGAAAGACTAATTCACTCTCGATGGGTTTGTATGGCAAAATATGGCCTTAAATAGGATTTAATATAGTCTCCTTTATCAGGATTTAGTGGATGGAATTCCTATATTCAGGCTCCTAGCCAGAGTGGTAAATCTTTTTGAATATAGAAATCTATAGAACAACCATGTTTTTGTGAATATTATCTTAAAACTAATTAAGCATGATTCCTTAACGGCCGTCTAGGAAATACTCTTGATTCTAATTCGTTAGAAATGCCGACAACTGTATGTCGGTATTTGTTGTGAACTGCTAAAGTATGGTCTTCAGTTCTTAAAATCACGATTATTAGTGGTTCAAATGTTGACTCGCATAAAATTCAAAAGCCCAAATAACTGGTCTGACAATCACAGGAATATAACAGATGTGACTTCCCCAAATAGATTTCAAGGAACAAATCCCTGGAGGAAATTTTGGCTGTATCTGGAAGTCACAGAGTCACTCTGTGACTTCCAGATACAGCCAAAATTTCCTCCAGGGATTTGTTCCTTGAAATCTATTTGGGGAAGTCACATCTGTTATATTCCTGTGATTGTCAGACCAGTTATTTGGGCTTTTGAATTTTATGCGAGTCAACATTTGAACCACTAATAATCGTGATTTTAAGAACTGAAGACCATACTTTAGCAGTTCACAACAAATACCGACATACAGTTGTCGGCATTTCTAACGAATTAGAATCAAGAGTATTTCCTAGACGGCCGTTAAGGAATCATGCTTAATTAGTTTTAAGATAATATTCACAAAAACATGGTTGTTCTATAGATTTCTATATTCAAAAAGATTTACCACTCTGGCTAGGAGCCTGAATATAGGAATTCCATCCACTAAATCCTGATAAAGGAGACTATATTAAATCCTATTTAAGGCCATATTTTGCCATACAAACCCATCGAGAGTGAATTAGTCTTTCTTCCTATATGCGTTACCCCTGATGAAGTCGCTAAGACGAAACGCGTTGGGTCTGTCAGTCAGAAAATCGCACCCTAGTTTGTGAAGATACTCCCCTTTGAGCTCACACCTTGAAAAAGGTGAGGGAGTATCTAGAATCCATCTTACAAACATGTTGGTCGTGACTGTGTTTTATTGATATAATTTTATATTGTACATAAAGTCATATGTTATTAAAATAACTTTTTAGTAATTGGCCTGTTGGCTTCTTGTTTTGGGTGACTTTTTGGTGAGGGGTGTCTGTTACAGGTCCCCAGAACTAAACATCTTCCAGTCCACATTTTCTGATGAAATAAACGCTGGAAAAATTATATAATTACAGTACATCACTAGCGCACTTGGGAATCTGTATTTCTTTGTATGTTTCTGAGGTCTCCCAACAAAGACCTCTCCCAGTGTGTCGCTCTTGAGTTGGCGCAAGATAAGGATACTTCTGTGTTTTTATATATTTATATATATATATGTACACACACATACAGTACACATATATATATACACTTGTATATATATCGTGTGTGTGTGTGTGTGTGTGTGTGTGTGTGTGTGTGTGTGTGTGTGTGTGTGTTTATATGTATGTATGTATGTATGTATGTATGTATATACATGTGTATATATGTATGCACTTGGATATATATGTACTATAAATTAAAATAAAGTAAACTTTTATTGCACTTACAAGTGCCACCAGGAAGACAGCAGGCTGCAGAGGACGCTAGACAGCCATTAATAATACTCATGCACCTTTAAGGAAAAAAAATAATTTTTTTTTTTTTTTTTTTAGTGAAGGGGGTTTCTGGGTACTCGGAAACCCCCCCTGGGTGCGCCACTGATGTCCCTTGCACATATGCCGCACATTATAAATGAACTTTTACACAAAATGACACACATACTGGGCCTAATTCAGATCTGTTCGCTCGCTAGCTATTTTTTGCAGCGCTGCGAACAGATAGACACCGCCTATAGGAGAGTGTATTTTAGCTTTGCAAGTGTGCGAACGCGTGTGCAGCCACCCTGTACAAAAACAGCTTGTGCAGTTTCTGAGTAGCTCTGACGTTACTCAGCCGCTGTGATCACTTCAGCCTATTCGAGCCCGTAATTGACGCCAGACACCCGCCCTGCAAACGCTTTGACACGCCTGCGTTTCTCCAACCACTCCCAGAAAATGGTCAGTTGCCACCCACAAACGCCCTCTTCCTGTCAATCTCCTTGCGAATGGTTTCTTCGCTAGAACCAGTGCACAACAACGATCCTCTTTGTAACCTGCGCAGTAGTTACCTGATCGCTGCGCAGCAAAAAACGCTAGCGAGCGAACAGATCTGAATTAGGCCCTATGTCCCTTATGCCGCACATTTTTAATGCATTTATACACATGACACACATGATGCCCCTTACACTAGGGACATGCTGTCAGGGGGGGCAGGCGAGGCAGTGCCTCCCCTGTCATTAATGATTAAAATAATACAAAGAAGATACTTATGAGATATTCTGTGTCATAAGTTTCTCCTTTATATTAATTTAATATTTTTTTCTGTTAAAACGGGTTTGGGAGTTACCGACAGAGGCACCTCCCATTTTCAATGCCAGGGACGTGCGGTCAGGGAAGGCAGAGCCTCTCCTGTCATGCTCCCTATCATACTCAGAGTTTTTATTATAAAAATGATTGGAAAAACAGAAAGAAGATATTTATAACTTACAGTATAAGCATCTTCTTTGTATTACTATAATCATCATTATAGTTAAAACTTACCAGAATTGCAGAGCTCCTGGAACTACAGGGAGAGACAGAGATGAGGCAGCGGCAGCTCAGCCTCCTCTCTCACACTGTCGGTCATTGCCTGTACAGATGGGCGGGGCTACACAGCGGCCAATCAGACCGCATAGAACAGAGAAATGTGAAGCATGCCTTACAGTGGGGGCGTGTGTGAGCTCTGATAGACAGCTCGGATTGGTCATGTGACCAATCCAGAAAGTGAAGAAAGGCAGACACCGGGGCTGAGCTTCTTCGCAGGCGAGGAGGGAAATGGGGACCCGCAGTGCCAGCAGCAGCCACCCGTGCACAGTGACTGGGGTGAGTAGCTGCCAGTGCCTAGACTCTGTGAGTGTGGGGACAGGACTTTGTGTGTGTGTGTAATCTGTAGTGAGTATGGGGACAGGACTGTGCGTGTAATATTTGTAGTGAGTGTGGGGACAGGACTGTGTGTGTGTGTGTGTGCGTGCGTGCGTGCGTGCGTGCGTGTGTGTGTGTGTGTGTGTAATCTGTAGTGAGTATGGGGACAGGACTGTGCGTGTAATATTTGTAGTGAGTGTGGGGACAGGACTCTGTGTGTGTGTGTGTGTGTGTGTGTGCGTGCGTGCGTGCGTGTGTGTGTGTGTGTAATCTGTAGTGAGTGGGGACTAGACTGTGTGTGTGTAATCTGTAGTGAGTGTGGGTACAGGACTCTGTGTGTATGAGTGTGTGAGTGGTATCTGTGGGAAGTGCTCTCCCTCCCCAGGTGCTGCTAACAATATCACTGATGATTGTATTGCCTTATGTAACCTGCTGCACCAGGCCAGCTATGTTTCTGCAGGTGAGGGAGCAATGGGGGGCACCTCACCACACCAGTTTACTCACAACACTAGGGTGAAGGCTATGACCTGACGATTACTGTATGTATGTTCTCCCTGTGTTTGCATGGATGTAGTGCAGGGACATAACAGTTAAATTGTGTAGGGGTGAGACAGGCTCCTGGCACTGAGAGCCTCCACCATTTGTGCCTCCACAGTCTCTGACCTCACCGCACGTCACTGTTATGAGGTGCCTGCGTTTTTGCCACTACTCCCATAACCACCCCCAAATTATGGGGTATATGCAATTGCGGTCGAATTCCCGAAATTGACGAATTTCGGGTCATTTTCGACCAAAAAAAAAATTCGCCTATGCAATTCAGTGCTTTCCGACCAAAAAACGGACTTTCAAAATTCGACTTTTTGAAATTCGAATTTTTGCAAATTCGACTTTTCTGCAATGATATAAGTGCTGCAATTCGACCAAAGCATATTCAATTCAAGTTTGGAAATTCGACAGCAGTGCTTTTAGACAGCAAATTCGTCATTTTCAATCCGCCACACTTTGGAGGGTGAAAACAAATAAAAAAAATTTAAACATGGTTTTTTTTGTGTTTTTTTTTTTGGGAATAGCAGATCTATTTATATTAGAAGGGATTAGGTACTTTTTTTTTTTTTTTTTGGAGGCACAAATATTATTTATAATTTTTTTAAAATATTTTTTTTTTTATTGCTGGAACGGTACAATCCGAAAAAAAAATTGCGTGGGGTCCCCCCTCCAAAGCATAACCAGCCTCGGGCTCTTCGAGCTGGTCCTGGTTCTAAAAATGCGGGGGAAAAATTGACAGGGGATCCCCCGTATTTTTAAAACCAGCACCGGGCTCTGCGCCTGGTGCTGGTGCCAAAAATACGGGGGACAAAAAGAGTAGGGGTCCCCCGTATTTTTAACACCAGCATCGGGCTCCACTAGCTGGACAGATAATGCCACAGCCGGGGGTCACTTTTATGCCGTGCCCTGCGGCCGTGGCATTAAATATCCAACTAGTCCCCTGGGGGAGTGGGGACCCCTTCAATCAAGGGCCCCCCCCCCCAGCCACCCAAGGGCCAGGGGTGAAGCCCGAGGCTGTCCCCCCCCCCCATCCAATGGGCTGCGGATGGGAGGGCTGATAGCCTTTTGTGATAATTAAAAGATATTGGTTTTTCCAGTAGTACTACAAGTCCCAGCAAGCCTCCCCGCAAGCTGGTACTTGGAGAACCACAAGTACCAGCATGCGGGAGAAAAACGGGCCCGCTGGTACCTGTAGTACTACTGGAAAAAAAATACCCAAATAAAAACAGGACACACACACCGTGAAAGTAAAACTTTATTTCTTACGTCGACACACACATACTTACCTATGTTCACACGCCGACATCGGTCCTCTTCTCCATGTAGAATCCAGGGGTACCTGAAAAAAAAGATCAATATACTCACCTCAGCCATGGTCCAGAGATACATCCACGTACTTGTAGAAAATAACAAACCGCAAATACCCGACCAAACGGACTGAAAGGGGTCCCATGCTGACACATGGGACCCCTATCCCCGAATGCAGAGAGACCTGTCAGTGACAGCTGTCACAGAAAGGTCTCTATAGCCAATCAGGAAGCGCAACTTCGTTGCGCTCATCTGATTGGCTCTGTGCGTCTGAGCAGACAGCGCATCGCACAGCCCAGTCCATTATATTCAATGGTGGGAACTTAGCGGCTAGCGGTGAGGTCACCCGCCGGTCAGCGGCTGACCGGCGGGTGACCCCCCCGCTAGCCGCTAAGTTCCCACCATTGAAAGTAATGGAGCGGCTTTGCGATGCGCTGTCACATCACAGACAGCGCACAGCCAATCAGATGAGCGCCACGGAAGTAGCGCTTCCTGATTGGCTGAAGGGACTTCAGTGACAGGAGTCACGTGATGTCCCGGCATTTGGGAGAAAGGGGTCTGATGTGAAAGCATTGGACCCCTTTCTAGTCCGGTATGGATCGGTGTTCGTTTTTTTGTTTTGCCAAGTACGTGGATTATCTCTGGACCTGGATGTACCTCTGGACGCTGGAAGGTGAGTATAATTTTTTCACAGGTACCTCGGATCGTCGGAGACCGTGGCAGTCGGCGTGTCAACATAGGTAAGTATGTGTGTGTCGGCGTATGAAATAAAGTTTTACTTTCACGGTGTGTGTGTGTCCTGTTTTTATTTGGGTATTTTTTTTCCAGTAGTACTACAGGTACCAGCGGGCCCGTTTTTCTCCCGCATGCTGGTACTTGTGGTTCTCCAAGTACCAGCTTGCGGGGGAGGCTTGCTGGGACTTGTAGTACTAATGGAAAAAACAATATCTTTTTATTATCACAAAAGGCTATCAGCCCCCCCATCCGCAGCCCATTGGATGGGGGGGGACAGCCTCGGGCTTCACCCCTGGCCCTTGGGTGGCTGGGGGGGGGGACCCCTTGATTGTAGGGGTCCCCACTCCCCCAGGGTACCCCGGCCAGGGGTGACTAGTTGGGTAGTTAATGCCACGGCCGCAGGGCACGGCATAAAAGTGACCCCCGGCTGTGGCATTATCTGTCCAGCTAGTGGAGCCCGATGCTGGTGTTAAAAATACGGGGGACCCCTACTCTTTTTGTCCCCCGTATTTTTGGCACCAGCACCAGGCGCAGAGCCCGGTGCTGGTTTTAAAAATACGGGGGATCCCTGCCCAATTTTTCCCCTGCATTTTTAGAACCAGGACCAGCTCGAAGAGCCCGAGGCTGGTTATGCTTTGGAGGGGGGACCCCACGCCATTTTTTTTCCGGGTTTTTCCCGTTTTTTCCCGTTTTTTAAAATCGCGGCAAAATCCGCCAAATCGGCCGATTTTCGCCCGCGGTTCTGGCGAATCCGTTTTTCATTGAATATGGTGAATTCCGGCAGCCACCTGCCAGAATTCACCTGGCGAATTGAGTCGAAAAAAAAAACGGCGAAAAATTGCCGCGATTCGCCGTGAATTGCATATACCCCTATGTCTTTCACTCACTTGGTGAATAAATCTCTGCAACCGCCATCGCAAAGCCATCATTGCACATGTGCAGTGTGACTTTTACACATGCACAACTGGCCGATAATCATCCAACTATGAAAACATATGGATTGCCTACAACTCTGGATCAGACCTTACAGCATGTCTCTATTTTCACTTTTTGAAACCCCCTCTAGAGCGAACTTCTTCTATGTCCAGGCTGTGCAGCAACCTCAAATTGAAAGTAAAGTGTCAGCAAATTACAGTCAGCAGGAAGAAGAACAAATAGCAGCAGGTGTTAGAGTGGTACAACAATTTAATTTAAGAGATAAAAATGTTATTCAGATTTTTTTTTTGTTTTCTTGTCAGATTTTGGAACAGGTATTTTTGTGGGTAAGGTATGGTTTTAGGGAGGGTGAGGGATATTCAATGGATGAGATACAGTGTCAGGAAGTGATGGTAAGAGAGATTACAGTAGGTACAGTATGTCATAGTGTTCAGGTGTAGTGAGCGATTTTATATTTTAGTGGGTGAGATATTGTGCCTGGGTGTGGTGGTGGGCGTGGAGTATATTTATGGGTAAGATATGATTTAGATCGTAAGTTTGCTCTCCTCCTTATGTGTGTTTATAATACAATCTTCTTCCCACTGCCAACAATGGCACCCAGGGATGTGCAGTCAGGGGAGGCAGTGCCTCCCCTGTCATCATTAATGATTAAATAATACAAAGAAGATACTTATGACACATATTATGTGTCATAAGTATCTTCTTTAGCCTTTACTGTATTTTTATCATTTTTACCTTATTTAAAAATGCTTTTAAGGTATGTCAGAGGCACCGCTCTCGGTGCCTCCCGCTATCTGTGAGAAAGGACCGGAAGCGGGGGGCGGGGCCAAGCATTGGGCGGTGAAAGCCCATTAAAAAAAGAAGCAAAAGCGGCACTTACTGGAAGTGCCGCTTTGACAGGGGCGTGCTTTCAGCCCATATGAGAGCACGCCCCTGTCACTAATACACTGCTCCCGAGTCCCTGCCTACAAGCTCCAGCAGCCAGCTCACCCCCTCCCCTCTACTTCTCTACCGGTGTCAGCTCCACCCCTATCCCCACGCAGGTGCGCACCTCCCCGGCTGATGCCGCTGACCTCACCGGCCCTGCTGCCGGCTCACCTCTCCGCTGCCGCCGGTCCCCGCAAGTACTGACGGTAAGGACCCGCTGACCTCACCGGCCCTGCTGCCGGCTCACCTCTCCGCTGCCGCCGGTCCCCGCAAGTACTGACGGTAAGGACCCGATGACCTCACCGGCCCTGCTGCCGGCTCACCTCTCCGCTGCCGCCGGTCCCCGCAAGTTGTGACAGTAAGGACCCGAGAGGCTGAGCTGAGGCAGGGGCATGGTGTGGGGCGCAGGGCAGAGCCAGGTGTGCTGAGAGGAGGGAGAGCTGCTGCCGGGATCCTATCTTTTAGGGATGCCTGGGGAGTCACACGCGCACGCAGGAGGGGGCAAGTAGCAGGCGCTGTCACTCTCTGTATATGTCGGGGAAAGGGACAGGCCGCGAGTGCCGTGGTGGAACTGTGCAGTCTGCCTATGAGGGGTGGGGGTGGGGTGGGTATGATCTTGGTGCTTGGTGCCTACACTTTGTGGGGGAAGGGGGTATGATCTAGGTCAGGCATGTCCAAACTGCGGCCCTCCAGCTGTTGAGAAACTACACATCCCAGCATGCCCTGACACAGCTTTAGCATTCTCTGGCAGCAAAACTGTGTCAGGGCATGCTGGGATATGTAGTTTTACAACAGCTGGAGGGCCGCAGTTTGGACATGCCTGATCTAGGTGCCTGCACTGTGTGTGTGTGTGTGGGGGGGATGATCTTGGTGCCTGCACTGTGTGTGTGTGTGTGGGGGGGTTATGATCCTGGTGCCTGCACTGTGGGGGGGTGGGGTATAATCCCGATGCCTGCACTGTCTGGAAGGGGGGGGGGTGCTGCTGGTGACAGTGATCTTAGTGCCTAAACTGTCTGGAGGGGGGTGGGTGGGTGGGGGTGATCTTGATATCTTTGCTTTCTATGGAGGGGTGGGGGTGCTGCTGGTGGGTGGGTGTGTGTGTGTGTTCTTGGTGCCTGACCTGTCTGGAAGGGGGTGGGACTCACGGCAATGTGTTTGGGGCAGACTATAGCTTGTTACATGCCAATTATGCATCTTTCTTGGCCTGGCAACAACAGCACTAAAATCAAATATTTGGAAACCCCCCTACAGAAATCCTGCATTTGCCCCTGTAATCTGCCCGTGTGACTGCGTGTGGTGACCAGGAGACAGCCGACGTCATGTCCCGGGACCCTGAAGCCATGGCCACGATCACCGAGAACACCTACAAGGTGAGGCGGGCACCTTGCAGCCAGGAAGTTGCATTATTGTTTATATAGATAGGCACACGATAAGCTCCTGTAGCTGGCCTGGCCAACCTGTGGCTCTCCACAGGTTGATAGAACTACAATTCCCAGCATGTCTTGCCACGTCACGCTGGGGTTTGTTGTTCCATAACATCACATGTTGGGGTAACTTTTTGCCAAGCCACTGTAATCTCCAAATCTCCAATACCTTCAGCGCATGCAGGGACAGCGGCGGTAGCGGGCATCGGCGGGACACGGCGGACATTATGGTTGCAGTGCCTCACCAGCCACTGACCTCACCGCACGCCACTGATGGCATCAGAACTTTGGAGTCAGTCGGTGCTGCTTTTGTGGGTATTATTATTGCATGTGTATCTATGTTTATATAGCTTGCATCTGCAAAAGCAAATATATATATTTTTTCTTTTTAACTGGCCTACAATTTGAGTCTCGGGTGTCAGGAGTTTTGAAAAAACCTTAAAGCTTTAGGGGGCTATGCGGCCCCCAGACCCCTGGCTATTCATTAAAATTTTCTATTCTACAACACTGTGTATATGACACATGCAAGGGTGAATTTCCCATAGGCATCTTCAGGAAGAGTCCTGAAAGGCAGAGGTGTCTGTAGGGCTGCCCATCAGTGCAGGACACTGGGGGCCATGAAGCCTGGGAGTACATGCCCCTTTACACTGACACGGAGGCTAGTGTGCTGTCAGCTGGGCACTGGGATACTTTGAGCAGCCTGCCCTCTGTGTCACGTAAGCATAGGGGTGCCGGTGCCACCTGTGGCTAAGGGACAGGAAGCTTCTCTCTCTCCTCTGCTACCGACAGGTCAGGTAAGTCTCCTGTGCTGTCGGGGGCAATAATTAATGGTCGCTTTATTTTTTCTGCGGAGGACAATGTGTTTGCTTTTCTAAACCGACAGGAAACCACAGCAAAACCACACTTTAGAATAGCACAGAACATCGGTTCACCATCACTGTTAACATTAAAAGTATAGAAACCTTGTGTTTACAGATGAAAAAAACACACAAAATTATTCCAAATAAGTGAAGTGGTTGTGACAGGCAGATGGCGTCAGAAGCATGTTGCCTGAGCTGTCTGGCCAATCAGGAGGAGAGGAATCACTATACACTTCTAATGACAGAAGGTATTATTAGAGATTGCCCAGTCGGTTTTCTGAAAACCCGAGCCCGCCCGAACTTCAGGTATTCGAGTGTATCTGAGTGGCAGCTTGGATTCCAAATCGAAGCAACATGTCATCATCTTGGCATCAGTTTCTCGCGGGTTTTGGATTTTATGTCATAGCAGACATAGAAACATAGAATTTGATGGCAGATAAGAACTACTTGGCCCATCTAGTCTGCCCCTTTTTTTTTTAACCATATTGTTACCTGAAACCTTATTTGATCCTTATTTCTTTGTAAGGATATCCTTATGTCATCAGAGTTTACTAGAGAGAAACAGATGTTAGAAGAAACATACCATTGCTTAGCACTTGTTTGAGGGAGGAAGTAGTACGTAATCGACGAAACAAAATTAAGATTAATAAATTACCGGGTCCAGATGGACTTCACCCAAGGGTTCTTATAAAGCTTCACTCAGAATTAGCAAGGCCGTTGTATTTGATTTTTCTCATACGTCCTAGAGGATGCTGGGGTCCACTTCATGGCCATGGGGTATAGACGGTTCCGCAGGAGCCATGGGCACTCTTAAGACTTTTCAATGGGTGTGAACTGGCTCCTCCCTCTATGCCCCTCCTCCAGACCTCAGTTTTAGAAATGTGCCCACTCTAGGGGAGCTCTACTGAGCTTCTCTGAAAAGACTTATGTTAGGTTTTTTATTTTCAGGGAGAACTGCTGGCAACAGTCTCCCTGCTTCGTGGGACTGAGGGGGCAGAAGTAGGTACCAGCTTCCTGAAGAGTTTCATGGCTCTGTTTCTGGCTGACAGGACACCATTAGCTCCTGAAGGGTACTGAACGCTAGCCGTGTCTAGATGTTCACTCCCACAGCACGCCGTCACCCCCCTCACAGCCAGAAGTCAGGTGAGTAGAAGAAAACACATCTTCTATCAAGTAAAGTGACGGCTGAGGTACAGCATGGCTGGCGGGAGCGCAGCGTGCCATTGCTGCCCACACACACAGGCACTGCAGGGTGCAGGGCGCGGGGGGGGGGGGGGGGGGGCCTGGGCAGCAAAAACACCTCTATAAACTGGCAAAAAGGGGGCATAAGATGCCCAGGCACAGCCCTACCCCCGCCAGTATAAATATTATGGAAAGTTCTGAGGTAAAAACGCGCCATTGTGGGGGTGGAGCTTTTTCCTCAGACAGCAAGCACACTGCTCAGCTCCATTTTCTCTCTCCTCAGGCTGCAGAGACAACGCTGGTCCTCCTTCACTTCTGAATACAAGTATCAGGGTGCAAAACAGGGAGGGGGGCACAATCGAATTTGGTGCTTTACAAGTGTGTTTTGCTGTGTAAAAAGCGCTGCATGTCAGTGGGCATTCTGTGTTCACAGGCATTAGATATTGGCGCTGGGGTTGTGAACTAGCTGCTCCTAAACTGTGTCCCTCTGACAGATTTTACAGTGGGTCTGTCCCCTATAAGTCCCAGTGTGTCTGTGTGTGTGTTGTACACGTGTGTAAGACATGTCAGAGGCAGGGAGTTCCTCCCCGGAGTAAACCATTTTAGGGACACAGAAGTGTAATGTGGTAGCGCTGCCGGCACACCAAGGGTCTGCATGGGTGAAAGAAATACATGATAGTATGCATCATATCAATAGGAGATTAGATAAGTCTGAATCTCATGCTGAGTGCTGGAGAAAATCTGTGGAGGATGTGATTTTTCAGGGCTCTGTTCTTCCATCCGCAGGCGACCCCTCTGGGTCACATAAGAGACCATTTGCGAATATTGTGAATACTGATACCGACACAGACACTGATTCTTGTGTCGACGATAGTGACTCCAGAGAAATAGATCATAAATTGGCAAAAAATATAGAATATATGATTGCAGCTATAAGGGAAGTTCTGGAAGTCACGGAAGCCACTCCTGTACCTCAGGAGAAGGCTTATTTCTATAAAGAAAAGAAATCTAAGGTCACATTCCCTCCTTCCCACGAGCTTAATACTCTCTTTGAAGGGATGTGGGTGAATCCCGAAAATAAATTTCGTATTCCCAAGAGAAATCAGATAGCTTATCCTTTCCCGGCTGAGGACAGGAAAAAATGGGAGTCACCCCCTGTGTTAGGCAGTGCACTGTCCAGGTTGACAAAGAAGGTAATTCTCCCTGCACCTGGCACGGCTTCACTAAAAGAGCCGGCAGACCGAAAGATGGAAACTACATTGAAATTCATTTATGTTGCCAATGGTACGCTGCTCAGGCCCACAATTGCATGCGCGTGGGTGAGTCGCACTATTGAAAAATGGTCGGAAAGCGTGTCATCAGAAATTGACAAGATTGATAAAGATGAGATACTCCTTAAGTTAGGGAATATCAAAGACGCTGCCGAATACATGCTAGAAGCGATGAAAGATATTAGACTCTTGAGTTCACAAGCCGCTACCATGGCAGTATCGGCTCGGCGGGCGTTGTGGATTCGCCAGTGGAACGTGGATGCAGATTCCAAAAGAAATATGGAGGCTCTCCCATATAAAGGTGAGGCCTTATTTGGCGATGGACTGGATGCGTTAGTCTCGGCGGTTACCGCAGGTAAGTCGACATTTTTGCCCTCTGCGCCTGCACCGGCAAAAAAGACATATCACCCGCACATGCAGTCCTTTCGGCCCAATAAATACAAAAAAGCGAGAGGTTCACCCTTCTTTGCAGGAAGGGGAAGGGGAAAGGGAAAGAAGTCCACAGCGGCTTCAGGTTCCCAGGAGCAGAAGTCTACCCCTACTTCTAACAAATCTTCAGCATGACGCTGGGGCTCCTTTGCAGGAGGCCGCTCGGGTGGGGGCACGTCTCAAACTGTTCAGCCAAGGTTGGATTCTGTCTGGCCTAGATCCCTGGGTGTTGCAAATAGTGTCCCAGGGATACAAGCTGGAGTTTCAAGACGTTCCCCCATGCCGATTTTTCAAATCGACCTTGCCAGCTTCTTTTCCAGAAAGGGAAGCAGTAACAGCGGCAATCCAAAAATAATGTCAGGATAAGGTCATAGTTCTGGTACCTTTGTCACAACAAGGGAGGGGTTTTATTCAAGCCTTTTTGTAGTTCCGAAGCCGGACGGCTCAGTCAGACCGATCCTAAACCTAAAAAATCTGAATCTCTACTTGAAACGATTCAAGTTCAAAATGGAATCACTGAGGGCAGTGATTTCCAGTCTGGAGGAGGGGGACTACATGGTGTCTGTAGACATAAAGGATGCTTACCTGCATGTTCCATTTATCCTCCTCACCAGGCTTATCTGAGATTCGCGGTTCAGGATTGCCATTACCAATTCCAGACGTTACCTTTCGGTCTCTCCATGGCGCCGAGGGTATTCACCCATGCACCGGAAGATAATCCTGTCGTCAAAAGCTAGGATTTCGCTCCTGTGGTGGCTACACAGTTCTCACCTACTAGACACATTTGCAAAATTCTACAAGTTTGACACCTTGGCCGATGAAGACCTCAAGTTCGGTCAATCGGTGCTGCAGGGTCATCCGCACTCTCCCGCCCGTACTGGAGCTTTGGTATAAACCCCATGGTCATGAAGTGGACCCCAGCATCCTCTAGGATTTATGAGAAAACAGGATTTTAATACCTACCGGTAAATCCTTTTCTCCTAGTCCGTAGAGGATGCTGGGCGGCCGTCCCAGTGTGTACTTTATTGTTATTAGAGTTACACAAGTTGTGTTATATTAGTTTCAGCATGTTGCTGTAATTGATTCATGCCTGTTGGCGTGTGTTCTGTTGAATGCCATGTTGTGCGGCATGGTTGAGGTGTGAGCTGGTGTCACTGGCCTAGACTGAGGGTGTTGTGGAATCGGGGATTCCTCCGATGGTCGGGAAGAGGAACCACAACTGAGCTGGAACATGGGTGGCCTAATATAGGATTTCCTCATACAGGACGCTGACAGTAAGATTTGATGAAATATAGAAGAGCTTTATTGCAGGAAAAGAGCAACTTAAAGTCATAAATCATAAAGGACCTTATGAGGGAATGCCCAGACCCATTGAAGGGTTTTGTGAGTAATATTAGAGATGCTGGTGACCGAAGGAACTGTGGGTGAAGTTTAAAAGTCACTGATAACTTGTAGAACTTGTAAATGGTGGTTAAAGACACAAATGGTTAAAGAACTTGTGAGCGGAGATTAGGACACAGGTGATAAGAAGAATTTGAGTGCGGTGGTTTTGGACGCTGTTGATTTGTAGAACTTGAGAACGGTGTCTGAGACGCTGATGATTCGGAAAACTTAAGTGCAGGGGTTTTAGACGCTGTTAATTTGTAGAACTTGAGAACGGAGACTGAGACGCTGATGATGTGAAGAACTTAAGTGCAGAGGTTTTAGACGCTGTTGATTTGTGGAACTTGTGAACGGTGACTGAGACGCTGATGATGTGAAGAACTTAAGTGCAGGGGTTTTAGACGCTGTTGATTTGTGGAACTTGTGAACGGTGACTGAGACGCTGATGATGAGAAGAACTTTAAGTGCAGTGGTTTAAGACGCTGGTGATCCGTAGAACTTGAGAACGGTGATTAGGGCCCGCAGCCCACGCTGATTCCCAGGAGCACTGATGACTGGTCAGCAGAGAGACACACCGGTCGCTGGATACACTGGAACCGGTGCAGCGAACTGGCACCTGGAAATGCTGGGGACACTGGAGTACAACCTCAGGGATCCTTGCCGGGAACAGGAGCGCTGGCATCCACGTCAGGGAAAGACGATACTTAGGCACTGAGGCTCCATCTGGCGTCTGACTTTGAATCCCCCGCCACCGCTGGATTGGCGGAGCAGTCTGATGATGTCACCTGCCCCCCGTCCACGTGATGCCGGGTGTCATGGCGGCGCCCATGCCCTGGAGAACCGCCGGGAGCCGCGCCAGCCAGACGCCGGAGCCCGTGGCCCACCGAAGGCGGAAACCGCAACACAGACCAGCAGACACGCAGGGGTAAGCGCGGCGAACGCCGCCTCTGGCATGTGACAGTACCCCCTCCTCCAGGAGTGGCCTCTGGACACTTTCCAGGTTTTGTTGGATGTCTGGAATGGAAAATCCACACCACTCGGGGAGCCGTAACTTCAGTAGCTTTGACCCAGCTCCTTTCCTCGGGGCCAAAATGTTTCCATTCCACCAAATACTGTAGATTCTTGTGAAGATAGCGAGAATCAAGAATAGCTTTGATTTCAAAGTCCGTACCCTCTTCAGCCTCTGCAGAGGTTGGCCTTGGGGACTTGGAATGAAACCGGTTCAAAACAAGAGGGCGAAGAAGAGAGACATGGAAGGAATCTGGTATCCGGAGATGGGAAGGCAATCCCAATTTGCAAACAACCGGATTCAGAACTTGTAACACGGGGTAAGGACCAATGAACCTTGGAGCGAACTTCATAGTTGGCACCTTCAAATGGAGATTGCGGGTAGAGAGCCATACCCTGTCACCAACCTTGTATTGAGGAGCTGCCCGTCGCTTCTTATCCGCAAAGAACTTATAGCAGCCAGAAACTCTCTTGAGGTTGGCATGAACTCGACTCCAGATTTGACTGAAGTGCAGGAGAGTAGAGGCTGCAGCAGGAACTTCTTCCGGAGGACAAATGGGTAATTCTGGAACTTGGGGATGAAATCCATAATTAATGAAAAATGGAGACTCACCAGTCGAAGAGTGATATAGATGATTATGGGCGAACTCGGCCCAGGGCAACAACTCCACCCAATTATCTTGCGAGGGGGAGAGGTAAACACGGAGAAAAGTCTCTAAATCTTGATTGACGCGTTCAGTTTGCCCACTGGTCTGTGGATGGTAAGCGGATGAAAACTTAAGTTTTATTTGTAAGGCCGTACAGAGGGCTCTCCAGAATCTTCCCGTAAACTGTACCCCTCAGTCAGAAACTATTTCCAGAGGTAACCCCTGCAGGCGGAAGTGTTCCCGAATAAATAACAAAGCCAACTTAGGAGCTGATGGTAACCCGGTCAACGGAACAAAATGTGCCATCTTAGAGAATCGGTCGATAATCACCCAGACGGTGTTATGACCTTTAGAGAGAGGCAGTTCAGTAACAAAGTCCATAGAGATATGAGTCCAAGGCCTCTTAGGAATGGACAATGGGTGCAACAACCCCGCAGGAGGCAGACGAAGAATTTTGTGCTGAGCACATTGAGGACACGAGTTGACATACTCTTGAACGTCCTTCTTCATAGTGTCCCACCAGTAGGATCTTCGTAGAAATTCCCACATCTTTTGAACTCCAGGATGGCCAGAGAACTTGGAAATGTGAGCCCACTGCAACAATCTTGGTCGAAATTTAGCTGGCACAGACATTCTTCCAGGAGGAGGACCCAACGCGGTGGGAGCCGCTGAAATAGATACTGGACTGAGAATCAAAGCCTTTTCAACGGAATTCTCCTCATCCAAAGCCATTAAGAAACGGGATAGGGCATCCGCCTTGGTGTTAAGAGTTCCAGCCCGGTACTTAATGACAAACAAAAATCGGGCAAAGAAGAGCGCCCATCTTGCTTGACGGGGATTCAAGCACTGGGCCGTCTTGAGATACAGCAAATTCTTGTGATCCGTGAAAATCGTAATTAGGTGTTTAGCACCTTCCAAAAGATATCTCCATTCTTCCAAGGCAGATTTTATTGCCAACAGCTCTTTGTCTCCAATGGTGTAATTTAGTTCAGCAGGAGAGAACTTGCGAGAATGGAAACCACATGGATGAAACTTCCCATCTGGAGCGTACTGCGAAAGTACGGCACCAATGCCTACCGTAGAAGCATCAACCTCCAGAAAGAATGGTTTTAAAAAGTCTGGTTGCTAAAGTACCGGAGCGGTCATAAAGGCTGCCTTCAACTGAGCGAATGCTGCTACAGCTTCAGAGGACCAAAGGCTTGTGTCAGCCCCCTTCTTGGTTAGGGCAGTAATAGGCGCCACAATAGTAGAGAAACCCCTTATGAATTTCCGGTAGTAATTTGCAACCCTAGAAATCGTTGCACCGCCTTCAAGGAAAGAGGCTGAGTCCAGTCCCGAATAGCAGAAAGTTTCTCCGGATCATTACGCAACTCCGTGCCTGAAATAATGTTACCCAGAAATGGAATAGAGGGAACCTCAAAGGTGCACTTGGAAATCTTGCCGTATAGATGGTTCTCTCGCAACCGAAGAAGTACCTCCTTAACTTGTACTCGGTGCTCAGTGAGATTCTTCGAAAATATCAGGATGTCATCCAAATATACAACTACATTCAGGTACAACATATCCCGAAAGATTTCATTGATGAATCCTTGTAAGACGGCGGGGGCGTTGCTGAGGCCGAACGGCATTACCAAGTACTCATAATGCCCGTCCCTAGTATTGAAGGCCGTCTTCCATTCGTCCCCTTGTCGGATGCGTATCAAGTTATAAGCTCCCCTTAAATCGAGCTTGGTGAAGACTCGAGCTCCGCGAACTCTATCAAAAAGCTCGGTGATGAGCGCAAAGGATACTTATTCTTAATGGTGACTTCATTTAGACCACGATAGTCAATACATGGCCTCAGGCCTCCGTCCTTTTTCTTCACAAAAAAGAAGCCTACTCCCGCCGGGGAAATAGAGGGGCAGATGAATCCCTTCTGCAGATTAGATTTGATATATTCTGACATAGCTTGAGTCTCGGGTACTGATAAAGGAATCAAGTGCGACCCCGAGGTGGCATTTTTCCCAGGGTCTATGTGGTGGTAACTGATCGGCTGCCTGTTCCGAGAACACATCAGTAAACTCGCGATAAGCCTCTGGAATGAGCTCTTCGTCCGATTTGGAAGACACACAAAGCGGGTAGACAGGAGTAAGACAATTCGAATGACAAAATGGACTCCAAGAAATTATCTGTGTCGACCTCCAGTCGACGTGAGGGTTGTGAAGCTTGAGCCAGGGGAGACCAAGAACGAGATCGTGAGGCATCTCCTGAATCACAAGGAACTCCAGATGTTCTTGATGCAAAGCTCCCACTTGCAGCTTGATTGGCATAGTACAACTTGAAATCAGACAATTTGGAATTTGGGTAACATTAATAGCAGTTATCGTAATAGGTCGTTCGACCGACTGTAACTTCAAACCCAGATTCTGGGCACAGGAAAGGGAAATAAAATTCCCCGCAGCCCCTGAGTCCAACAGTGCCTTAACGGTTTTGACTTCAGACTCAGAAAACAGAGACACGGAAAGTAAACAGTCCACTGCCAAAGAAGATTGAGAAAAAACCCCTAGCTCAACTTCTCCAGAACAAGCTAGGACTGACCGTTTCCCGGGCGAGACTTGCAAAACTTGAGGAAATGTTCTGCCGCTCCACAGTAGAGGCAGAGTCTACCCTCACGACGACGCTGACGTTCTTCTGGGGACAGCCGAGACTGATTAATCTGCATGGGTCCGTCTGGACTTGAAATAACTGTTTGCTTAGATGGAAGAGATCGGAACCTTGACCGGTCTGACCGACTACGTTCACCACCTCATTCCTGCATGCGAAGATCCACCTTTACACAGAGTGAGATCAACTGTTCCAAGGAATCCGGCAGATCCCTAGTGATCAACTCGTCCTTTAAACGATCCGAGAGCCCGTTCCAAAAAGCAGCCCGAAGGGCATCATTGTTCCAGCACAGTTCTGAAGCTATAGTTTGAAAGTGAATCACATACTGTCCCACTGTACGAGAGCCTTGTCGAACTCGAAGCATGTCAGCAGAGGCAGCGGTCGTCCTGCCGGGCTCATCAAAGATCCTCCGGAATGACGTGATGAAGTTGGTATAACTAGGAACTAACGGATCTGATCGCTCCCACAACGGTGACACCCACTCCAACGCTGAACCCTCAAGCAAAGAGATAATGTATGCCCCTTTAGACCGATCAGTAGGGAAGTTATGAGAGAGGAGTTCGAAATGTACCTCACACTGATTGAGGAAACCACGGCAATTCTTTGGATTCCCGTTATAACGAGGAGGAGTGGGAAGCTGAAGGCGTGACCTAGTTCCAGACACGGACGGAACATTGCTAGAAACAACCACTGGAGCGGATACTGGAACTGGAGCTGGAACCACTGATGCCAGAGAAGTCTGGATTTGATCCAGCCGGCCAGATAATTCCTGGAGATAATGCATCACCTGATTCTGTGCTGCTTCCTGACTCTGTACTCGGGAAACCAGGTCCTGCATGGTGCTTGCCTCTGGGTTCCAAATCCCCGGGTCCATGGGGCCTGAGTATACTGTCACTGGCCTAGACTGAGGGTGTTGTGGACTCGGGGATTCCTCCGATGGTTGGGAAGAGGAACCACAACTGAGCTGGAACAGGGGTGGCCTAATATAGGATTTCCTCATACAGGACGCTGACAGTAAGATTTGATGAAATATAGAAGAGCTTTATTGCAGGAAAAGAACAACTTAAAGTCATAAATCATAAAGGACCCTATGAGGGAATGTCCAGACCCATTGAAGGGTTTTGTGAGTAATATTAGAGATGCTGGTGACTGAAGGAACTGTGGGTGAAGTTTAAAAGTCACTGATAACTTGTAGAACTTGTAAATGGTGGTTAAAGACACAAATGGTTAAAGAACTTGTGAGCGGAGATTAGGACACAGGTGATAAGAAGAATTTGAGTGCAGTGGTTTTGGACGCTGTTGATTTGTAGAACTTGAGAACGGTGTCTGAGACGCTGATGATTCGGAAAACTTAAGTGCAGGGGTTATAAGACGGTGTTAATTTGTAGAACTTGAGAACAGAGACTGAGACGCTGATGATGTGAAGAACTTAAGTGCAGAGGTTTTAGATGCTGTTGATTTGTGGAACTTGTGAACGGTGACTGAGACGCTGATGATGTGAAGAACTTAAGTGCAGGGGTTTAAGACGCTGTTGATTTGTGGAACTTGTGAACGGTGACTGAGACGCTGATGATGTGAAGAACTTAAGTGCAGGGGTTTTAGACGCTGTTGATTTGTGGAACTTGTGAACGGTGACTGAGCCACTGATGATGAGAAGAACTTTAAGTGCAGTGGTTTAAGACGCTGGATACACTGGAACCGGTGCAGCGAACTGGCACCTGGAAATGCCGGGGACACTGGAGTACAACCTCAGGGATCCTTGCCGGGAACAGGAGCGCTGGCATCCACGTCAGGGAAAGACGATACTCAGGCACTGAGGCTCCGTCCGGCGTCTGACTTTGAATCCCCCGCCACCGCTGGATTGGCGGAGCAGTCTGATGACGTCACCTGCCCCCCGTCCACGTGATGCCGGGTGTCATGGCGGCGCCCATGCCCTGGAGAACCGCCGGGAGCCGCGCCAGCCAGACGCCGGAGCCCGTGGCCCACCGAAGGCGGAAACCGCAACACAGACCAGCAGACACGCAGGGGTAAGTGCGGCGAACGCCGCCTCTGGCGTGTGACAGCTGGTATGTATCTCACCACTAGTTTAAAGTAAATCCTTTCCTTGAAATGTCCGTCTCCCTGGGCACAGTTCCTACAACTGAGGTCTGGAAGAGGGGCATAGAGGGAGGAGCCAGTTCACACCCATTGAAAACTCTTAAGAGTGCCCATGGCTCCTGCGGAACCGTCTGTACCCCATGGTCATGAAGTGGACCCCAGCATCCTCTACAGACTAGGAGAAAAGGATTTACCGGTAGGTATCAAAATCCTGTTTTTACAATTCCATTAAAACAGCATGATACTTAAGGACTGTCGTATAGTAGAGGTAATGCCTATATTTAAAAAGGGAAGCAAAACTGATCCCAGTATCTATAGACCGATTAGTTTAACATGAGTAGTGGGAAAAATTTTGGAGGGAATATTAAAGGATAGCATACAGGAGTGTTTGGATACCTCTGATGTCATTACTAGGAACCAGCATGGCTTTGTGAGGGACAGGTCATGCCAAACTAAAACCCCTTTTCCACTAGCTCAAAAAACATGGGTAAATGCATGGGGGCACACATTTACCCGTGTTTTTTGCTAGTGGAAAAGGGTCCATCTGCAAAAACCCGGATCAAGTGATCCGGGAATCCTACCCGGGTAGCTTACCATGTTGAACACGGGTTCAACCCGGTAAGCTGCGCAGTGTAAACGGAAGCCGTGTCGATGTGACACGGCTCCCATTCACAGTGTATGGAAGGGCGGCGCTGGGAGATCATGTTATCTCCCAGCGCCGCCCCTGCCGCGTCGCCAGCAACGTCACCAACCCGGCAATATGCCGGGTTGGTGTTAGGCGCCGGGGTCCGCTTGTCCACGCGACCCGGTGCCTAGCAACTAGGGACGCCGTGCACGTACAGCCGCTGGCTCCCTAGCAACGCTAGACGCTGGGCGCGCTGAAGCCGCACGGACCCTAGCAACGGGGACGCCACTGGCGGACCGCGTTCCCCGTTGCTGGGTTTTAGGATTTTATGCGTTCACCTGTTCTCTGGCCGTGCAGCAAGGCAGCTGCACGGCATTTAGTCCAATCAGCCTCTAAACAGCTGTTTTGAGGACTCCCTGTTAAGTACACTCCCAGGGCTTCTCACAGACGCCGGTAATAGCTTCCTGCATGCTGCCCTTGTTTGCTGAGAGTCTGTTTCCAGTCCTGCTGTATCCGGTCATTCCAGTCTTCAGAAGTCCTGTACTCAGGAGTTACCATCTCGTCCCTGGAGTCCTGACTGATCACCGTTTTATATCCAGTGGTGTTCGTGAGTTGCGGCTCTGCCGTGTGTTGCGGCTCAGCTGCTTTACCTTTTATATTTTTGTGTTTGGAGCATTTGCGGAGGGTTCCGCTTCCACAAGTCCTCTCTGGTACTCGGCGGTGCCGGGTAGGAGAATTGGACAAGTGGATATTTTGGTTGTCCTTTTCCTTGGCGGTTTCTCTGCACATATTATAGTTTTGAGTTTGCTTAGCCCCTGGCCTGGTTGTTTAGTTAGAGGGCCTCTTGTTATCACCCTGTCTCGGGTTTCCCTTTGTCTCTCATTAAGACCGGGGGGCATCGAAGTTGGGCAGACATAATCCGCCCTTCAAACGCGTCTGCCAAGGGCTCAAGAAACCATAGTCTCACAGGGGATTTCTGACAACACGGGTGAGACAACAGAGTTAGGGCGCCAGGGGCTATTTTCCTGTCCTGCTCCCTTCCCCAGCATTCCGTTCCAGTGCTCCGGTCCTTGCCATAAGATCTCCTCTGACCAGAGTGCTGGAATCATAACATTATTACCGGCCAAACCAAAACTTAAAGTTAAACGGGGTTTAATTTTTTCTCATTCAGTTTTGTGAGAGTTTATCGGCCTCATGAATCCAACAGGTTTAGGGCCAAATCCTGGTCAGCTCTTAGTCAGCCAGATTCAAGAACTTACTCAGATGGTTCAGGATCTTTCTCTTCGGGGGAAGTCGCAGGAAGATCTTTTGCGAGCTTCCCCAGGGGTAGTCCCTGAACCAAAGATGCATTTGCCTGACCGTTTTTCTGGTGATAGAAAAGAGTTTTTTAATTTTAAAGAATCCTGTAAACTTTATTTTCGTTTAAGACCAACTTCCTCGGGTACTGAATCTCAGCGGGTCGGGATTATTATTTCTTTGCTCCAGGGGGATCCTCAGACCTGGGCATTTGGTTTAAGAGCAGAGGATCCGGCATTGTTGTCAGTTGACGTTTTTTTTGAGTCTTTAGGGCTCTTGTATGATGACCCTGATAGAGAGGCGTCCGCTGAAAGTCAGTTGCGCGCTCTCAGACAGGGTAGAAATCCTGCGGAGGTTTATTGTACGGAGTTTCGCCATTGGTCGAACGACTGTGGCTGGAATGACCCAGCCCTGCGCAGTCAGTTTCGCCTCGGCTTATCAGAGTCTATAAAAGACAGTCTCCTTCAGTACCCCGCTCCTGAGACTCTCGATAAACTCATGGAGCTTTCTATTAAGATTGATCGTCGTCTCAGAGAGCGGAGGGCTGAAAAAGGAGCACCTGTAAGGTCAACTCCTTGTGTATATTCCATTCCTGAAGACGTAGAGGAGCCCATGCAGATGGGTCTCTCCCGGCTGTCTCCTGAAGAAAGAGCCAGAAGGCAAAATTCTGGTCTTTGTCTGTACTGTGGGGGTAAGGGACATTTTGCTCGTAATTGTCCGAACAAGTCGGGAAAACGCTTTGACCAGGTGAATTGTGAGGGGGTTCACCTAGGTCTGCAGCTTATCTCCTCGAATAACTCCCTTTTAGTCCCAGTTAAAGTTTCCTTTGGCAGCCTCAGTTCTTCGGTGTCGGCTTTTGTTGACAGTGGAGCTGCAGGAAATTTTATGGATTTAACTTGGGCTAAGGCCTTAGGCATTCCTCAGTTACCTTTGGGTAGGTGTGTCACCATGCATGGCTTAGATGGGAGTCCGCTGTCTAATGGGATTATTTCTCTCCGTACACCCCCTGTACTACTTACAGTAGGAGCTCTACATTCCGAGAAAATCGAGTTCTTTCTTACACATTGCCCAGCAGTTCCAGTTGTTCTGGGTCACCCTTGGCTGGCCTTTCATAATCCCACCATTGATTGGCGGTCGGGGGAGATTTTACAATGGGGTACTTTTGTGATAAGGAATGTATCACGTTTCCAGTCAGAGTAGCAGCTATCATTCCAGAACCCATTCCGGTGGAATACCAGGAGTTTGCTGATGCTTTCTCCAAAGGCAATGCGGACATTCTGCCTCCCCATCGGCCTTATGTTTGTGCTATTGAGTTAATTTCTGGTGCCACATTGCCAAAGGGAAGATTATATGCATTATCCAGGCCAGAAACTGCGGCTATGAATGATTATGTAAAGGAGAGCCTTGAGAAAGGATTTATTAGACCATCAAAATCTCCTTTAAGTGCAGGCTTCTTCTTTGTGGAGAAAAAGGATGGCTCGCTTAGACCTTGCATTGATTTTAGAGCCCTGAATAAGATCTCAGTTAAAAACACCTATCCTTTGCCGTTGATTTCTGTACTCTTTGATCAGTTACGTTCTGCTGTGATTTTTTCTAAAATTGACCTTAGAGGAGCGTACAACCTCATCCGAATTAAATCTGGAGATGAGTGGAAAACGGCCTTCAGTACTCAGTCGGGTCACTACGAGTACCTGGTGATGCCGTTCAGCTTGTCTAATGCTCCAGCAGTTTTTCAAGACCTCATTAACGATGTGCTCCGTGACTTCCTAGGGAAATTCGTGGTCGTTTACTTAGACGACATCCTGATTTATTCTGAATCAATGGAACAACATGTTACCCAGGTGCGTCTGGTTCTTCAAAAGTTACGTGAGAATCATTTATATGCCAAGCTGGAGAAGTGTGAGTTTCATGTCACGGAAGTATCTTTTTTAGGGTACATTATTTCCCCTCGGGGATTTTCCATGGAACCAAAGAAGCTCCAGGCCATCCTTAGTTGGGCGCAACCCACCAATTTAAAAGCAATTCAGCGCTTTTTAGGGTTTGCGAATTATTATAGGAGGTTCATTCATTCTTTTTCTGACCTGGTTGCTCCCATTGTAGCTCTGACAAAGAAAGGAGCGGATCCTACCAACTGGTCGCGTGAAGCTGAGTTGTCCTTCCGGGCCATGAAACAAGCCTTTGTCTCGGCTCCAGTCCTCAGACATCCCAATCCGGAATTGCCCTTTGTTGTGGAGGTTGATGCCTCGGAGGTTGGAGTGGGGGCTATCCTTTCTCAAAAGGATCCGGAGTCTCTGGAGTTACATCCTTGTGCCTTTATGTCCAGGAAATTCTCCTCCGCTGAATCCAACTATGACGTTGGTAATCGGGAGCTACTGGCGGTAAAGTGGGCTTTCGAGGAGTGGAGGCATTGGCTGGAGGGAGCAAAACATACTATTTCAGTATTGACTGACCATAATAACCTGCAATACATCGAATCGGCTAAACGGCTTAATGCCCGGCAGGCACGTTGGGCTTTATTTTTTACTCGTTTCAAATTTATAATCACTTTCAGGCCTGGTTCCAAGAATACTAAGGCTGATGCCCTGTCACGCAGCTTTCTTCCGGTTCACAATAACAGTCCTGTTACTCCCATACTTCCATCTTCGGTCATCTGGGCAGGCCTCACACAAGATTTATTTACCCAGTTAAAACAGCTTCAACACCAAGCTTCTGGAAATACTCCTGCTGGTCGTCTTTACGTCCCTGAGTTTTTGAGAGCTACTGTTTTAATGGAATTCCATGATAACAAAGTTTCCGGGCATCCGGGAATCTCTAAGACTTTGGAGTTAGTCTCTCGCTCAGTATGGTGGCCTGGTCTTTCTAAAGACGTTAAGGAGTTTGTTTATTCATGTCAGGTTTGTGCACAGCATAAGGTTCCCCGTTCCTTGCCTATCGGGCAACGTATGCCCTTAAATGTTCCTCTCAGGCCATGGTCCCATATTTCCATGGATTTTGTGGTTGACCTTCCCCTTTCAGCCGGATTCCGAGTCATATGGGTGGTAGTGGACCGTTTTAGCAAGATGGCTCATTTTATTGCTCTCCCCCGATTGCCTTCTGCCCAAGGGTTGGCAGTTTTGTTTCTCCGCCATGTTTTCAGACTTCATGGGTTGCCTACTGATATTGTTTCTGATCGGGGTCCACAATTCATCGCACAATTCTGGAAATGTTTTTGTGCCTCATTAAAGATGAAATTGTCGTTAACATCCGGTTACCACCCACAATCCAACGGGCAAACCGAGCGAGTTAACCAATCATTGAAACAGTATTTGCGCTTGTATTCTGCCAAACTCCAGAATGATTGGTCCGAGTTTCTTCCGTTGGCGGAGTTTGCTTACAATAATTCTTGTCATTCCTCCACTAAAGAGTCTCCATTCTTTTCAGTTTTTGGTTTTCACCCCAGAGCTAATTATTTTTTTCATCATTCCTCAGTCTCCTCGCTAACCTTAACCTCCCATCTCAGAGCCATTTGGAAAAAAGTGCACCTTGCTCTCAGAAAAGCGGCCTTTCGAGAGAAGAAATTTTCTGACAGGCTCCAAAGTCCTTGCACTTTTAAGGTGGGAGATAGGGTATGGTTGTCGACTCGTAACATCAGGCTTCGACAATCCTCGGCTAGATTGGGACCCAAATTTATTGGGCCATTTCTTATTATTAAAAGAGTTAACCCAGTTGCCTTTCGGTTACGTTTACCAAGATCTCTCAGGATTGGAAATACGTTTCATTGTTCCCTGTTGAAACAATACGTTTCTTCCAGTAGATTTCCTCGGAGGATCTCTCAGGGTAGATCTCCGGTGGATGTACAGGGACAACAGGAGTTCTTGGTGGAGAAGGTTCTCGATTCCAAATTGTCCCGGGGCTGGCTTTATTTTCTGGTTCACTGGAGAGGCTATGGTCCGGAGGAAAGGTCTTGGGTCCTGGATAAGGATCTTCATGCCCCGAGGCTCAAGAGGGCATTTTTTCGGGAATTTCCTCGGAAACCTGGCTTTAGGGGTTCCTTGACCCCTCCTCAAGGGGGGGGTACTGTTAGGCGCCGGGGTTCGCTTGTCCACGGGACCCGGCGCCTAGCAACTAGGGACGCCGTGCACGTACAGCTGCCGGCTCCCTAGCAACGCTAGACGCTGGGCGCGCTGAAGCCGCACGGACCCTAGCAACGGGGACGCCACTGGCGGACCGCGTTCCCCGTTGCTGGGTTTTAGGATTTTATGCGTTCACCTGTTCTCTGGCCGTGCAGCAAGGCAGCTGCACGGCATTTAGTCCAATCAGCCTCTAAACAGCTGATTGGAGGACTCCCTGTTAAGTACACTCCCAGGGCTTCTCACAGACGCCGGTAATAGCTTCCTGCATGCTGCCCTTGTTTGCTGAGAGTCTGTTTCCAGTCCTGCTGTATCCGGTCATTCCAGTCCTCAGAAGTCCTGTACTCGGAAGTTACCATCTCGTCCCTGGAGTCCTGACTGATCACCGTTTTATATCCAGTGGTGTTCGTGAGTTGCGGCTCTGCCGTGTGTTGCGGCTCAGCCGCTTTACCTTTTATATTTTTGTGTTTGGAGCATTTGCGGAGGGTTCCGCTTCCACAAGTCCTCTCTGGTACTCGGCGGTGCCGGGTAGGAGAATTGGACAAGTGGATATTTTGGTTGTCCTTTTCCTTGGCGGTTTCTCCGCACATATTATAGTTTTGAGTTTGCTTAGCCCCTGGCCTGGTTGTTTAGTTAGAGGGCCTCTTGTTATCACCCTGTCTCGGGTTTCCCTTTGTCTCTCATTAAGACCGGGGGGCATCGAAGTTGGGCAGACATAATCCGCCCTTCAAACGCGGCTGCCAAGGGCTCAAGAAACCATAGTCTCGCAGGGGATTTCTGACAACACGGGTGAGACAACAGAGTTAGGGCGCCAGGGGCTATTTTCCTGTCCTGCTCCCTTCCCCAGCATTCCGTTCCAGTGCTCCGGTCCTTGCCATAAGATCTCCTCTGACCAGAGTGCTGGAATCATAACAGTTGGTGAGTGCAGTGGGAAAGGGGGCTGAGCACGGGCCGCAGCCGGGTAGCACACGTGTCAGGCTCCCGGCTGCGACCCGTGCTTCTAGGTGGAAAAGGGGTATAGCTTAATTAGCTTCTACATAAAAGTGAGCGATAATCTTGACCGGGCCCATGCAGTAGATGTGGCTTATTTAGATTTTGCAAAATCCTTCGATACAGTGCCCACAAGAGGATGATTTTCAAACTAAAAGAGCTCGGCATAAGAAACACCATTTGTACTTGGGTAAGTAATTCGCTGGATAACAGGGAACAGCGAGTTTTGGTTAATGGGATGTTCTTCAACTGGGCCACTGTATTCAATGGTCAATACTCAACACTCTACTGTTCAGTATATTTATTAATGACCTGGGAATAGGCCTGGAAAGCAGAGTATTAATATTTGCAGATGATACTAAACTATGTAGAGTAATCAACTCAGACAAGGATTCAGAGTCCCTACAGAATGACTTATTTAAACTGGAACTTTGGGCATCTAAATGGATAATGAGATCTAATATAGATAAATGTAAAGTCATGCACCTCGGAACTAAAAATAACCAAGCATCCTACAAATTAAATGGAATGATTTTAGGAGAAACTGTTTTAGAAAAAGATCTGTGGGTGCACATTGATAATAAATTTAACAACAGTCTACAATGTCAGATTGCAGCAACAAAGGCAAATAAGGTGTTAACATGCATAAAACGGGGAATTGAGACAAGGGATGAAAGTGTAATCGTGCCATTATATAAATCACTGGTACGGCCACATCTTGAATATTGTGTATAATTTTGAGCACCATAATATAAAAAAGATATCTTAGAGCTTGAAAGGGTTCAGAGATGAGCAACTAAATTGATAAGGGAGTTAGAGACGCTGGAATATGAGGAGAGGCTTACCAGGTTAAAGATGCTCTCACTTGAAAAAAGGCATCTAAGAGGAGATATTATCAATATATATAAATACATAAAGGGACAATACATGGAGCTGTCAGGCGATTTGTTTATTAGGAGACCCATACAATGGACACACGGACACCCTCTGAGGTTAGGAGAGAAAAAATGTAATACCGAACGAAGGAGGGGGTACTTCACAATAATGGCAGTAAGGATCTGGAATACCTTTCCAGAGAAGGTAGTAATGTTGGACTCAAAGTGAGTTTAAGAATGGGTTGGATACATTTCTAACTGATAAAGATATCCAGGGATATAATATTTACAAAGACTGTATTGAGTTACTACGGGTACACTATGGTTACATTCATAACAGTATAGGATCAAAACAATGGTTGAACTCGATGGACAACTTGTCTTTTTTTCATCCTTACTAACTATGGGGTCGATTCAATTCGGCAACTTATGAATAGCGCTGGGAAATAGCTCCCGACGCTATTCAATTCAGCTGCTAGTTTCCCTCAATTGTCGGGAATTCTTCTCTCATCCCCGGGGGATGAGAGAAGAAACCCGACAAAAGTGCTGCCTCGCGGCCGGCGCGAGGCTGATTCTGTTGGGAATCAGCCTCGCGCCGGGGAGTTAAGTCAGAGAATGTCCGTTCTCCCGACAATTCAACCTGTTTAGTCGGCGAGAACGGGCCATCGCCGACTTAACTGGAGCTGAATTGAATGGCGTCGGGAGCTAATTCCCGTCGCTATTCATAAGTTGCCTAATTGAATCGACCCCTATGTTACTATGTCTATCTCATGCATGTATAAATTGCTCTACTGTCTTAGCCTCTACCATCTCTGATGGGAGACTATTCCACTTGTCTACTACCCTTTCTGTGAAGTAATTTTTTCCTCAAATTTCCCTTGAACCTACCTCCCTCCAGTTTCAGTGCATGTCCTTGTGTTCTAATAATTCTCTTAATTTGAAGAATGGTTCCCTCCTGGACTTTGTTAAAAACCTTTATATATTTGAAAGTTTCTATCATGTCCCCCCTTTCCCTTCTCTGCTCCAAACTGTACATATTGAGAATTTTTAGTCTTTCTGAGTATATTTTGTGATGTAGGCCATGCATCATTTTAGTTGCCCTTCTGTGTACAGTCTCTAATGTATTAACATCCTTTTAGATGAGGCTGTACCAATGACCTATACAGTGGCATTATTACTTCTTACTTTCTGCTACTGATTCCTCTCCCTATGCAACCAAGCATCTAACTAGCCTTCCCCATTGCTTTGTTACATTGCTTACCTACCTTTAAGTCACCTGAAATAGTGACTCCTAGATCCATTTCCTCCTCAGTAGTTTTGAGTATAGTGCCATTAATACTATATTTAGCCTTTGGATTTTTGAGACACAAGTGCATGATTTTGCACGCTCTTGACCATTACTAGATCATCAATCATTTGTTTTGCCCCTTCTGGTGTGTCTACCCTATTGTATACCTTTGTGTCATCTACAAAAAAGGCATACATTCCCTTAAATGCCATTTGCAATTTTACCAATAAAGATATTAAACAGCACTGGTCCAAGTAAATATCCCTGGGGTACTCAACTGGTAACATTTCCCTCCTGTGATTGCACTCCACGTACTACAACTCTCTGTTTTCTATTCTGCAACCAAGATCTTATCCATTCAACTGTCTTAGTCTCCAATCCCATGCTTTCGAGTTTATTTAGGAGTCTGCGATGTGGGACAGTGTCAAAAGCCTTACTAAAGTCCAGATAAGCTATATCTACAGCTCACCTTTATCGATAACTGTAGTCGCACAGTCAACAAGTCAATAAGGTTTGTTTGAAACCAGAAATCCATGCTGTTTAGGATCCTGTAAATTGCTCGATTGGATCAACAACTCGTTCTTTTAAGAGTGTTTCCATCAATTTCTCTAGTTACTGGTGTAAGGCTCACTTGTCAGTAGTGTCTTGCCTCTTACTTGCTTCCAATTTTGTGCAGTGGGACTATGTTCACTTTTTTTCAGTCCTCTGGAACTACTTCTGTAGCTAGTGATTGGTTGAATAATTCTGTCAATGGTGCTACAAGCACCCATTTAAACTCTGTTAGTATCTGTGGCTGTATCCCATCTGGCCCCATTGATGTTTCCACTTTCAGCTTTGGGAGTTCTGTTAGGACTATCTCCTCTGTATATTTACTTGTTTCATTTTTCTGAATATCCCTGCAACTTAACTGTGTTCCCTTCCCCTCACTTTCCATAGTGAATACTGAGCAAAAATAATTAAGATTATCTACTATTACATTGTCTACCTCAACAAGACTCCCAGTCTCTGTCTTTAGTCTTATTATATCACCTTGTTTTTCTCCTTTCGTTTATATACCTAAAAAAAGTTTTGCCCTTTTACCCACTGATTGGTCCATTTTCTCCTCAGCTTGTGCCTTTGTACATCTGATTACCTTCTTTACAGACTGCAGAGAGAGATGTGTTGTCTGAAGGTCTGTGCTTACTCCAAGCTGCTGTGCTGACCTATCTGCATGTCCACTGTGTGCATCCACTCCAGTAGCTTAGCTGACCTGTGTCCAGTCCATTGTATACATTCACTCCAGTGGCTGAGCTGACCTATCTGTGCCCATCCACTCCAGTGGCTGAGCTGACCTATCTGTGTCCACACATTCCAGTGCTGCTTAGTGTTAATATTGTCTGAGCTAGATTACAGTGTAGGAAGTTAGCAAGGTCATTGTTTATTATTTTTTATAGTGCAGAAATTTAGTTACATCTATTTTTTAAGTGTGTCACACTGGTGCTGCACTGTGACTCCGCAGGCCGTACCCCACTGCACCCTTATTGACATAATAAATATAAGCAGTATGACTTACTGCTTTGTGTAGTAATTGTCAAAACTTAAATTATTGCTCTTTATATATACAAGCTGTGTGTGCTGTACCCCACTGCACCTTTGTTGATGTTAAACATAATACAAGTGCCTTTGTTGACATAAAAATTTAAGCAGTGTGACTCTGTGTTGTCAATTTAAAAAAAAAATCACTCTTTTTTTATACAAGCTGTGTGCACTGACTCACTGCTTTTGTATGGTCATTTTCAAAAAAATAAATAATTGATCTTTTTTTACAAACTATTTACTTTGCATTTGTTGACAAAAGCGGTGTCACTTTGTTCTTTTATACAAGCTGTGTGCACTGTACACCACTGCCCCTTTGTTGACATAATAAATATAAGCACCTTTGTTGACATAATAATAAAAGCAGTATGACTCACCACTTTTTGTGTTGTCATTTTCAAAAAATAAATTGCTCTTTTTTTATACAATCTGGGTGCACTGTATGCCACTGTGCCTTTTTTGGCATAATAAATATAAGCACTTTGTTGACATAATAAATATAAGCACATTCCATTTGTGGTAAGCTTCCATAAGGACAGTTACTCTTTCTATTTTACGTATGGACATTGCACTTTTTTTTTTTATACATACAAAAATCGTGGTTGCATTCTATATACACGGTTCTTTCCCCTTTTTAAAGGAATACATACCCTCCAACATTTTACACATAAAAATTGGTACAAATTAGAAAAGGGAGCGTGGCCACGGGTAAAGGGGGTCTCGCCCCTTTTCCTATACTTTTAATGGCAGTTTGGAGAGCCAAAAATCAGTACAGATCATAAAAAAAGGTACTCTACCTATTAAAAAGGTACAGTTGTAGGGTATGGGAACATAACATTGTGTGCTTCTAAATGTGATTCTATTTACTTACTATTTATGTGTGACTATTTATTTTTATGTGGAAAACAAAAATGAAAAACTCAAGATACTGATTTATCATCTTAAAGTGTTGCATTTTTATTCAGCCAGAATTTATTGCTTGGTAACAGTAATGTAAATTAGCACAATAGCCACATCAATTTCTTTTGCATAACAATATAAGTGGTGTGATTTGCTACTTTGTATTGTCATTTAAAAAGAAATTACCCTTTTTTCAATAAAATCTGTGTGTTCTGTATGGCACTGCACCTTTGTTGACATAATAATATAAGCACTGTGACTCGCCTCTTTGCGTTGTCATTTTCAAAAAAGAAAAAATTGCTCTTTTTGTACAAGTTTTGTGCACTATATGCTACTGCACCTTTCTTGACTTAATAAATATAAGTGGTGTGGTTTGCTGCTGTGAGTTGTCATTTAAAAAAAAGTTAAGAAAATTGGTCTTTTTTATTGTACAAGCTGTGGGCACTGTACCCCAATGTGACATTGTCCACATAAATATAAGCAGTGTAACTCCCTGCTGTGTGAGTTATTTGTTAAAAATTTAAAAAAGAATTGCTTATTTTTATTGTACAACTTGTGTGTGTTGAGTTCATTGATATGGATAATGATCAGTCGATTGAAGAGTAGGAGCAGCAACCAACTACTAGTGCTGCAGCTGCTGCCAGTCATGATAGTACAACATTAAAAGTGCTGCAGAGGGCAGAAAGTTTAGGAAATAGCATGTGAAATCAAAATCTTTCACAATGTTAGAAAAGGGGTAGAGATGTTACTTTAAAAAGCTACAAATCAGTGCCCAAAACAAAAGAATATTAAGGCTTAACCTGTGTGTTCAGAAATCCCACATTAGCTATATGTGAGTCTGACATTTCTCACACTGTCTTTGTAGAGAAGCCTCTTTCGTCTCCTTCCACCAATTGTGCACCATCTGCACATGTGGGGAGCAGTACAAATAAAGATGGTGATGATGACATTATAGAAAGAGTAGAACAGGATGAGGGGGATAATTGTGTACTACTACTATCTGACATGAATGAAGATGTTGATAATGTTTGTGTAAGTCAGCCATCAGTGGCTGCAGTTCTTGCCCTTGATAAAAAAAGAAAGTGATTGTGATGCCTGGGCATAAAAAAAAAAAAAAACACCTCTTAGGTGTGGGATTATTTTTACCCAAATCCTGACAAAGTTTGTGAAGGCATCTGCTCAATTTGTAAGGAAAAAGTTAGAAGTAGGGATGTTAACCACCTATGCACCTCCTCCATGTTACATCAGTTGCGGAGAGTTCATGAAATTTATTTTACAAGATAATAATGTAATTAACACCTTCCTCATCAACGTCCTCATTAGTAACCCGAGATAGTCCTTCCAAAAAAATTGGTTTGTGGTGGCCCAAACAAACCTATCACTTCAGCCACTAAAGTGGCAGTCCTTGCCGCTAAAGTTCTTGGTGTGTTAAACTGTGCATGTCCTTCATAAAAGTGGTCCATCTTGCACCACTTTTCTTTTTATAATGGGCTGTATTTTGGAGGGGCATTGGGAATGGTCTTTTTTGCATACTCATTTTGATTGCCTATTGCTCCAACACATTACTAATTCATGAAATAGCAAAAAGGTTTATGATCATCCAGAAGCGCTCTGTGTCTTTTAACTGCCTGAGGTTTGAAAACACCAGGGATTTTCCTGCGATCCCTCAGGATAAGTATGCGGAGTGTGTGTTTGGTGTTTCTATCCCACTAGGCGCTGAATGAAATTGGAGAACAATTTGTTTATAAAGGTACTTGGTATGTTATATAAAAAACATATATCAGACAACATTAATAAAAAGATCAAAAGAAGATAAAACTGTGTACAAATAGGGTGTTGTGGCATGCACCCAATTATTATCAAATTAAACATACATATAAAAGTTCTTGCACACCCGGTGTGAGGGTTGGAGCCACTAGTTGTGAAAGTGCGGGGTGTGTCCAAGGTGACAAAGAAAGAATCACTCCTTCCTAGCAGAGTGTTTCCGACGCGTTTCAAGCTCCTGGCTCTTTAACAAGGCAGATAAATGATGTATGATGAGTATGATGTATGATGAGTGACTACCTTTATTTGTTGTTAGGTAGTGCACTTTTGATCAGAATTGTTTGAAGATTTTCTGCTCTCCTATAAATTAATTGAGGTTTGGGGGAAAGAACTGTTGACAGAATTGGGTCTTTTTTTAAAATGTGCCAATGTTTTATGAATATGTTTTCTATCTTCTTGTGGCATGAGCCATACTGTGTGATGAAAGCATATTCCTTCCTGTTTGAAAAAGTTTTCAGTTTTGTTTCAAGTAGAGTGTACCTATTGCTCATTAAGATTGTATTTTTTATTTCTTTGATGTTTCCTCTGTCGTAGCCCCGGGCTATGAATTTTGCTTCCATTTGCGTAATTTGTTCCTCACAGATGGATGTTTCGGTACAGTTCCTCTTAATATGTTGGAATTGACTTTTTGGTATTCTGTTGAGACATTTTTGCAGATGTTCACTTTCTTTATCTAAGTAGCTATTGCTGTCCATGGGTTTCTGGTAATTCTTCGTATTAATGGTTCCATTCTTTATGTAAATAGTCAAGTCCATGAAGTTAATTTCTTCCTTGCTTACATTGAAGGTGAGTTGAAGATTCAAAGAATGCGTATTTAATGAATCACAGAAAACTTGTAAATCCTCCAAGGTTCCTTTCCAGAAAAAAATGACGTCGTCAATGTATCGATGCCAGGATACTAGATTCGTCCCCCATGCCATACTGGTCTTGATGGTATCCTTATCCCATTTTGCCAGGAAGAGGTTTGCATAGCTGGGGGCAAATCTAGTACCCATAGCAGTCCCAATTAGTTGTAAATAGTTTTCTCCATTGAAATAAAAATAATTGTTGTGTAAAATGAAATTGATGCTTTTCTTAATGAAGTACATTTTTTCTTCTGTTGTATCAGTTTTCCTGAGATGCCATTCCACTGCTGCTTGGCCATGTGCATGGTCGATTATGGTATATAGGGATGTGACGTCTGCTGATACCATGTACATATTTTCTTCCCAAGCGATATTGTTTAATTTTAGAAGGATATCTTTGGTATCTTTTAAATATTATGATGTGATAGTGACTATAGGTTGCAGATGCTAATCAATGTAGGCTGATAAGTTGCAGGTCAAACTATTAGTTCCTGAAATTATTGGACGGCCTGGAAGATTGTTATATTCTTATGAATCTTCTGCAAAATGTAGATGATTGGTGTAGTGGGATTTGGTATCTGTAGGTAATTTCTTTCTTCCTTAGTGATTGTGCATTTTTCTTAATGTTCATCCAAAAGTTTGCTATAGTTTTGTGTAATTGTGACAGTGGGATCTGTCCATAATTTCTTATATATGTCACTGCATAGATGTCGGTAGACTTCTTCTTCATACCAAGTCCGGTTCATAATTACAATATTACTGCCTTTGCTTAATGGTTTGATAATAATTTGTTGATCTTCCTGCAGGTTTTTGATTGCCATGCGTTCTTTTCTAGTAAGATTCCATTTCCTCACTTATTTCTTTTTTTCTGTTCTCAAAGTCGTCCAAAACAAGTTTTGTAAAGATTTCAACAAAAGGTCCTTTTTTATATGTGAGGGATAAAAAGTTGAAGGTTTTTTGAAAGTTTGAGATTCCCTGGATGATGATTCTTGGTTATAAAATAATTTCTTTAGGGTTAACTTCCTTATGTATTTTTGTACATCTATAAAAGACTTGAAATGGTTCGTCTTGCAAGTGGGAGCACATTTGTGGCCTTTTTGGAGGACGCGTTCTTCCTCGTCTGTGAGGATTCGTGAGCTCAGATTGAAGATTCTGCATGGTTGTTTAGGAATATCCATTACAGAATTTGAGATTTGTTTTGTTTTTCATGATTTCTCACGTGTTTTCTTATGTTTCCGTAATTTCTTTTTTCCGCCTCTTGTGCCTGTCTTGGTTTGTACATTTTTCCTAGGGGTGTTCTCTCCAGGTCCTTCGGACAGCAATAGATAGATAAAGAAAGTGAACATCTGTAAAAATGGCTCAATGGAGTACCAAAAAGTAAATTCCAATGTATTAAGAGGAACTGTACCGAAACATCCATCTGTGAGGAACAAATTACTCAAATGGAAACAAAATTCATAGCCCAGGGCTACGACAGAGGAAACATAAAAGAAATAAAAAATACAGTCCTAATGAGCAATAGGGACACTCTACTTGAAATAAAACCAAAGACTTTTTCCAACAGGAAAGAATATGCTTTCATCACACAGTATGGCTCATACCACAAGAAGATGGAAAACATATTCAAAAAACATTGGCACATTTTACAAAAGACCCAATTCTGTCAACAGTTCTTCCCCCAAACCTCAATTAATTAATAGGAGCGCAGAAAATCTTCAAACAATTCTGTTCAAAAGTGCACTACCTAAACAACAACCAAGAACGCATCAGAACTAAGGGTTTTCATCGCTGTGGAAGCTGCAATATGTGCAGAAATGTCAAAAGTGAAAAATCACACATTACCAGTTTTGAGACAAATTAACAAACTTTTAAGATAAAGGATTTTATCACATGCCATACTCCAAATATTGCATATCTATTAGAATGTACATGTGGCCTCTTCTACGTCGGCCGGACATCAAGGGCACTAAAAACAAGGATGAATGAACATCTAAGAAATGTAAAGAAGGGAATGGAAACACACTCCTTCTCAGAACACTTCAAAAGAAAACACAATTGTTCCACTGATCACATCAAAAAACGTTATGGGAATTGAACAGATTAAAAACACCTAGAGAAATCGAGATGGAGAATCCAGACTAGCTATAAGAGAGATGGAGTTGATTTTTAAGCTAAAAAACTTAGTGCCAAGAGGTTTATACAAATACTTTGAAATTAAATGGTTTCTTGGAGCATAAAACCCCCATTCTCTTAATCAATACCCATTTATCTTTAATTAAATAATACACCTGTCTCTTTTTTCAGCGTCTCTACTATATCATGTCTGTAATATTTCTAATTACTATTATTTTTTATTTACATGTATCAATCAATGGACCGAACAGCTGCACAAAGGGAATCTAAAACCCCAATGCCCAAACAAAATAACCCTTTTCCAGTACTAAAGATGGCCGAGGTTTGGGACCATACCCGCGACCAGAAGTAAACAAACTCGACATCACTGGAAGTCTATATCCTACCGAAACCGGAAGTTATCATCCAGACGCGACTGGAAGTAAACTGAAGACACCAGTGGACCGCACACTGGAAGTGACGGTACCGCGCACTTCCGGTACACAGAAATAAACGAAGTCACTACCATACATCATTTGTCTGCCTTGATAAAGAGCCAGGAACTCGAAACATGTCGACTACACTACTAGGAAGGAGTGACTCTTTATCCTCTGCATTACCGGTGAAAAGCCATTGGAGCCCAGCAGGGTGTCACCTTGGACACACCCCGCTCTTTCACACCTAGTGGCTCCAACCCTTACACCGGGTATGCAAGAACTTTTATATGTCTGCTTAATTTGATATTAATTGGGTGTATGCCACAACACCCTATTTGTACACAGTTGTATCTTCTGTTGATCTTTTTATTAATGTTATATGATATTTTTTTTTTATATAAAATACCAAGTACCTTAATAAACAAATTGTATTCCCATTTCATTCAGCTCCTAGTGGGATAGAAACACCAAACACACACCGCACATTACTAATTTAGTTAATCAATCAATCTTGGATTTTTATGGCCTTTTGTCTCTTCCTGAGCTGCTGCAAAACAGTATCGTTATGGTCTATTTTGCATAAACAAACATTTTTATTGGTTATTTTCTAACATATTACAATTTGAATGAATGAATCAGTCAATCAATAAATCAATCAATCAATGTATTTTAGTCCATGTCTCAATTTTATTTATTTTTAATAATCAATCAATTGCTTATTTTTTTTTAACATCCTTCCACTATATACTCCACCTCCTTTTCCCAGTACTGCCCTCAGGTCTCTGAGCTACTGTAGCTCTTGATTAATGAAAACATTCATGGTTAGTTTCAATGGGGTCGTATAGTTTATTAAACTTCCGTCCTGTCTGCCACTGCAGTGCCACTCTGTTTCCTAGATGTGCCATGTTTGAAGTTGGACAGCCACGTGTTAGTGCTGCTCACTGCTGTTTCTTATGTCACAACTGAGGGCTGGTGGAGGTAGCTGGAAGCCTCAGTTATAGGGGCTGACGGGTACCGGAATTTAGGAGGAGTGAGTGGACTCCTAGACATGCGTTAGACAGTAGGAGTAAGTGCCCGAAGGCGTGACCACGACAACTGGAAATATCTTTGAGGATATTTATTAAATAAAAAGTCATATAAGGTGCACTGGAACAAATAAAAGTCACAGGTGAGAATAATACAGCTGGTTAGGAGTTAGGACCAGTAATCCGGAATGAGCGTGAAAGTTCAGTACAACACTTGGGAACCCAGGTGAGGTATAACGTGAAGTTGAGAATAGCAGGTGAACTGTAAATAATACTGGGGTGCTCAGGTAAATAATAAATGAAGCTGGGGTTCGTAGAAAGACTGTAGGCAAAGCTGGGGTTTGCAGGAAATCTGTAGGCGAAGCTGGGGTTCGCAGGAGAGCTGTAGAAGAAGCTGGGACCCAGAGGGTAACTGGAGAGTGGCTACTGGAAAGCCGGGACATAACCCTTTAGTTAGCATTGGGTGCGGGAGCAAAGATGACAGGCTGCACCACAGGGCTTAAACACTGGAGAGCTGGAACAATATCGCAAGGGGAAACCACCAGGGAGTCAGGCTGAACTGCAGGAGAAGTCCACAGTGAACTGCACACTGTATTCACAGGATAGACAATGGAAGCACTGACAATCTTCTGGGAGCTGGGACAGGATATTTATACCTGCTGCATTGCAGGGATTGGTCTGGCAATTATGACATGGCTCCAGCAGCACTGAGGATAGGTGAATGGGTATCATGTGTCAAAGTCCAAGATGGCTGCGCACATCAACAGAACCAGAAGGGGAACCAAGTACTGTGAAGCAGGGGTACAAACAACAATGGCGGCGGAGGCCGCAGCAGCCGGACTCCACGTGCCCAGATGCGCACAGCGGCCACAGGGATGGTAGTGGCGGCCGGGGCTCACCGAGGACGCGCATCCAGCAGAGGACCACAGGCGCGGCAATGACGCCCGCAACGGGGCTGAGAGCGCCGCACCACCGTGAGTACATTTACTGAGGAGGCCGCTGATACCAGCGCTGTAGGCAGTAACCATAACCATAGTTAAAGCCGGCCCTGGCTCGCTGAGCCAGCCTCATGAGACATCGGACAGGTAGAAAACGATGTCTCAGTACCCGGATCGTGACATCTTAGTTTATTCACCTAGCTAGCTGGGTGCAACCTTTTGACCTAAACTGGATGAAAACAATATTGTGAGCTGCGAGGTGATCAAAGTTGACTGGAAATGAACAATATTGAGGTTAATAATACTGTAGGGGGAAAAAAAGGCCTAAATAATGTGATTTTTAGCTGTTTTGGCAAAACCAAAACCTGAAGTTAATACAGATTCAAAACCAAACATGGGTGTCGCTGCACATCTTTAGTTATATATTTTCTAAAAGAATTCAGAGACTGTTACACTAATAAATCTCTTATGAAGGAAATACAATCTTATTAATATCTTAGAGGCACAATTATTGTTTCATATGATTGAGAACTATATTATTTCTTAATTATATTAAAGGGGAAATATTAAATCATTTTTGCTTGGTTTAATTATTATATGATATGGGTACTATTTATAAAGCCTTAAAATAATATATACTTTCATCATGTTAGCGCTGGGAGGCGCGCATCCCGGCCGTTGCCTAGGAGCCGGGATGCCACACCTCCCTCTGACCCCGCCCTGCGCATAGCAACGACATTGGGCGCAAGGTCTCCTGGTCCCCGCCCAGTGCCTAACAACGGGGATGCTAGAAGCAGAAGTTGTTCTCCATTGCTTAGTTTCTGTAGTACGTGCAGCAGGGCAGCTGCACTTAGTTGTTAATCAGGTCTGTGATTGGGCATAGCCAATTTATATTCTCTCCTAGTTCACTCCCAAATCGCTGGTGATAGTTTCTGTTTCCTGTGAGAATTTGTGAGCCTTGTGAACTCCAGAGAATTGAACACCTTGTCTGAACATTGTTCTGATTGGATCCAGCTTGCCAAAGATTTCAGGTTTTGTGTGGAACCTTCACACAGGCGCTTGCTTAGCGCATTTATTTCATTATTATTACCACTTTGTGCATTGTTGCATTTATATACAGCTTTTGGTTGCTAATATCATCCCGTGCATTGTTGCATGTATATACAGTCTTGTTGCTAATAACACCCTGTGCATTGTTGCATGTACATACTGATCGTGTTAAATTTGTATTTCAACCTGTGCATTGTTGCACTCACATGCATTCGGTTGTTTCTCTCTGTCTGTATGTAATGCAGCGGTATCTAGGTTGTATTCAGTGAAAGTCTCACCGTACTGCAATTTACTCTTGCCCAGCCTCCAATAGTCGCCTTGTCCATACATAAAACCTGGGGGCATCTGAGCACGGGGTGGACCTAATTCACCCTGGAAAGGCGGATGCTATAGGAGAAGCCTAGCATTGCAGGAGGCTAAAAGACTGCTGGGCAAGGGTAAATGCGTGAGCATCACCAAGAACCACAAGGTAGCCCATAGCACAATGTAGTCCATGTTACCGTATCACCAGCCATAACAAACCGTAGCTCTGTGGGTCGTTTGTTTCCGGATGGATCAAGCTCAAAATTCATCCCAGATTCTGGTGGGCCAGATCCAGGATTTTGACCCAGCAGCTTAAAAGAGGACCTTACTCTTCGTGTGGACACATAGGAGGAAACTCGTAAGACCCAGACCGTCTCGTCACCTGCTCAGAGGGAGCCCAAACTAAACCTCCCAGATAGGTTTTCTGGGGAGTGTAAACAGTTTGTGAACTTCCGGGAAAGTTGTAAGCTGTATTTCAAGCTCAGACGTTACTCTTCAAGTTCAGAGATCCAGCGAGTAGGAATAATAATTTCCCTGTTACAAGGCGACCCACATTCTTGGGCTTTTGGCCTTCCAGCAGATCACCTCAGTCTGCGTTCTGTGGATTCCTTCTTCAAAGCCCTGGGAAAACTTTATGATGACCCAGATCAGGCAGCATCTGAGGAGGCTCATCTTTGTTCCCTTAAACAAGGTAGAAATTCTGCCGAGGTATATTGTACTGAATTTCGCCGATGGGACAATGACTGTGGTTGGAATGACCCGGCACTTTGGAGTCAGTTCTGGTTGGGACTAACAGAGGAAATTAAGGATTTTCTTGTCCAATATCCTACCCCAGCCACTTTGGATGCACTTATGGAGTTAACAATCAAAGTAGATAAGCAGATCCAGGAATGGAGGATGAAGAAAGAGGTTCCCACACCTTCATCTCGTTGGTCTGTGTCAAAGGTTGTGGAGGATGCTGAGGAACCCGTGCAAATCGGGGCTTTCCATTTGACACCTCAAGAGAAAGACAGACGTCGCAGTCTGGGATAATACCTTTATTGTAGGACCAAAGGACATCTGGCGAACACTTGTCCACAGAAGGCGGAAAACAAGTAGACCCGAGAAATTCAGCGAGAGTTTTCTCGGGTCTCTGTTCCATCTCCCTGAATAATTATTTATTGTTACCTATTATGGTAACTACCCTTTCTGGTCCAATTGAAGTAACTGCTTTTGTAGATTCTGGTGCTGCCGGAAATTTTATGGACTTGGAATTTGCTCTTGTCCATGGAATTACTATGGAGACTCTTTGTCCACCAATTACTGTCTGCGGTGTGAATGGCAATCTTTTTCAAAATGGGCGGGTGAGCGCCCGGACTCCAGCCCTCCAGTTTTTTGTCGGAATGTTACATTGTGAAGAGTTGTCTTTTTACCTAGTACATTGTCTACTCACTCCAATTGTACTGGGCCTTCCTTGGCTAAAGACTCATAACCCAGTGTTCAACTTGAGTACTGGAACTCTTGTTTCTTGGGGCACGGAATGTGCTGCCAAATGTTTGACCATGCCGGCCCGTTCGGCACTCTCAGTCCCTGAAGGGTTGCCAACCCAATATATGTCTTTCATGGATGTCTTCTAACAGCAAGCTGAATATTTGCTTCCTCACTGCCCTTATGATTGTGCAATCAATCTTATTCCTGGAGCTAGACTCCCTAAAGGCAGCCTCTATGCTCTGTCTTTGCCCGAGACGAATGCTATGGAGGGATACATCTGGGAGAGTTTAGAAAAAGGCTTTATCGGGCCTTCTAAGTCACCGGTGGGAGCCGGATTGTTAGGTGCCGGGGTCCGCATGTCCGCGCGGCCCGGCGCCTAGCAACTAGGGACGCCGTGCGCGTTCAGCCGCCGGCTCCCTAGCAACGCTAGACGCCGGGCGCGCTGCAACGGGAACGCCACGGGCGGACCGCGTTCCCCGTTGCAGGGCCTAATTAACAAGCACACACACTTGTCCTCTGGCCGTGCAGCAAGGCAGCTGCACGGCATTTATTCCCAATCAGGCTCTAAGCAGCTGATTGGAGAACTCCCTGTTTAATACCTTCCCAGTGCTTCTCACAGACGCCGGTAATAGCTTCCTGCATGCTGCTTTGGTTTGCTGAGAGTCTGTTCCAGTCCTGCTGTATCCGGTCATTCCTGTCCTCAGAAGTCCTGTATTCGGGAGTTGTCATCTCATCCCTGGAAGTCGTTTGGTCCCCAGTAGTCCTGACTGATCACCTTTAATATCGAGTGGTGTTTCGTGAGTTGCGGCTCTGCCGTGTGTTGCGGCTCAGCCGCTTTATCTTTATAATATTCTGTTCTTGGAGCATTTGCGGAGGGTTCCGCTTCCACAAGTCCTCTCTGGAACTCGGCGGTGCCGGGTAGGATAAGTGGACAAGTGGATATTTTGGTTGTCCTTTTCCCTGGCGGTGTTTCCGCACATATTCTAGTTTTAAATTAGGTTGTAGCCCCTGGCCTGGTTGTTTAGTCAGAGGGCCCCTTGTTATCACCCTGTCTCGGATTACCCTTTGTCTCTCATTAAGACCTGGGGGGGCATCGGAGTTGGGCAGACATAATCCGCCTTTCAAACGCGGCTGCCATGGGCTCAAGCAACCATAGTCTCACAGGGGATTTCTGACAGCACGGGTGAGACAACGGAGTTAGGGCGCAAGGGGCTATTTTCCATTCCCGCTCCCTTCCCCAGCATTTCGTTCCAGTGCTCCAGTCCTCGCAAAAAGATCTCCTCTGACCAGAGTGCTGGAATCATAACATTATTACCGGCCATACCAAAAAATTAAAATTAAACAGGGCTTTAATTTTTCCTTCTCATTTAGTTTTTGTTAAAAATTTTTGGCCTCATGAATCCGACAGGTTTAGGGCCAAACCCTGGCCAGCTCTTAGTCAATCAGATTCAAGAACTTACTCAGATGGTTCAGGATCTTTCTCTTCGGGTGAGGTCGCAGGAAGATCTTTTGCGAGCCTCCCCAAAGGTAGTCCCTGAACCAAAGATGCATTTGCCTGACCGTTTTTCTGGCGATAGAAAAGAATTTTTTAATTTTAAAGAATCCTGTAAACTTTATTTCCGTTTAAGACCTACTTCCTCTGGTTCTGAATCTCAGCGGGTTGGGATTATTATTTCTTTACTCCAGGGGGATCCTCAGACCTGGGCATTCGGTTTAAGGGCAGAGGATCCTGCGTTGTTGTCAGTAGACGCTTTCTTTAAGTCTTTAGGGCTTTTGTATGATGACCCAGATAGAGAGGCGTCCGCTGAAAGTCAGCTGCGCGCTCTCAAACAAGGAAGAAATCCTGCAGAGGTTTATTGTACTGAGTTTCGCCGTTGGTCGAACGACTGTGGCTGGAATGACCCAGCCCTGCGCAGTCAGTTTCGCCTCGGCTTATCAGAGTCTATTAAAGACAGTCTCCTCCAGTACCCCGCTCCTGAGACTCTCGATAAACTCATGGAGCTTTCTTTTAAGATTGATCGTCGTCTCAGAGAGCGGAGGGCTGAAAGAGGAACACCTGTAAGGTCAAGTCCTTGTGTTTATTCCATTCCAGAAGACGTAGAGGAGCCCATGCAGATGGATCTCTCCCGGCTGTCTCCTGAGGAAAGGTCCAGAAGGCAAAATTCCGGTCTTTGTTTGTACTGTGGTGGTAAGGGACATTTTGCTCGTAACTGTCCGAACAAGTCGGGAAACGCTTTGACCAGGTGAATTGTGAGGGGGTTCACCTAGGTCTGCAGCTTATCTCCTCGAATAACTCTCTTTTAGTCCCAGTTAAGGTTTCCTTTGGCAGCCTCAGTTCTTTGGTGTCGGCTTTTGTTAACAGTGGAGCTGCAGGAAACTTTATGGATTTAACTTGGGCTAAGGCCTTAGGCATTCCTCAGTTACCATTGGGTAGGTGTGTCACCATGCATGGCTTAGATGGGAGTCCGCTTTCCAACGGGGTTATTACTCACCGTACACCTCCCGTAGTACTTACAGTAGGAGCTTTACATTCCGAAAATATCGAGTTCTATCTAACACATTGCCCAGCAGTTCCAGTTGTTCTGGGTCACCCTTGGCTGGCCTTTCATAATCCCACCATTGATTGGCGGTCCGGGGAGATTTCACAATGGGGTACTTTTTGTGCTAAGGAATGTATTTCGTTTCCAGTTAGAGTAGCAGCTATCATTCCAGAACTCATTCCTGTGGAATACCAGGAGTTTGCCGATGTATTCTCCAAAGGCAATGCGGACATTCTGCCTCCCCATCGGACTTATGATTGTGCTATTGAGCTAATTCCTGGTGCCGCATTGCCAAAGGGGAGATTATATGCATTGTCCGGGCCAGAAACTTCGGCTATGAATGACTATGTTCAGGAGAGCTTACAGAAAGGTTTTATTAGACCATCAAAATCCCCTTTAAGTGCTGGTTTTTTCTTTGTGGAGAAAAAGGATGGCTCGCTTAGACCATGCATAGATTTTAGAGCCCTGAATAAGATCTCAGTCAAAAACACCTATCCTTTGCCGTTGATTTCTGTACTCTTTGATCAGTTACGTTCTGCTGTGATTTTTTCTAAAATTGACCTGAGAGGAGCTTACAACCTCATCCGAATTAAATCTGGAGATGAGTGGAAGACGGCTTTCAGTACTCAGTCGGGTCACTACGAATACCTGGTGATGCCGTTCGGCCTGTCTAATGCTCCAGCAGTTTTTCAAGACCTCATTAACGATGTGCTCCGTGACTTCCTAGGGAAATTCGTGGTCGTTTATTTAGACGACATCTTGATTTTTTCTGAATCGATGGAACAACATATCACCCAGGTGCGTCTGGTTCTTCAAAAGTTACGTGAGAATCATTTATATGCCAAGCTGGAGAAGTGTGAATTTCACGTCACGAAAGTATCTTTTTTAGGGTACATAATTTCCCCTCAGGGATTTTCCATGGAACCTAAGAAGCTTCAGGCCATCCTTAATTGGGCGCAACCCACCAATTTAAAAGCAATTCAGCGCTTTTTAGGGTTTGCGAATTATTATAGGAGGTTCATTCATTCTTTTTCTGACCTGGTTGCTCCCATTGTGGCTCTGACAAAGAAAGTGTCACAACTGAGGGCCTGAGCTGACGGGAGGCAGCCTCAGTTGTAGGGGCTGAGATGTACCGGAACCTGGGAGGTTGTATCAGACCCCTGGACATGTAAGTAACATGAATAACTGCCCGAAGGCGTGACCACGACAACTTGGATAAAAGTCAATGATGTTTATTATGACAACTCCGCAACACAGCAGCAGTAAAAGAAAACGTAAAAGTCAGCAAAGAATAAATACAGTTCCTGGGTACTACAGGATGGCAGGAGCCACAGGGCACTGGTAGTGTGAGATAGTTCTTATGATCTTCTAGATGGAAAGTCCTTACCAGGCCCGACTGTAGCAATGGAGATAACCCAGGATTGTGCCAGCTGGTGTTCCAGGAAAAGCTGGGTTGCTGAAGATAAAACAGCTGCTGAGGATACTGGCTGGAACCAGACTGTTGTTAGCACGGAGTGGATACTGGCTGGAACCAGTTAAATAATAAATGAACTTGGGAGCGATGAAATATGAACTGAAATGTAGAACTTGAGAGCGGAGAAATAATAATACCGGTGGAGAGTGGTAAAGTGTAGAAAGGACACCGGCCCTTTAAGGGAAGCTGTACTCTGCTGGAAGCTGAGCTGGAAGCAGGTAATGTTGTAGCTGGAAACAGATGAATCCACAATGGATTGGAGAGTCAGGCTACACCGCAGGTGGAATGCTGGTGCGGGTCTCTATGGTGGAAGTCTTGAGACAGGAGCTGGAACCTGGAAGACAATCACAGGAGAGACACAAACAGGAACTAGGTTTGACAACCAAAGCACTGACGCCTTCCTTGCTCAGGCACAGTGTATTTATACCTGCAGCAAGGAAGGGATTGGCTAGGCAATTATGCAGATTATCAATACTGAGAACAGATTGGTGGAAATGATCAGCTGACAGAATCCAAGATGGCTGCGCCCATGCAGACACTTGGAGGGAAGTTTGGTTTGTAATCCATGTGGTAATGAAAACAGTAATGGCGGCGCCGGCCACCGGAGACAGGAGGCGCCAGGCTGACAGATGCACATCCAACCACGCGGACACAGCGGAGGCCGCGGCTGACGTAATCGCCACTCAGACACTCTGCATGCAGAAGTTCAGGGACGGCGGCGGAGGCCGCGGGAGACGCCATGCCAGGTGTAATATGGCGTTTTACTGTGACAGCGTCCCAGAGTGACAGGAGAGGATACAGGAATGTACACATCAGGATAACAGATGGGATCCGGTCCTGGAGCGCTGAGCCAGCCTTAGGAGGCATCTGATGGGTAAGAAATGGCGTCCAGATACCCGGATCGTGACAGCACCCCCCCCTTTAGGAGTGGCCCCAGGACACTTCTTTGGCTTTTGAGGAAACTTGGAATGGAATCTCCGGACCAAGGCAGGAGCATGGACATCAGAAGCATTGGTCCATGAACGTTCCTCAGGACCATAACCCTTCCAGTCAATAAGATATTGTAGTTGACCGTAACGGTGACGTGAGTCCAGGATCTTGGCCACTTCATACTCAACGCCTCGTTGAGTTTGGACTTTCGGAGTTGAAGGAAGTGAGGAATGAAACCGATTCAAGATCAGCGGTTTCAACAGGGAAACATGGAATGTCCTGGGTATTTTTAAGAAGGGAGGCAACTGGAGTCTGTAAGCAACAGGATTGATGACTTGTTCAATCTTGAAAGGACCGATATAGCGAGGTGCAAACTTCATACTGGGAACTCTTAACCTCAAATTCTTCGTGGATAACCATACCCGATCACCCACCTTGAGAGCAGGAACTGCTCGACGCTTCTTATCCGCAAACTTCTTGTACCTGAACGATGCCTTGAGCAGAGCTGATCGTACGCTCTTCCAGATATTGGCAAACTGATGCAAGGTGATATCCACTGCGGGAACAGAAGTTGCTGGAAGCGGTTGGAACTCAGGGACTTTAGGGTGGAATCCAAAGTTAGTGAAGAATGATGTTGAAGCAGATGAAGAATGATACTGGTTGTTATGACAGAACTCGGCCCAGGGAAGTAATTGAACCCAGTCATCTTGAGAGGAGGACACATAGATGCAGAGGAAGGCCTCCAAGTCCTGATTCACCCTCTCGGTTTGACCATTGGTCTGAGGATGGTAAGCCGTGGAAAACTTTAGCTTGACTTGGAGGACTTGACATAAACTTCGCCAGAATTTGGCTGTGAATTGAACTCCTCGATCTGAGATAATTTCTTCAGGAAGACCGTGGAGTCGGAAGATCTCTTGTATGAATACTTGAGCCAACTTGGAAGCTGACGGAAGACCGGTGAGAGGAATGAAGTGTGCCATCTTGGTGAACCGGTCAACTACCACCCAGATGGTATTGAACTTGTTGCACATGGGTAAGTCTGTAATGAAATCCATCGACAAGTGGGTCCATGGTCGACGGGGAACGGATAGTGGAACCAGTTGCCCCGCAGGCGACTGGCGGGATACTTTATGTTGGGCACACTTTGGGCAAGATGCAATAAACTCCAAGACGTCCTTTTTCAGAGTTGGCCACCAATAGGACCTAGAGATAAACTCCAGGGTTTTTTGGATACCTGTATGTCCGGCAAAACGGGAAGCATGGGCCCAATGCATGAGCTTCTTCCTTAGCATCGGCTTCACAAAACTCTTCCCTGACGGGGGCGTAGAGTCCATCCCTACCGTGGAGAATGCCAACGGATTTATAATAGGATGCTTGTCTGAAGACTCTGACTCATTTTCTTGCTCCCATGAGCGGGAAAGGGCATCGGCCTTGCGATTCTGAGAGCCCGGACAGAACTGGAGTTTAAAGTCGAACCTGGAAAAGAAAAGTGCCCATCTGGCCTGACGAGGGTTGAGACATTGTGCGCCCTTCAGGTATAAAAGGTTCTTGTGGTCTGTAAGTATGGTGATTGAATGAGAAGCTCCCTCCAACAGATACCTCCACTCTTCTAGAGCGAGCTTGATGGCTAGCAACTCCTGGTCGCCAATGGCATAGTTGCGCTCAGCTGGGGAGAACTTCCGGGAGAAGAAACTGCAAGGGTGTAAATGGCCATCTTTAGCCCTCTGAGATAACACCGCTCCTACTCCAACGGAGGAGGCATCCACCTCTAAGATGAAAGGAGAGTCGATGTCAGGCTGTTTCAGAACAGGCGCAGAGATTAACCTTTGTTTTAAAAGATGAAATGCTTGCATGGCTTCTTCAGACCACTTGGACGGGTTAGCACCCTTCTTAGTGAAAGCAGTAATAGGCGCCACAATGGTGGAAAAGTCTCGTATAAACTTTCGGTATCAGTTGGCGAACCCTAAGAACCTCTGGACCCCTTTGAGGGTTAAGGGTACCGGCCAATTTTGGATTGCTTGTAGTTTCTCAGGATCCATCTCTAGTCCGGAACCGGACACAATGTACCCTAGAAACGGAATGGACTTGACTTCAAAGACGCATTTTTCTAATTTGCAATAGAGATGATTGACACGGAGACGGGACAGAACCTCTTTAACCCAAAAACGATGTTCCTCTAAATCGTTGGCAAAAATGAGGATATCGTCTAGATAGACCACGACATGACGGTATAGAATGTCTCTGAAGATCTCATTCACAAAATGCTGGAAGACAGCTGGAGCATTGCTCAATCCGAAGGGCATGACGAGGTACTCATAATGTCCGTCACGGGTGTTAAAGGCGGTCTTCCACTCGTCACCCTCACGGATCCGGATGAGATTGTATGCACCTCGCAAGTCCAGCTTTGTAAAGATGGTAGCTCCGCTAACTCTGTCAAAGAGCTCAGTAATCAGGGGTAAAGGATAACGGTTCTTGATGGTAATGTCGTTCAAACCTCTGTAGTCGATGCACGGCCGCAGACCACCATCTTTCTTTTATACAAAAAAGAAGCCTGCGCCGGCTGGAGAAGAAGAAGGTCGAATGAACCCCTTTGCTAGGTTCTCTTTAATATATTCCTCCATAGAATGCGTCTCAGGCAGAGACAACGGATAAGTTCGGCCTCGAGGTGGAACCTTCCCTGGAACGAGATCAATCGGACAGTCCCATTCTCTATGAGGAGGAAGGATATCAGCAGAAGCTTTACTGAACACATCCGTGAAATCTTGATATGGAGGAGGTGGAACATCAGACGACCTGGGGGTGGAAGAACAGATAGGCAATACTTTAAACAAACATGTCTCAGCACAGGAGGAACCCCATGCCAGGATTTGCGTAGTCGTCCAATCAATTGTAGGATTGTGAAGACGGAGCCATGGAAGGCCCAGGACCACAGGATGTGTGGCTCTTGGAATCACTAAAAAAGAAATAAGTTCGGAATGAAGAACTCCCACTCTCAGACGAACTGGTAGAGTCCTTAAAGAAATAACTGCATCAAAAATTTTGCTGCCATCCACGGCAGTTAAAGAAATGGACGAAGGAAGTCTCTCGGTGGGTAGGGACCACCGTTTAACATAGGCTTCGGTAATAAAGTTCCCAGCTGCTCTGGAATCAAGGAGGGCAATGACGTTCCGATAACGTTGAGCAACTTGAAGCGAGACTGGGAGATTACAATCTTGAGGAGATGGAGAGGAGATCATTACTCCTAGCCGGCCCTCTCCTTGGCGAGCTAGGATTTGGAGTTTCCCGGACGTTTGGGACAGGCATTAATGGTGTGAGACGGAGCTGCACAATAGAGACAGAGAAACTCGGAGAGACGTCTTCGGCGCTCAGCAGGAGTTAAACGGGAACGGCCAAGTTGCATGGGCTCATCTTTAGATGGTGACAGTTGACGAGGAGGAGGAGCAGAAGATTTTGGAGCAGATGATCTTCCACGCTCAGTTGCTCTCTCTCTGAAACGTAAATCAACTTTCGTGCAGAGTGAGATTAGCTCATCTAACTTAGAAGGTAAGTCTCTGGTAGCTAACTCATCTTTAATACGCTCAGATAAGCCATGCCAGAATGCAGCATACAGGGCCTCGTCGTTCCATGCCAGTTCGGATGCCAGGATCTGGAACTGTATCAGATATTGTCCTACAGTACGTGACCCCTGGCGTAAACGGAGAATCTCGGATGAAGCTGAGGTTACCCGGCCTGGCTCGTCGAAGATGCGCCTGAATGTTGACACGAAGGCAGTGTAGGAAGATAGCAGGGTGTCGGACCTCTCCCATAACGGTGATGCCCAATCAAGGGCTGAGCCACTGAGAAGAGAAATAATGTAGGCAATTTTTGTACGGTCACTGGGAAAATTGCCAGGTTGTAGCTCAAACTGAATCTCACACTGGTTGAGAAATCCCCTGCAGAATCTTGGAGATCCGTCAAATTTTGCTGGCGTTGGAAGATGAAGACGTGGAGCAGAAATGGGTAAGGTGGGTGGGGTTATAGCTGGAGTCACTGTGGTTGACGCACCAGACGCGCCTGATCCACGGAGAGTTGTCTGAATCCCATCCAGCCGAGTAGAGAGATCCTGGAGACAGCGGATGATGTGGCCCTGTGCAGCCTCCTGATGTTCTAGTCGGGCTGCCAGTTCTTGCATCGGCCTGGCCGCTTGATCCTGGTCTCCGGCTGGATTCATTAGGTCAGTGCTTACTGTCACAACTGAGGGCCTGAGCTGACGGGAGGCAGCCTCAGTTGTAGGGGCTGAGATGTACCGGAACCTGGGAGGTTGTATCAGACCCCTGGACATGTAAGTAACATGAATAATAACTGCCCGAAGGCGTGACCACGACAACTTGGATAAAAGTCAATGATGTTTATTATGACAACTCCGCAACACAGCAGCAGTAAAAGAAAACGTAAAAGTCAGCAAAGAATAACTACAGTTCCTGGGTACTACAGGATGGCAGGAGCCACAGGGCACTGGTAGTGTGAGATAGTTCTTATGATCTTCTAGATGGAAAGTCCTTACCAGGCCCGACTGTAGCAATGGAGATAACCCAGGATTGTGCCAGCTGGTGTTCCAGGAAAAGCTGGGTTGCTGAAGATAAAACAGCTGCTGAGGATACTGGCTGGAACCAGACTGTTGTTAGCACGGAGTGGATACTGGCTGGAACCAGTTAAATAATAAATGAACTTGGGAGCGATGAAATATGAACTGAAATGTAGAACTTGAGAGCGGAGAAATAATAATACCGGTGGAGAGTGGTAAAGTGTAGAAAGGACACCGGCCCTTTAAGGGAAGCTGTACTCTGCTGGAAGCTGAGCTGGAAGCAGGTAATGTTGTAGCTGGAAACAGATGAATCCACAATGGATTGGAGAGTCAGGCTACACCGCAGGTGGAATGCTGGTGCGGGTCTCTATGGTGGAAGTCTTGAGACAGGAGCTGGAACCTGGAAGACAATCACAGGAGAGACACAAACAGGAACTAGGTTTGACAACCAAAGCACTGACGCCTTCCTTGCTCAGGCACAGTGTATTTATACCTGCAGCAAGGAAGGGATTGGCTAGGCAATTATGCAGATTATCAATACTGAGAACAGATTGGTGGAAATGATCAGCTGACAGAATCCAAGATGGCTGCGCCCATGCAGACACTTGGAGGGAAGTTTGGTTTGTAATCCATGTGGTAATGAAAACAGTAATGGCGGCGCCGGCCACCGGAGACAGGAGGCGCCAGGCTGACAGATGCACATCCAACCACGCGGACACAGCGGAGGCCGCGGCTGACGTAATCGCCACTCAGACACTCTGCATGCAGAAGTTCAGGGACGGCGGCGGAGGCCGCGGGAGACGCCATGCCAGGTGTAATATGGCGTTTTACTGTGACAGCGTCCCAGAGTGACAGGAGAGGATACAGGAATGTACACATCAGGATAACAGATGGGATCCGGTCCTGGAGCCAGCCTTAGGAGGCATCTGATGGGTAAGAAATGGCGTCCAGATACCCGGATCGTGACAGAAAGGAGCGGATCCTACCAACTGGTCGCATGAAGCTGAGTTGTCCTTCCGGGCCCTGAAACAAGCCTTTGTCTCAGCTCCAGTCCTCAGACATCCTAATCCGGAATTGCCCTTTGTTGTGGAGGTTGATGCCTCAGAGGTTGGAGTGGGGGCTGTCCTTTCTCAAAAGGATCCGGTGTCTTTGGACTTGCATCCTTGTGCCTTTATGTCCAGGAAGTTCTCCTCCGCTGAATCCAATTATGACGTTGGTAATCGGGAGTTACTGGCGGTAAAGTGGGCTTTTGAGGAGTGGAGGCATTGGCTGGAAGGAGCAAAGCATACTATTTCGGTATTGACTGACCATAAGAACCTGCAATACATTGAATCAGCTAAACGGCTTAATGCCCGGCAGGCACGTTGGGCATTATTTTTTACTCGTTTCAAATTTATAATCACTTTCAGGCCTGGTTCCAAGAATACTAAAGCTGATGCCCTGTCACGTAGTTTTCTTCCGGTTCACAATAACAATCCTGTTACCCCAATACTTCCATCTTCGGTCATCCGGGCAGGCCTCACACAGGATTTATTTACCCAGTTAAACCAGCTTCAACACCAAGCTCCTAGATTTACTCCTGCTGGTCGTCTTTACGTTCCTGAATTTTTGAGAGCTACTGTTTTAACTGAATTCCATGACAACAAGGTTTCAGGGCATCCGGGAATCACTAAGACATTGGAGTTAGTCTCTCGCTCAGTATGGTGGCCTAGTATATCTAAAGACGTTAGGGAATTTGTTTTTTCATGTCAGGTTTGTGCACAGCATAAGGTTCCCCGTTCCTTGCCTATCGGGCAACTTATGCCCTTAAGTGTCCCTCTCAGGCCATGGTCTCATATTTCCATGGATTTTGTGGTTGACCTTCCCCTTTCAGCCGGATTCCGAGTCATATGGGTGGTAGTGGACCGTTTTAGTAAAATGGCTAATTTTATTGCTCTTCCCCGATTGCCTTCTGCTCAAGGGTTGGCAGTTTTGTTCCTCCGCCATGTGTTTAGGCTTCATGGGTTACCCACTGATATTGTTTCTGATCGGGGTCCACAATTCATCGCACAATTCTGGAGATGTTTTTGTGCTTCATTAAAGATGAAACTGTCATTAACATCCGGTTATCACCCACAATCCAACGGGCAAACTGAACGAGGTAACCAGTCATTAAAACAATATCTGCGCTTGTATTCAGCCAAACTCCAGAATGATTGGTCCGAGTTTCTTCCTTTGGCTGAATTTGCTTACAATAATTCCTGTCATTCCTCCACTAAAGAGTCTCCATTCTTTTCAGTTTTTGGTTTTCACCCCAGAGCTAATTCTTTTTTTCATCATTCTCCAGTCTCCTCGCTGGCATTGACCTCCCATCTCAGAGCAATTTGGAAAAAAGTGCACCTTGCTCTTAGAAAAGCGGCCTTTCAAGAAAAGAAATTTTCTGACAGGCTCCGACGTCCTTGCACTTTTAAGGTGGGAGATAAGGTGTGGTTGTCAACTCGCAACATCAGGCTTCGACAATCCTCGGCTAGACTGGGACCCAAATTTATTGGACCATTTCTTATTATTAAAAGAGTCAACCCAGTTGCCTTTCGGCTACGTTTACCAAGATCTCTCAAGATTGGAAATACATTTCATTGTTCCCTGTTGAAACAATACGTTTCTTCCAGTAGATTTCCTCGGAGGATCTCTCAGGGTAGATCTCCAGTGGATGTACAGGGACAACAGGAGTTCTTGGTAGAGAAAGTTCTTGATTCCAAATTGTCCCGGGGTCGGCTTTATTTTTAGTTCACTGGAAAGGCTATGGTCCGGAGGAAAGGTCTTGGGTCCTAGATAAGGATCTTCATGCCCCTAGGCTCAAGAGGGCTTTTTTTCGGGAATTTCCTCAGAAGCCTGGCTTTAGGGGTTCCTTGACCCCTCCTCAAGGGGGGGGTACTGTTAGGCGCCGGGGTCCGCATGTCCGCGCGGCCCGGCGCCTAGCAACTAGGGACGCCGTGCGCGTTCAGCCGCCGGCTCCCTAGCAACGCTAGACGCCGGGCGCGCTGAGCCGCACGGACCCTAGCAACGGGAACGCCACGGGCGGACCGCGTTCCCCGTTGCAGGGCCTAATTAACAAGCACACACACTTGTCCTCTGGCCGTGCAGCATTTATTCCCAATCAGGCTCTAAGCAGCTGATTGGAGGACTCCCTGTTTAATACCTTCCCAGTGCTTCTCACAGACGCCGGTAATAGCTTCCTGCATGCTGCTTTGGTTTGCTGAGAGTCTGTTCCAGTCCTGCTGTATCCGGTTATTCCTGTCCTCAGAAGTCCTGTATTCGGGAGTTGTCATCTCATCCCTGGAAGTCGTTTGGTCCCCAGTAGTCCTGACTGATCACCTTTAATATCGAGTGGTGTTTCGTGAGTTGCGGCTCTGCCGTGTGTTGCGGCTCAGCCGCTTTATCTTTATAATATTCTGTTCTTGGAGCATTTGCGGAGGGTTCCGCTTCCACAAGTCCTCTCTGGAACTCGGCGGTGCCGGGTAGGAGAAGTGGACAAGTGGATATTTTGGTTGTCCTTTTCCCTGGCGGTGTTTCCGCACATATTCTAGTTTTAAATTAGGTTGTAGCCCCTGGCCTGGTTGTTTAGTCAGAGGGCCCCTTGTTATCACCCTGTCTCGGATTTCCCTTTGTGTCTCATTAAGACCTGGGGGGGCATCGGAGTTGGGTAGACATAATCCGCCCTTCAAACGCGGCTGCCATGGGCTCAAGCAACCATAGTCTCGCAGGGGATTTCTGACAGCACGGGTGAGACAACGGAGTTAGAGCGCAAGGGGCTATTTTCCATTCCCGCTCCCTTCCCCAGCATTTCGTTCCAGTGCTCCGGTCCTCGCAAAAAGATCTCCTCTGACCAGAGTGCTGGAATCATAACACGGATTTTTCTTTGTTGGAAAGAAGAATGGCTTATTACAGCCATGCTTAGATTACAGGGGATTGAATAAAATAACAATAAAAAATTCATACCCATTGCCTCTGATCTCCGTCTTATTTGATTAGCTCAGAAATGCTACAGTCGTCTCCAAGATTGATTTGCGAGGAGCATACAATATTATCCAGATTCGGCAGGGGGATGAGTGGAAAACAGCATTCAATACCCACTCAGGACACTACGAATACTTAGTAATGCCTTTTGGACTCTCAAACGCCCCTGCCGTCTTCCAGGATTTCATAAATGACGTTCTTCAGGAATTCCTAGGACGATTTGTAGTCATCTATTTTGATGATATATTTATCTACTCTGCCTCAAAAAACACCAAGCTCATGTTAAAGCAGTCCTCACCAAGCTCAGGGAAAATCATCTTTATGCAAAACTTGAGAAATGTGAATTTGAGGTAGAGAAATTGGCCTTCCTAGGATACATCATCACCTCCAAAGGTTTCTCTATGGATCCTAAGAAACTTCAGGCAACTGTGGAATGGGTTCATCCCTCTAATCTTAAAGCTACAGTACTTAATGTTTCCCCGGTTTTGTGAATTATTACAGAAGGTTTATTGATTAATTTTCTTCAATTGTAGCCCAAATTGTCAGTTTAACCAAGAATGGTGCGGATCCTGCTCTTTGTTTACCACAGGCAATTAAGGCATTTGAGGACATTAAAAAAGCATTTATTTCTGCTCCTGTTCTACGGCATCCCGATCCAGATCTGCCTTTCATTGTAGAAGTGGATGCCTCTGAAGTAGGTGTTGGAGCTATTCTGTCACAAGAGGATCCAGTCAGCCATAAACTCCACCTCTGTGCCTTTTTCTGTAGAAAATTTTCCCCTGCTGATGTCAACTATGACGTAGGAAATCGAGAGCTCTTAGCAGTCAAATGTGCTTTGGAGGAATGGAGGCACTGGCTGAAGGGAGCAAGGCATACAGTAACCATATTCACCGACCACAAAAATTTAGTTTATCTTAAATCTGCTAAAAGATTAAACTCTTGGCAAACCAGATGGGTGTTGTTCTTTGCTAGGTTTAATTTTGTAATAACCTATAGGCCCGGCTCCAAAAATTTAAAGCTGATGCTTTATCCTGGAGTTTTTTGTCTAACCATGAGGTCTCTAAGCTTCCAAAGCCAATTCTTAACCCAGGGTGCATTCTTGCTGGTCTCACCATGAATCTTGTCTTTCAAGTCCAGTCAGCACAGACGCAGGCCCCATCTGAGACTCCTTCAGGACTCCTGTTCTTTCCAGAGAAACTCAGATCAGCCGTGTTATCTGAGTTCCATTTCAACAAGACCTCAGGACATCCAGGGGTTAACAAGACTTTACACCTTCTCTCTTGCTCAGTATGGTGGCCAACTATCAAGACAGATGTTCAGGAGTTTGTTAGGGCCTGTAATGTCTGTGCCAAAAACAAGTGTCCTCGTGTTTTTCCTTCTGGACAATTACTTCCTCTATCTATACCCTCCAAGCCATGGACCCATTTGTCTATGGATTCTATTGTGGACCTGCCAAGATCTTCCAAATGCTTGGTCATCTGGGTAGTAATTGACCGTTTCAGTAAAATGGCTCACTTCATTCCCCTGTCTAAACTGCCTAATGCTAAGGATCTTGCTACATTGTTCAGTCAACACATATTTTGTATTCATGGCTTACCGCAAGACATCGTCTCGGATAGAGGCTCTCAATTTGTAGCCCGTTTCTGGAGGTCTTTTTGTGTGGAACTGGGGATCAATATCAGTCTCTTGTCAGCGTATCATCCATAGTCCAATGGGCAGACAGAGCGGGTTAATCAATCTTTGGAGCAATATCTACAGTGTTACATCTCTAAATGCCAGGATGATTGGGTTGACCACTTATCCTTTGCAGAATTTGCGTATAATAATTCTGAACATTCTTAAACTACCATGTCTCCTTTCTTTTGTGTTTCTGGTTTTCATCTTAAATTTAATACTTTCACTCCATCACAGGAGTCCAGTTCTTCTTTTTCTCCCGTGTCTCACTTAGGAGGATTTGGGTGGGAAGTACAACAAGCCTTGGAGGATGGTCTAAGTCACCGGAAACCTTGCTCTTTCAAAGTAGGAGATATGGCGTGGTTATCTGCCCGGACATCAAGCTCTGCCAGACATCTCAGAAATTGGGTCCCCATTATATTGGGCAATTTCAAATCATCCAGAAAATAAATCCTGTTGCTTTCCGTCTTCAATTACCCAGATCTTTGAGAATCAATAATACCTTCCATTGTTCTTTGTTTAAACCGGCATTTGTTTCTAAAAAATTTAAAGTAAGAGGTTTCAGGAGACCTTCTCCAGTCATGATAAGGGGACGTCAAAAGTTTGTTGTTGAGAGAATCCTGAACTCCAAGTTTGTGCGATGTCAAGTACATTATTTAGTTCATTGGAAAGGCTACGGTCCTGAGGAGAGAGCTTGAGTGCCTGGGAAGTTCCTCCATGCTCCTGAACTGAAAAAAGGATTCTTCAAGAAATTTCCCCAGAAACCTGGATTTAGGGGTTTCTTAACCCCTCTTCAAGGGGGAGTACTGTTAGCATTGGGAGGCGCACGTCTTGGCTGTTGCCTAGGAGCTGGGACAATGCGCTTTCCCCTGACCCATGTCCAGCGCCTAAGCAACAGGTGGACGCCAGGCGCAAGGTCTCCTGGTCCCTGCCCGGTGCCTAGCAACAGGCTGACGCCGGCCGCTGGTAGCCGCCGCACTTGCTAATATCATCCTGTGAATTGTTGCATGTATATACAGTCTTGTTGCTAATAACACCCTGTGCATTGTTGCATGTACATACTGATTGTGTTAAATTTGTATTCCAACCCGTGCATTGTTGCACTCTCGTGCATTCGGTTGTTTCTCTCTGTCTGTGGGGGTCACTCAGACCCAATCGCATGCTAGCTTTTTTTGCAGCGTTGCGATCGGGACTGAACTGTGCATGCATATGCACTGCAATGCGCAGGCGCGTCGGCCACCGGCGACGGTGGTTGCTGGACAGCGATGGATTTTACGAAGAAAGCGATCGAACCGGCGATCGCAAGAAGATTGACATGAAGAGGCCATTTGTGGGTGTCAACTGACCGTTTCTTGAGAGTGTCCAGAAAAACGCAGGCATGCCCAGCCGTTTGGAGGGAGGATTCCTGACGCCAGCTCCTGGCCGGATCATCGCAGTGGCTGAGTAAGTCCTGTGCTGTGAACAAGCGATCGCACCCCTGCACAGCATTTACCCCCTCCCCCTGTAGGCGGCAACTACCTGATTGCAGCACTGCAAAAAAACGCCTGCGTGCGATCAGGTCTGATCACCCCATGTGTAGTGCAGTGGTATCTAGGTAGTGTTCAGTGAATGTCTCACTGTACTGCAATTTACTCTTGCCCAGCCTCCAATAGTCACCTTGTCCATACATACAGTAAAACCTGGGGGCATCTAAGTACGGGTTGGATATAATTCACTCTGGAAAGGCGGCTGCTATAGGAGAAGCCTTGTATTGCAGGAGGCTAAAAGACTGCTGGGCAAGGGTAATTGCGTGAGCATCACCAAGAAGCACCAGATAGCCCATAGCACACTGTAGTCCACGTAACACATCTCACCTTTACTGTAAAAAGATATGGGGCTGATTCTGATCCATCTCCGTCTGCCTTTCTGTGCAGCAGTGGTGGTAGACCGATTACAGGCTTATGCAAGAATGTATGCTGAATATCTGTGCGTCAGCATGTGGAAGTCCATCCCACCAACTGTTTTGATGACCGCAGCCGTCATCATTAGTGTCAGGACTTATACCAACCCATCTTGAATACTACAGATCTGTCAGAAACCGGTGTCCCATCTGTGTCTACACGCTACGGACAAGCAGGAAAGTAATCTTACATTTCAACTTGCATTTGACTCAGAATCAGCCCTTTGTATTTAACTGATGTAGAATACAATGATATTCAGTAGCTGGTTATATCTTATTGGCTACACAGCTTATATACTTAGGCCCAAATGCAATAAGCTCCAATATGCTGGTCCTGGCATGACTTTATGATGAAGTCGCTAGAAAAACTGAAATTGTCAATTCATTTTAAGATAGGACAGTGTTGCTTTTGCCATAAAACTCATTGCCGCTTTTAATCTAGCTATAGCACTAGAATGTAACAGGACCAGCAAATCAGAGTCTATTACATTTGGAATTTATGGGTAGATTTACTAAAGCTTCTAAAACAGATAAGTGAGGGTGTTGCCCATAGCAACCAATCTGCCTATTGTTTTCTAGGATGCAATAGGTGTCACGATCCGGGTTATTGGACACGATTATTTACCTTCCAAGTGTCTCCTGAGACTGGCCCAGCGTTCCAAAACGGGATTGCATCTGCACTGTCTGCATGCAGCGCGCTGTATATCTTTACCTCAAGTCTTTTCCCTGTGATCCCGCATCGCTGTCATGGCAGCCTTACAGTTTAGTTGCACTGTTTTAAAGAATGGCGTCTCCTGCCCTCCGTCGCCATTACGGCTGTTTACCACATGGAATATACAAACAAACTTTCCCTCCAAATGCAAACATGGGCGCAGCCATGTTTTTCCTCATCACATGTCATTTCACAACCTATCCGCTGCACTCTGAACTCTGCCTAATTATCCAGCCAATGCCTGCTTCCCAGCTGGTATAAATATCCTGCTCCTGGGCTGGATAATCGTCAGTGCTTTGGTTGTCTAACCTGTACACATGTCTCTCCTGCTTGTGGATTCTATTGCTTGTTTCTCCAGGTATTCCAGCTCCTGTGATTCAGCTCCACTAAGAGACCCGCACCTGTTTCCATCCTGCGGTGTAGCCTGACTTCTGCAGTGTTCCAGCATTGCTCCTGATTACTCTCTACGATAAGACACCAGCTTCCTGCTTCCAGCGTTGGTCCTGCTTTGCTTCCAGCCTCCAGCGGTGTCCTGGTATCGATTTCAACTCCTCCTTTCTGCAGCACCGCTCTCCATACTCCACAGCGTACTTACCACGGCCTACCAGCTTTCCACAGTGCTCCTGAGTCGCTGGTATTCTGCTAGCGGTGCTCCACAGTGTCTTCAGTTTATTTCAACGTCATCAGCTGTATTCCTATATTGTCTGCATCAGTGACCATTCTACCATTGAACCACAGCGTCCATCGATGCTCACCATCGGATTCTAAATCTACAGTGGTGAGTTCTGCACACCTTTCATTCATACCGGTTCCAGCCGGCACTCTCTGCAATTACCAAGTATCATCTACTTCTGTGCATTTGTGTTGCTCCAGCCTCTGTGCACCATCTACTGGGCACTGGGCAGTACCAGTTCATACCTCTCCTCAGCGGTTAGCTGTGGCATACGGACTTACCATCTCCAGTTCTGGCAAGGACACTGTAATATTCTGTTCTGCAAGCACTAGTTACCCTGCGCTTCTGGGAACTGTACTGTAATTTACCACTGCACATCTTCTGTGACGTTTTGCATATTCAAGGTGTTTTAAGCTGTGTGTTCAATAAAACTGACTTTACCTTTTATTATTATTATTATTATTATTATCCTTTATTTATATGGCGCCATAAGGGTTCCTCAGCACCCAATTACAGAGTACATAAATAATCAAACAGGAAAACAGCAACTTACAGTTGATGACAGTATAGGACAAGTACAGGGTAAATAAACATAGTTACATCAGCAGATGACACTGGAATAAGTATCAGGTTGCAGAAGACTGATGGATTTGGTGCACATGAGGAAAGAGGGCCCTGCTTGTGAGAGCTTACATTCTAAAGGGGAGGGGACAACTTCGTTGTTGTGGTCACACCTTCGGGCAACTGGTACTAGAGCTCCTGTATGTCTAGGAACCCAATACTACCTCCCTGGTTCACCTACATGTCAGCCCCTACATCTGAGGCTTCCCCAGGTCAGCCTCAGCCCTCAGTTGTGACGATAGGAAAATGATAGCTAAAATCTATGGGCAACACCTCCACTTTTTTAGAAACTGATCTCCACTAGCAGAACAAAAAATAATCCACTGCTCAATAGCAATAGGTGCAGCCTAATCAGTGGTGGCTCCACCAACCCACCAAAAAATAATAATCTATAATAAAAAGGGGTTACAATGGATCAAGCACACCTTTGTAAGGATTAAAAACACTTAAGGTAGTATTCACAGTCCCACACAAAGTCATCAATAAGCAATGAATGTTAGATGCCTTTCCATACATTTCTTCTGGTGTACCTAAAAATAAAAAAGAGTAGAACATCAGAGGTGATAAATATACATTTTTACGCAGATCCACCCACAGTTTTAATTTTCGTATGCACATTAATAAAATCATGAATTCCAGTCATGCTTCACTTGGGAGGTAACTTCCACAGAGCCACAAAATAACCACAAAAAGTGCAGCTCATTGTGCAGTACTACGTTTAATGATTAATTCATTTAACATGACCCAAATAAACATTAAAATCCACCAAAAGCTGGTGTATTGTGCACCACTATTGATACAGGATGAGAGAAAAGGATATTGGGAACAGGACCAAATAAGACAAACACGTAATGTCACCTTTGAACCCAAAAGTGGCTGCTGCACCCACGTGGAACAGGTAATTGAACATCGAGGAACAGCATATCAAGTAAAGGAGTTTATCAGGTTCTGTGATCACTAAACATCTATAGGTACGAAGCACTTCTTGTTACAGCGGGAAGCTTCAAATAGTGGAAAGTATTCTGACCAACTTTCTCTATCTTGAACTATTTAAACCAATATTTGGATTCACATTACGTACTTTCTATAATAAATTTACCATTTAATTATTAAGCTACTGGAAACTCATTAGCCATAGAAATAATTACTAACATTTCATTATGATGTCTCAATGACCGCACCATGCTGTTTTCTATACAGACATTTTTATTGAAGCAATGAGTATAACAATATAATTTTACTGATAAGCAATTAAGCATATCACATTTTGTTTAAACAATAAAACAAAAACAAGTGTAGTGTCATCATCTCGAGTCTTTTGTTACGATAGGACAGATAGCAGATAGGGGGAGATTCAAATGTTTGAAAAGTCAGTTGGGAGTCTGATTTTTTTCTATCTAATAGACAGGAAAAAAACAGACACCCAACCAACTTTTCAAACATTTGAATCTCCCCCATAGAATCAAAATAGTTCTTAGACTATAACATTAGTACTATGTAATTTCACAAAGAATATAAGGTATAATATGTGATACTGTGGATTTAAAATACAGCTACAGAAAGAAAAAACTATTAGGCAATAGGAGCATCACCCTCTACCATTCGGGACATATACCATACAGTACTAGATAATGAGCAGTGAATTTTTGAATCCAGCAGTGGATAAAACTTTGCGATGTAGATTTCCCATAATCCGAAAAATTGTTCCACTTTCTTGTCTCTCTCCAACACAACTCCCCTCCATTCCATCCAGAAAACAAAAAAGAGTTTGGTTTTAAATAAGGACAAAGACGGCAGTTCAGGGTGTATCCAAACTTGTAAGGTGGCTTTACAAGCCACTGCACTTATTGCAAGCAGTAATCTTTTACTACATTTAGAGGAATTTTGACAACTTGGAAAAATACCAAAATACACCCACTCTGGGGTTAAAAACAAATAATTTACTAGGTTTTCAGTTGCGTAGTTATGTATTTGCACTCAAAACCGAAGAATTAATGGGCAGAGCCAAAGGCAATGGAAAAGGTCTGCATTTGATTCCCCACATTTCCAACAATTATGAGAAGTTGAGAGGCCTGTCAAAAAGTCTATGTGGGGAAAGGTATGTTGTCACGATCCGGGTAATTAGTCACCACTTCTTACCTTCTAAGTGTCTCCTGAGACTGGCCCATCGCTCCAAGCCTGGTTTCCACCTACGCTGTCTGCGTGCAGCGCGCTGTACAACTTTGCCTCAGTCTCCGCACCATGATCCCAGCAGCGCTGTCATGGCAACTATACAGTTAATCCCTTCTGTCATAGTGAATGTCGTCTCCTGTCCCCGGCGGCCTCCGCCGCCATCACCATTGATTTCCTCATGCTAAAGTTTAAACAGACTTTCCCTCCAGATTCAAACATTGGCGCAGCCATGTTTGATTTCATCACATGTCATTCTACAGCCTATCCGCTGCTTTCCGGACTCTGCCTGATTGCTCAGCCAATACCTGCTTCCCAGCTGGTATAAATATCCTGCATCCAGGCTGCCTATTTGTCAGTGCTTTGGTTGTCTAACCTAGAGATACATGTCTCTCCTATCTGTGGATGTTCCAGCTTGTGCTTCCAGGTATTCCAGCTCCTGTGACCTTGCTTCACTTAAAGAGACCCCACACTGGTTACCATCTTGCGGTGCTGCCTGACTCCAGCAGTGTTCCTACATTGCATCCTGTGTCCTGCCATCACCAGCTTTCAGCGTTGTTCCAGAATCGCTTCCAGCTTCCAGTGGTGTTCCAGTAACACTCCTAGCTCTCATTGCCTACCAACATCGCTTTCCGTGATCCACAGTGACTTCATCACCGGCTTCCAGCTCCCAGCGTTGCTCCAGTCTCGCTTCCAGCGGTGTTCCTGTGTCACTACCAGCTCCACAGTGACTTCATCACCGGCTTCCAGCTTCCAGCGTTGCTCCAGTCTCGCTTCCACCGGGGTTCCTGTGTCTCTACCAGCTCTCAGCGGTGTTCTGTATCACTCCCAGTATCGCTCTCCATCTCCAGCGGTGTTCCAGCATCGATCCGTTCATCATCTACCACACAACATCGAACCACAGTTCACCATCAATACTCACCATCGGACTCTATCTTCAGTGGTGAGTGTAATACCTCTGTGCATTTATGCCAACCCAGCTTCCAGTGTGTCATCTGCTGGGCAGTACCAGCTAGTTCCCTGTTACAGCGGTTAGCTGTGGCCTACGGACTTTCCTACTCCGGGTCTTGCAAGGACTTTGTTACATCTCATCCTGCATTTGCCACAGTATTCATTACCACTGCGCTCCCAGGAACTGTACTGCTATATTTATCTGCACAAGTTACTGTTGAAAGTTATCTGAGTTGCCAAGGTGTCTAAACTGTGTGTTCAATAACCAGACTTTGTTTTATATACTCCGTTGTTGTCGTCACGCCTTCGGGCAAATGGTGCTTAACCTCCTCCATGTCCAAGAACCCTATTCTACCTCCACGGTTCACATACACGCCAGCCCCTATGTCTGAGGCTTCCCCAGGTCAGCCTCAGCCCTCAGTTGTGACATATGTTCTCTGAAGCACATTTAAGAACATCTCTTTATATATTAAAGAGGAAAGCATCATATATCATTTAAAATGGGCCTGCAACAGGTCATCTATCTGCAGGACAGGAAGGTGTACGAAACAAGCTACAAGACTTTTTTGACATGTGGAGTGGTCTAAGATAATTTTAAAATGTTTATAAGCTATTGAAATTGCCCTTTATTTCAACGGCTCCTAAGTAACTTATTGGTGGCTTCCGGGAACTTGAGTGGCCTTTGACTTTCTTCACTGATCAATTTGCCAATATGAAGTATACCTCCCAACCTCCAAATATTAAAAGGATGGTATGCTCTCCACTTCGGCCCTTTTGAAAGTCAGGATTAGCTAAGAAAGAGAGATATATTTATTTATGCGCTCTATACAGAAATCTTTATGTTATTTCCTGTTACAACAAAAACAGAATTACCTGGACAGAATTCACTGGCTGTCGCGCCATTTTACCGGCGATTGACATTTTCACCGTACACCTCGACACAGGTACTAACCTTATCTAAAAGCTATGCTTGGCAGTGGAAAGCCTTAGAACCATCTTAGCACTAACTTTTTTCTAGAGATGTGCGGCGGGCACTTTTCGTGTTTTGTGTTTTGGTTCTAATTCCCTGCTCGTGTTTTGGTTTTGGATTAGTTTTGCCAAAACCACCCTTTCGTGTTTTGTTTTTGGATCTGGATGATTTTTGAAAAAAACATAAAAACAGCTAAAATCACAGAATTTGGAGGTAATTTTTCTCCTACTGTATTATTAACCTCAATAACATTAATTTCCACTCATTTCCAGTCTATTCTGAACACCTCACATCTCACAATATTGCTTTTAGGCCAAAAGGTTGCACCAAGATGGCTGTATGACTAAGCTAAGCGACACAAGCGTGCAGCAGAAACGCCTGGCCCATCTAGGAGTGGTACTGCAGACAGGATGGCAGATTTAAAAAATAGGCCCCAAACAGCACATCATGCAAAGAAGAAAAAGAGGTGCAATGAGGTAGCTGTATGACTAAAGTATGTGACACAAGTGTGCGGCACAAACACCTGGCCCATCTAGGAGTGGCTCTGCAGTTGCAGATAGGATGGCACTTAAAAAACTAGGCCCCGAACAGCACATTATGCAAAGAAGTAAAAGAGGTGTAATGAGGTATCTGTATGACTAAGCTAAGCGACACAAGTGTGCGGCACATACACCTGGCCCATCTAGAAGTGAAACTATTATTATTTAAGGTGGAAGACCACCCGAATTCCCGGCGCAAATGTAATCAGTATGTAACAAAATCAGATAACCATCAGCTGCAAATAATTAGAGCTAATGCAAAAGCTCCAGATAAAGAAACAACATTTTTTTTTTATTATTGCGCTAGATGTTCTGATAATAGATATTAAATATGTACCTTTCATTTGTATAATTGTGTTTGAGCTCATACAGTAAATACATGAGAGACTTGGTTTATAAAAAATTTATCAAATTTTACTCTATTTAAATTCCAATAATACACTTTGAATAATCTATTCCAACATTCACAAATAGTAATTAAAATGATAGAGCTGGATAGAAATGTATATATGTAATTAAGACATTGCTAGATCTATTGCTGAAAGCTCCACACACTGATAATAATGTCCCAGAAGATAGTGCTCACACTAATGTATTCCTGCAGCGTAATTAAAAAAATAATAATATATATATATATATATATATATATATATATATAGCAGTTTACCTGTCACTGGCATCCCAGTGCAGGGAATATATACCTCTGTGTTATATTTACCCGATCCAGCGGGAATATCCCATAGCAACAGAGATAATTTGGATGAAATATATATATATATATTGTGACAAGAACACTGGGATAGTGTTTGAGGGCAGGTATATTTGTCCCAGGTTCTTGTCTTACATGTTTTAGAAAATGTTAACTTCTAGGAAAAATGCTTTTTGTTTTGTCTGAACCTTTTCAGTTTGCTGTAAAAGCTGGGTAAAGGCTCTGAGAGAGAGATAAGGCGAGTTCTAGACATTGGGCCCAGTTCGGGTCTTTGGCCTCACAGAGGGCTAATCAGGGTTTCAGCTGTGTAAGAGTGTTATAGTGCTTCTAACCTGATTAGTATGGGCAGACTGCCTGGGAAGGCTGCAGGATCTGTGTGTGAGAGACACGTTTTCTGATGCAAGTAAGCTATACAGTATGTACTGAAGAACTCTGTGTTTTGTTTAGTGACAGTTAGGAATATCTTATGTTTAGTTAGTGCCGGACAGGCAAGGTATTTTTATTTTGGGGTTTGTTTTATTTTCTGTTTCAATAAAACTGGCCGGGGTCAGTTGTACCAGAAACTGGACTTGTGTTGTTCCTCAGCTGCTGCGTGCGGCCATATTCCCCAGGAAAAGGCGCCTTGCACCCCTACAGTGTTACAACTTGGTGGAGAATGCGAGCACACCGTTCTGCGCATAAGTGAAAGCAGCAGCTTTGTGAGGCCTGCAGAAAACGGTGGTTTATGCAGATACAGCCCAGTGTGAAGTTACTGAGACTCACCCCTGAGGGTTTGATATATGTCCTGGGTGAAAGCAGCTACAAAGCCGCCTGAAAAATCTGTCGACATGGAGGATCTGCTTAAAGCCTTGCTGCAAGCTACAGCGGCTCAGCAGGAGGCCAACCGACAGCAGCAGGTGGCAATGGAGGAAAATAGGAGACAACAGCAGGTGGCAATGGAGGAAAATTGGAGACTACAGCAGGAGGCCAACAGACAGCAGCAGGTGGCAATGGAGGAAAATAAGAGACAACAGCAGGCAGTTGTTGATGAACTTTACAGGCAACATCGTCAGGATAGAGAGGCCTTAGCAGAAGTGGTGCAGAGACTTGCAGCTCGGGTTGGAGATGTGGCCGTCAGTGCTCCAACCAGCTCTAGTTCTATACGGGCCAGTCACTTCCTGCAGAAAATGACAGAGGCTGATGATGTGGAGGCCTATCTGACCACGTTTGAAAGGACTGCCGAGCGTGAGAACTGGCCGAAAGCACAGTGGGCCAGTCTGCTGGCACCTTTCCTGTCAGGTGAGCCCCAAAAAGCTTACTTTGATTTAAGCCCTGCTGAGGCTCGGGACTATGATAAACTAAAGACTGAGATCCTGACCCGCCTGGGAGTCACGCTGTCAGTACGAGCACAACGGGTGCACCGTTGGCTGTACGCCATGGAGAAGCCTCCGCGCTCCCAGATGCACGACCTTATTCAGCTAACAAAAAAATGGCTACAGCCAGAGACATTAACTGGTCCCCAGATGGTGGAAAGAGTCGTCATGGACCGCTACTTGAGATCTTTGCCCATGGTCCTGCGCAAGTGGGTGAGCCATGGAAACCCGGGTACTGCTGACCAATTAGTGGACATGGTAGAGAGGTATTTGGCAGCAGAGGAACTACTGATGACCACCCAGCAACCCATAGATCCTCGACAGCGCCCTTCAGTAAAGACTGGTAAGACTGTTCCGTGGGAAAACGTTGCTGGGCGGTTAAGAGAACGCAAGGCTGGAGAGACTGTAAACACTGGCCCTGGAAACAGGCCAATGGGGCTAGAACGGTCTATGCTGCCCAAACGGGTTGATAATCGTGTGATTAAATGTTTTAGGTGTGGTATGCCAGGTCATGTTATTGCCAATTGCCCAGTCACGCAAGAACCCATGCAATGTGATGCTGCCTTTGAATGTCGCAGAATGTCTTTCTTTGCTAGGTTAGCCTGTACTGTGGTACCGTCACCTGAGCTGGAAAAACAAATGTGTGATGTGTTCTTAGAGGGTAACCGGGTAGAGGCCTTGCTAGATTCAGGAAGTTTAGTTACCCTCGTGAAAGCTGGGTTAGTGAACCCCTTAAAGGTCCAGCAAATACCTATTGGGGTAACTTGCATACATGGGGATACCCAACATTATGCCACTGCTGAGGTGAATATAGAAACTTGTTGTGGGTCAGCAATAGTTAAAGTGGGACTGGTCCCTACCTTGGTGCATGAGGCCATAATAGGGAGGGATTTTCCTCATTTTTGGAAACTGTGGGAATCACGGTTATCTACAGATGTGAGAAGTAAAAAGCCAGTTGATAATACCGGTGATTTTATGGATGTACGTGGGTCTTCGGAACTTTCTGGCCCTTTGCCTTTTGCTAGTTTGGCTGGGGAAGTGACAGATGGGGAGTCCAGTGAGGACCCTCTTGCTGGGAACAGAGACATAGTAGTTAGAACTGAAAGCGTGCCTGACCTGGAGGTAAAGAAGGATCTGTTTGCGTCTGAACAGTTAAAGGATCCTACCTTAATAAAGGCTAGAGAGAATGTTAAGATTGTTAATGGGGAACCTGTGGTACCAGGTGACAGGGTTACGTATCCCCACATGGCCATCTGTAATGAGCTCTTGTACCACATTGTCAAAAGGGGTGAGGATGTGGTGGAACAGTTGGTAGTTCCCCAGCCTTATCGGAGAACGGTACTAGATTTAGCTCATAGTCACGTTACCGCAGGACATTTAGGGGCAGAAAAAACCACTGAAAGAGTTTTACAAAGGTTCTTTTGGCCAGGGGTTTATAAAGAAGTGTCTGAATATTGTTCTTCCTGTCCTGAATGCCAGTATCATGCCCCTAGACCCCATTTCAGGAGCCCACTAGTTCCCATGCCTATTATAGAGGTCCCGTTTGACAGAATAGCCATGGATCTCGTGGGGCCCTTGTTAAAGTCTGCTCGGGGCCATCAGTATATCCTGGTAATTATGGACTATGCCACTCGATATCCTGAGGCTGTCCCTTTACGCACTATCACAACCAAGGCGATAGCTAGGGAGCTGGTGCAGGTATTTAGTAGAGTGGGAATACCAAAAGAAATTTTGACTGACCAAGGTACTCCATTTATGTCAAGGATCATGAAAGAATTGTGCAAGTTATTTAAGGTCACTCACCTCAGGACGTCCATCTACCATCCCCAAACTGACGGGTTGGTGGAAAGGTTTAATAAAACATTAAAAAGTATGTTAAAAAAGGTTGTTGAGAGAGATGGGAAAAACTGGGATTGTTTGTTGCCCTACTTGTTAATGGCCATCAGAGAAGTTCCTCAGTCCTCTACGGGGTTTTCTCCATTTGATTTGTTGTATGGTAGACACCCCAGAGGGCTGTTGGATATTGCCAAAGAGACGTGGGAAGGACAGCCCACTCCTTATAGAAGCGTTATTGAGCATGTAACACAAATGCAGGATAGGATTGCAGCCGTGGTACCTGTTGTCAGAGAGCACATGGAACAGGCCCAAAGTGCTCAACAGAGGGTCTATAACCGGAGTGCCAAGATACGGGAATTTGCTCCTGGAGATAGAGTTCTTGTTTTGGTACCCACTGTGGAAAGCAAATTCCTAGCTAAATGGCAGGGTCCATTTGAGATTAGGGAAAAAGTGAATGAGGTTAATTACAAAGTATACCAGCCGGGAAAGAGAAAACCCGAACAGATCTACCATGTTAACTTAATCAAACCCTGGAAAGATAGGTTGTCTCTGTCAGCGGAGCCTTGCCCTTCGGTGTCTTCACCCCGGTTGCTTCCCGCAGTGAAGGTGTCAGAGACATTATCAGCTGATCAGAACAATCAGGTTAAAGAATTTCTCATCCAAAATAGGGAGGTATTTTCAGAGCTGCCTGGCCGAACGACCATAATAAAACATGACATTGTCACAGAACCAGGGGTCAGGGTTCATTTAAAGCCATATAGGATTCCTGAAGCTCAGCGAGAAGCTATTTCTAAAGAAGTTAAAACCATGTTAGAACTTGGAGTCATAGAGGAGTCTAACAGTGAGTGGTCCAGTCCCATAGTGCTCATCCCGAAGCCCGACGGTAGCATACGCTTCTGTAATGACTTTCGTAAGTTAAATGAGGTGTCCAAGTTTGACGCATACCCCATGCCCCGTGTGGATGAGCTTGTAGAAAGGCTGGGAACAGCCAGGTTTCTCACCACATTGGACCAGACCAAAGGTTACTGGCAAATACCGTTATCTGATAGCGCCAAAGAAAAAACAGCCTTTTCGGTTCCGGAGGGGCTGTACCAGTATAAGATGTTACCCTTTGGGTTGCATGGGGCTCCAGCAACCTTTCAACGGGCGATGGATAAAATTTTGAGGCCCCATAGAAAATATGCAGCTGCCTATTTGGATGATGTGGTAATTCACAGTAAAGACTGGGGGTCCCATTTGGTTAAAGTACAAGCAGTACTGGACTCAATCAGAGAGGCAGGGTTAACTGCTAACCCAAAGAAGTGCTGCCTCGCAATGGAGGAGGTCAAATACTTGGGCTTCACCATAGGCAGAGGTCTGATTAGGCCCCAATTGAATAAAGTTGATGCTATTCAAAACTGGCCTCGTCCAGTGAATAAAAAACAGGTAAGGGCTTTTTTGGGAATTACTGGGTACTATAGACGGTTTATTCCCAATTTTGCGACCACAGCGGTGCCGTTGTCAGACCTTACCAAAGGGAAGCAGTCAAATGTGGTGAAATGGAACCCTGATGCAGAAAAGGCGTTCCAAGCGTTAAAAGTGGCTTTGTGTTCACAACCGGTGTTGATAACACCAGATTTTTCAAAAGAATTTGTGGTACAGACAGATGCCTCAGAGGTAGGGATAGGTGCTGTGCTGTCCCAAACCAGAGATGGGGACGAACACCCTATCATTTATTTGAGTAGGAAACTCAATGAGCATGAAAAAAGGTATGCCATTGTGGAAAAGGAGGCTTTGGCCATTAAGTGGGCACTAGATACCTTGAGATATTACCTCTTGGGTAGACAATTCAGACTAGTGACGGATCATGCCCCTTTAAAATGGATGTATGTAAATAGAGGCAAGAATGCTCGGGTAACTAGATGGTTTCTAGCGTTGCAGGATTTTAAGTTTACTGTTGAACATAGACCGGGAACACAATTGGCCAACGCAGATGCATTGTCTCGCATCTTCTGTTTGGGGGCTACAAGTGTTCCGGCCCCTAGGTCGAAACAGGGGAGGGGGATATGTGACAAGAACACTGGGATAGTGTTTGAGGGCAGGTATATTTGTCCCAGGTTCTTGTCTTACATGTTTTAGAAAATGTTAACTTCTAGGAAAAATGCTTTTTGTTTTGTCTGAACCTTTTCAGTTTGCTGTAAAAGCTGGGTAAAGGCTCTGAGAGAGAGATAAGGCGAGTTCTAGACATTGGGCCCAGTTCGGGTCTTTGGCCTCACAGAGGGCTAATCAGGGTTTCAGCTGTGTAAGAGTGTTATAGTGCTTCTAACCTGATTAGTATGGGCAGACTGCCTGGGAAGGCTGCAGGATCTGTGTGTGAGAGACACGTTTTCTGATGCAAGTAAGCTATACAGTATGTACTGAAGAACTCTGTGTTTTGTTTAGTGACAGTTAGGAATATCTTATGTTTAGTTAGTGCCGGACAGGCAAGGTATTTTTATTTTGGGGTTTGTTTTATTTTCTGTTTCAATAAAACTGGCCGGGGTCAGTTGTACCAGAAACTGGACTTGTGTTGTTCCTCAGCTGCTGCGTGCGGCCATATTCCCCAGGAAAAGGCGCCTTGCACCCCTACAGTGTTACAATATATATATATATATATATGCTCAGCCTGAGCGTGGTGTCTTCAATAGACCGCAGGCACTGGGGTGGTGTAAAGATCCTGTCCTGGCAAGTGGGGAGAGTGATAATCCTTTATCTGGAAAGAGGCGGCCGTAGGTTATGAACCGTTATTGCAACGGTCCATCTCTCCTACCACACAGACACACGGAGTGAGTAACGTCCCCGTATATGGCTGAAAGCATCCGCAGAAAAGGAAACACATTGTTGATAATAACACATTGTTGATAATAAGTAATAAGTAATGAGTGTGTGGAGCTTTCAGCAATAGATCTAGCTGTGGTCTTAATTACATATATACATTTTTTATCCAGCTCTATTGTTTTAATTACTATATGTGAATGTTGGAATACATTATTCAAAGTGTATTATTGGAATTTAGAAAGAGTAAAATTTGATATATTTTTTATAAAGCAAGTCTCTCGTGTATCTACTGTATGAGCTCAAACACAATTATACAAATTAAAGGTACATATTTAATATCTATTATCAGAACATCTAGCGCAATAATAAATTTTTTTTGTTCCATCTAGGAGTGGCACTGCAGTGTCAGACAGGATGGCACTTAAAAAAAACTAGGCCCCAAACAGCACATGATGCAAAGAAGAAAAACAGGTGCAAGATGGAATTGTCCTTGGGCCCTCCCACCCACCCTTATGTTGTATAAACAGGACATGCACACTTTAACAAACCAATCATTTCAGCGACAGGGTCTGCCACATGACTGTGGCTAAAATGACTGGTTTGTTTGAGCCCCCACCAAAAAAGAAGCAATCTCTCCTTGCACAAACTGGCTCTACAGAGGCAAGATGTCGACCTCATCCTCTGATTCCTCACCCCTTTTACTGTCTACATCCACCTTACAGAGTATTAATTCGTCCCCACTGGAATCCACCATCACAAGTCCCTGTGTACTTTCTGGAGGCAATTGCTGGTAAAGGTCTTCCCGGAGGAATTTATCATTCATTTTGATGAACATCATCTTCTCCACATTTTGTGGAAGTAACCTCCTATGCCGATCGCTGACAAGGTTACCAGCTGTACTAAACACTCTTTCGGAGTACACACTGGAGGGGGGGCAACTTAGGTAAAATAAAGCCAGTTTGTGTAAGGGCATCCAAATTGCCTCTTTTTACTGCCAGTATACGTACGGACTGTCTGACATGCCTACAGTGATGCTGTCACTCATATAATCCTCCACGATTCTTTCAATGGTGACAGAATCATATGCAGTGACAGTAGACATGTCAGTAATCATTGGCAGGTCCTTCAGTCCAGACCAGATGTCAGCACTTGCTCTTGACTGCCCTGCATCACCGCCAGAGGGTGGGCTGGGAAATCTTATCTTTTTCCTCGCAGCCCCAGTTGCGGGAGAAAGTGAAGGAGGAGCTGTTGACGGGTCACGTTCTGCTTGAGTTGACAATTTTCTCACCAGCAAGTCTTTGACCCTCTGCAGACTTGTGTCTTCCAGAAAGAGAGATACAACATAGGCTTTAAACCTAGGATCGAGCACGGAGGCCAAAATTTAGTGCTATGATTTCAACAGATTGACCACCCTTGAATCCTGGCAAAGCGAATGAAGGGCTCCATCCACAAGTCCCACATACTTTGCGGAATCGCTCCGTCTTAGCGCCTCCTTCAATTTCTACAGCTGCTTCTGCAAAAACCTGATGAGGGGACTGACCTGACTGAAGCTGGCAGTGTCTGAACTGACTTCACATGTGGCAAGTTCGAAGGGTTGGAGAACCTTGAACAAGATGGAAATCATTCTCCACTGCGCCTGAGTCAGGTGCATTACCCCTCCTTTGCCTATATCGTAGATGGATGTATAGGCTTGAATGGCCTTTTGCTGCTCTTCCATCCTCTGAAGCATATAGTGTTGAATTCCACTTCGTTACCACCTCTTGCTTCAGGTGATGGCAGGGCAGGTTCAGGAGTGTTTGATGGCGCTCCAGTCTTCGGCATGCAGTGGCTGAATGCCGAAAGTGGCCCACAATTTTTCGGGCCACCGACAGTATCTCCTGCACGCCCCTGTCATTTTTCAAAAAATTCTGCACCACCAAATTAATTGTATGTGCAAAACATGGGACGTGCTGGAATTTGCTCAGATGTAATACACGCACAATATTGGTGGCATTGTCCGATATCACAAATCCTCAGGAGAGTCTAATTGGGGTAAGCCATTGTGCAATTATGTCCCTCAGTTTCCGTAAGAGGTTGTCAGCGGTGTGCCTCTTATGGAAAGTGGTGATACATAGCGTAGCCTGCTTAGGAATGAGTTGGCGTTTGCGAGATGCTGCTACTGATGCCGCTGCTGTTGTTGCTGCTGGAGGCCATACATCTACCCAGTGGGCTGTCACAGTCATATATTCCTTAGTCTGCCCTAGTCCACATGTCTGTGGTTAAGTGGACAGTGGGTACAACTGCATTTTTTAGGACACTGAAGACACTTTTTCTGACGTCTCTGTACATTCTCTGTATCGCCTGCCTAGTGAAGTGGAACCTAGATGGGATTTGATACCGGGGATACAGTACCTCAAACAACTCTCTAAGTCCCACTGAAATAAATGGCGGATACCGGACGCATGTCTAACACCAACATAGTTGTCATGGCCTCAGTTATCCGCTTTGCAAAAGGATGACTGCTGTCATACTTCATCTTCCTCACAAAGGACTGTTGGACAGTCAATTGCTTAGTTTAAGTAGTACAAGTGGTCTTCTGATTTCCCCTCTGGGATGACGATCGACTACCAGCAGCAACAACAGCAGTGGCAGCAACAGCAGGCGTACCACTCAAGGATCCTACGGAGGAATCCCATATAGGATGGGACTCCTCAGTCTTGACAGTGACATGGCCTGCAGGACTATTGACGTTCCTGACTGAGGGAAGTTGGTGGTGTGGCTTGCAGGAGCTTGGGTACAAGAGGAAGAAGGGATTTAGGTGTCAGTGGACTGCTTACGCTCTTACCCAAAGTTTCACAACTTGACACTCATTTCTGATGAATGCGCTGCAGGTGACATATAAGGGAGGATGTTCCTAGGTGGTTAACGTCCTTACCCCTACTTATTACAGATTGACAGAGGCAAAACACGGCTTGACACCTGTTGTCCGGATTTGTGGAGAAATAATTCCACACTGAAGAGGTGGCTTTTTTGGTATTTTGTCCAGGCATCACAATGGGCTTATTCATCCCACAGACAACAGGTGTCTCCCCGGTGCCTGATTTAAATAAACCACATCACCATCAGAATCCTCATCGTCAACTTCCTCCTCAGTGCCAGCAACACCCATATCCTCATCCTGGTGAACTTCAACAGTGACATCTTCAATTTGAATATCAGAAACTGGACTGTGGGTGCTACTTCCAGCACTTGTAGAGGGCGTGCAAATGGTGGAAGGAGCCACCTCTTCCCGTCTAGTGTTGGGAAGGTCAGGCATCGCAACCGCCGACACACTTGGACTCTCCTTGGGGATTTGTGATACCATCTTAGAATGCACAGTTCTTTACTGTGCTTTTTCCATCTTAACTCTTATAATTTTTCTAGCGGGAGGATGAGGGCTTCCATCGTCATGTGAAGCTGAACCACTAGTCATGAACATAGGCCAGGGCCTTAGCCATTCCTTGCCACTCCGTGTTGTAAATGGCAAATTGGCAAGTTTATGTTTCTCCTAAGACCATTTCAGCACTATAAGGAATGTAACAAAAATTGCAAAAAGGAAATAAGAGCGGCTAAAGTAGAAACTAAAAAACTAGTAGCAAAGGAAAGCAAAGCGAATCCCAAAAAATTCTTTAAATACATTAATAGCAAGAGATTAAAAAAGGAGAGTATAGGCCCTTTGAAAGACAAGTTGGGAGTCTTAAGCAAAAATGATAATGACATAGCGGACACACTAAATGAGTTTTTTTCAACAGTATTCACTAGAGAGGACCCAATTCAGGGACTGGCACACAATCACAGAATATCACACTGATAGGTACTTATTTAAGCAAGGAAGTAGTCTGTGACCGATTAAAACATTTAAAGATTAATAAATCACCAGGGCCCGATGGTATTCATCCAAGGGTTCTAATGGAGCTTCACTCTGAACTGGCAAAACCGCTATCTTTGATCTTTGAGGATTCAGTTATATCAGGTATGGTTCCCAAAGACTGGCGTATAGCGGAAGTAGTGCCTATATTCAAAAAGGGAAGTAAAGCTGAGCCAGGTAATTATAGACCAGTTAGTCTTACATCTATAGTGGGGAAAGTATTGGAAGGTATTCTAAGAGATAGTATTCAGAAGTTCCTTGAAACCAATAAGGTCATTAAAAGGAATCAACATGGGTTTATGAAGGACAGATCCTGTCAAACCAACTTACTTGGCTTTTATGAAACAGTAAGCGCAAACCTAGATCAGGGTAAAGACGTGGATGTAATCTTTTTAGACTTTGCCAAAGCGTTCGATACTGTACCACACATGAGACTTATATACAAGCTACAAGAATCAGGGCTAGGAAGCACAATATGCACTTGGGTCAAAAACTGGTTAGATAATAGGAAGCAGCGCGTTGTGGTTAATGGATCTTTTTCAACTTGGACTGAAGTGCTAAGTGGTGTGCCGCAAGGCTCAGTATTAGGACCGCTATTGTTCAATATTTTCATTAACGACCTAACAGAAGGTCTAGAGAGCATGGTGTCAATTTTTGCAGATGATACCAAATTGTGTAAGGCTATAAATACAGAGGAGGATGCCGAGTCTCTTCAGAACGACTTAGTTAAATTAGAAGCATGGGCAGCCAAATGGAGAATGCGCTTCAACACAGACAAGTGTAAGGTAATGCACTGTGGTAACAAGAACAAAAATTACACCTACCTATTAAATGGGGTAAAATTAGGGGATTCTGTACTGGAAAAGGACTTAGGTGTCCTCATAGATAGCAAGCTAAGCAGTAGTACCCAAAGTAGGACTGCAGCAAAGAAGGCTAATAAGATATTAGCATGCATAAAACGGGGTATTGATGCTAGGGACGAGAGTATTATACTCCCGTTATATAAATCACTAGTGAGGCCACACCTTGAATACTGTGTACAGTTCTGGGCACCGTACTACAAAAAGGATATCCTGGAGCTTGAAAAGGTACAGAGGAGGGCGACCAAACTAATTAAGGGCATGGAGACGATGGAATACAAGGAAAGGCTTGAAAGACTAGGCATGTTTACATTGGAAAAGCGGAGACTAAGAGGGGATATGATCAACATCTACAAATATATAAGGGGACAATACACAGAGCTTGCGCGGGACCTGTTTTTGGTTAGATCAACACAGAGGACTCGTGGACACTCGCTCAGGTTAGAGGAGAGGAGATTCTGCACAATACGGCGTAAAGGCTTTTTCACGGTAAGGACAATACGTGTTTGGAATTCCCTGCCCGAGGGAGTTGTAATGGCGGAATCTGTCAACACCTTTAAAAATGGGTTAGATAAATTCCTATTGGATAAGGATATCCAGGGGTATGGTGCATAGTCATGCATTACAGTTACTATAAATAGGGATAAAATGCAATGGCTGACAGCAGCATCAGTCAGAAAGTTTAGTCAAATCATCTTGCATAGGACACCACAAATAGGTTGAACTCGATGGACAATTGTCTTTTTTCAACCTCAGATACTATGTTACTATGTTACCATTTAAATTTCTTTTTTTGGGTCTTTTTACTGAACTTTGGCTTTTTGGATTTTGCATGCCCTCTACTATCACATTGGGAATCAGTCTTGGCAGACGGAGTTGATGGGATTTCATCGTCTATGTCATGACTAGTGGCAGCAGCTTCAGTACTAGGAGGAAGTGGTTCTTTCCCTTTTGTATCCTCCAAATTTTTGTTCTCCATTGTTTTTCTGGAGTTATATAACAATATGCGGTACAGGAGAGCGTACCTCTACACCACACAGGGCAAACCCTGTGAAAATTATTTTGATTAAATATTAATAACCCCTTTATTTGGAGTAAATAATATATTAATATATATTTGGATTTAATATTAATAACCCCTTTATTTGGAGTAATATACAGCACCACTGGACTTATACGCCAGTACCACTGTAATTATATGGCAGGAATTATATGGCAGGATCACTGGATTTATACGCCGGTACCACTGGAATTATACGACAGGATCACTGGAATTATACGGCAGGATCACTGAAATTATACAGCAGGATCACTGGAATTATACGGTAGTACCACTGGACATATACGGCAGTATCACTGGACAGGATTTATACGCCAGTACCACTTTAATTATCTGGCAGGATCACTGGACCTATATGCCGGTACCACTGGAATTATACGTCAGGATCACTGGAATTATATGCCGGTACCACTGGAATTATATGGCAGGATCACTGGAATTATACAGCAGGATCACTGGAATTATACGACAGGATCACTGGAATTATACGGCAGGATCACTGAAATTATACAGCAGGATCACTGGAATTATACGGTAGTACCACTGGACATATACGGCAGTATCACTGGACAGGATTTATACGCCAGTACCACTTTAATTATCTGGCAGGATCACTGGACCTATATGCCGGTACCACTGGAATTATACGTCAGGATCACTGGAATTATATGCCGGTACCACTGGAATTATATGGCAGGATCACTGGAATTATACAGCAGGATCACTGGAATTATACGGCAGTACCGCTGGACATATATGGCAGTATCAATGGACATATACGCCAGTATCACTGGACTGGATTTATACGCCATTACCACTGGAATTATACGGCAGGATCACTGGATTTATACACCAGTACCACTGCAATTATACGGCAGGATCACTGGATTTATACGTCAGTACCACTGGAATTATATGGCAGGATTACTGGAATTATACGGCAGGATCACTGGAATTATACAGCAGGATCAATGGAATTATACGCCAGTACCGCTGGACATATATGGCAGTTTCAATGGACATATACGGCAGTATCACTGGACTGGATTTATACGTCAGTACCACTGGAATTATGCGGCAGGATCACTGGATTTATACGCCAGTACCACTGCAATTATACGGCAGGATCACTGGATTTATACGGCAGTACCGCTGAACATATACGGCAGTATCACTGGACATATACGGCAGTACCACTGGACATATATACGGCAGTACCACTGGACTGGACTTATACGCCAGTACCACTGGAATTATACGGTAGGATCACTGGACTTATACGCCAGTACCACTGTAATTATATGGCAGGATCACTGGAATTATACAGCAGGATCACTGGAATTATATGGCAGTACCACTGGACATATATGGCAGTATCACTGGACTGGATTTATACACCAATACCAATGGAATTATACGGCAGGATCACTGGATTTATATGTCAGTACCACTGGAATTATACTGCAGTACAGCTGGACATATACGGCATTATCAATGGACATATACGGCAGTATCACTGGACTGGATTTATACGCCAGTACCACTGGAATTATACGGCAGGATCACTGGAATTATACAGCAGAATCACTGGACATATACGGAAGTACCGCTGAACATATAAGGCAGTACCGCTGGACATATACGGCAGTATCACTGAACATATACGGCAGTATCACTGAACATATACGGCAGTATCACTGGACAGATACGGCAGTATCACTGGACAGGACTTATACGCCAGTACCACTGGAATAATATGGCAGGTCCACTTGACTTATACGCCAGTACCACTGGAATTATACGTCAGGATCACTGGAATTATATGGCAGTACCACTGGACATATACGGCAGTATCACTGGACTTGACTTATACGCCAGTACCACTGGAATTTATACGGCAGGATCACTGGAGTTATACGCCAGTACCACTGGAATTATACGGCATTATCGCTGGACATATATGACAATATCAATGGACATATAAGTCAGTATCACTGGTCATATACGGCAGTATCACTGGACTGGACTTATACGCCAGTACCACTGGAATTAAACAGCAGGATCACTGGATTTATACGCCAGTACCACTGGAATTATACGGCAGGATCACTGGATTTATACGGCAGTATCACTGGACATATACGCCAGTACCACTGGAATTATACAGCAGGATCGCTGGATTTCTACGGCAGTACCGCTGGACATATACGGCAGTATCACTGGATATATATGGCAGTATCACTGGACTGGACTTATACACCAGTACCACTGGAATTATATGGCAGGATCACTGGACTTATATGCCACTACCACTGGAATTATACAGCAGGATTACTGGATTTATAAGGCAGTACCGCTGGACAATTACGTCAGTATCAATGGACATATACGGCAGTACCACTGGACATATACAGCAACACAGGGACACCACCACTGGACTGATGCAGGACAACACAGCACCACTGCAATGGGCTGGATTTATACAGCAGCACTGGACATATGGCAGCAGAGGACACCACCACTGTGACTGATGCAGCACAAGACACCACCACTGGACTGATGCAGCACAACACAGCACCACTGGACTGGACTTATACAGCAGCACTGGACATATGGCAGCAGAGGACATTACCACTGTGACTGGACAGATGCAGCACAAGACACTACCACTGGGGACACTGAGGATGGAGACACGTCCTCTCTCTACACTCTCCAATGCCGGAGTGAAAATGGCGGGGACGCACGGCTCCTTATATGGAATCCAAACCTCGCGATAATTAGCGGGATGACAATGTTTTGCCTCGTTCTGATTTCCAAGTTAGGCGGGAAAACCCGAGCCTGACTCGGATCCAGACTTGGTTAGTGAAGTTCGGGGGGAGAGGGGTGGGGTTCGGTTCTCTGAGAACCGAACCCGCTCCTCTCTACTTTTTTCATATTAAGATATTGTTGCAAAATTTACTTAACAGTTTCTTTGTTGATGTTTACCATTTCTGCTATCATTCAGATGTTGAGTCAATGTTCAATTCAAACAATTTTCTGATTTTCTTCCACATTTTCATTGTTTTTCATGTGCAAGGCCTTCTGGGATGTTCATCATCTTCAACATCCTCACGACCGTTATTAAATCTTTTGTGCCACTCAAACACATATGCATGTGACATACAATCTGCACAGTAAACCTCAGTCAGCATACGGAAAGATTCAGTGGGTGTTTTGTTCAATTTAACTAAAAATTTTAAGTTAGTACATTGCTCTACTTTTGAACTAAGCATTTTTATGGTACACAGAAGAAACACAACTTCTTTGAACACTCTGTGACAGCAAGCTATCTGTGCAAAAGGAGTGAAACTTGCAAAACCGTTATGGGATTCCTCAATGACACACCAAAGTATAATGCTGTATCACTGTCCCCAAACCATATTAGATGGGTAACTCCTTGATGCCAGTACATTGTCAAGGTAGGAAAGGCCATTAACCATTGGTAGGTAACTACTGATGGAAGATGGTTTAGCCACTGATGCCTGAGATCCAGTGGTTCTTCGCCATCGATATCACAGAGCACCGCAATGTTTTTTTCCTCTGGTGCTGGAACAAGGAGCCTAGCTCCACTCCCGTGCATGACCCACAATGCCCCACCCCCAACTCTGCTTAGCCCACTGCTCAGTGAGTATTAGAGAAGGGATGACTATTGGTAGGCAAAACACCATTTATAAGTCTTTGTCGATGGTTTCATACCATTAAGGTTAACCACCAATGGCACCATCAACTGTGACCATCAATAGTTAACCTGCTGATGGTTATTCCCACCTCAAAGCCCCTGGACTACTTTTCTGAGGATGCAATGCCAGTAGATCCGCTACTGATAAAACATATCCAAAAGGAAACATTTACGACTGTTATTCCATCCTACCAATGTAAGAAAATACTAATAAATGTATTATTTCTTGTCAATAGATGCATATATTCATATTTGGTTCCATTCTCCAGGCAAAAATGTAATACAATACTGTTTTTTTTTTCTAGCTCTAAAATCCTTAAGGAACTGGCTAAGCAGTGATGTATTTAAATTGCATAAGAAAAATTTCAATTATACAGTACAAAGACTGAATGAAGACAAAGGGGGTAATTCAGAGTTGATCGCAGCAGCACATTTGTTAGCAGTTGGGCAAAACCATGGCCCTCATTCCGAGTTGATCGCCTGCTGCCGATTTTCACAGCGCAGCGATCAGGTTACTACTGCTCATGCGTATGCACCGCAATGTGAATGTGCGTCGTACGGGTACAAACAGCGTTGTTGATATGCAATGCTTCTAGCGACGACTCCATTCGCACAGCCATTCGCAAAGAGATTGACAGAAAGAAGACGTTTATGGGTGTCAACTGACTGTTTTCTGGGAGTTGTAGGGAAAACGCAGGCGTGTCCAGGCGTTTGCAGGGCGGGTGTCTGACGTCAATTCCGGCACCGGACAGGCTGAAGTGATCGCAAGGGCTGAGTAAGTTTAGACCTACTCAGAAACTGCAAAAAACTTTTTCGTCCTGCTCGGCTGCACATGCGATCGCACACTTGCAAAGCAAAAATACACTCCCCTGTGGGCGGCGACTATACGTTTGCACGGCTGCAAAAAGTAGCTAGCGAGCGATCAACTCGGAATGAGGGCCCATGTGCACTGCAGGTGTGGCAGATATAACATTTGCAGGGAGAGTTAGATTTGGGTGGGTTATTTTGTTTCTGTGCAGGGTAAATACTGTCTGCTTTATTTTTATACTGCAATATAGATTTCAGTTTGAACACACCTCACCCAAATCTAACTCTCTCTGCACATGTTATACAGTATCTGCCCCCCCTGGGGGGTGATTCCGAGTTGTTCGCTCGTTATTTTTTTTTCGCTACGGAGCGATTAGTCGCAAACTGCGCATGCGCAATGTACGCAGTACGCCTGTGCCAAGTAAATTAGCACAAAAGTTTGGTAATTTACTCACAGCGTAACAAAGTTTTTTCATCGCTCTGCTGATCGTAGTGTGATTGACAGAAAGTGGGTGCTTCTGGGCGGAAACTGGCCGTTTTATGGGAGTGTGCGGAAAAACGCAGGCGTTCGAGTTGCAAAACGCAGGAGTGGCTGGAGAAATGGGGGAGTGGCTGGGCGAACACTGGGTGTGTTTGTGACGTCAAACCAGGAAAGAAAAGGACTGAGCTGATCGCAATGGCTGAGTAAGTCTGGAGCTACTCAGAAACTGCGGGGTAATCGTTACGAGAAAATTAGCGAAGCTTTCGTTAGCAATTCTGCTATGCTAAGATACACTCCCAGTAGGCGGCGGCTTAGCGTGTGCAATACTGCTAAAAGCAGCTAGCGAGCGAACAACTCGGAATCACCCCCCATGGTTTTGTGCAACTGCTAACAAATTTGGTGCTGCGATCAACTCTGAATTAGGCCCAAAGACTTTTGATAATATTACCTAAAGACCTAAAATGAGGTACAAACCAAATTATACTTTGATGTCATTTTCGAAGAAAAGGCAGATTTTCAAAATTACTTTGAAAGATACAATAACCTTGGAGGTCCTCTTATATAAGCTACTTTAATGCCTTGTAAGTGATTAATGAACGATACAGCAGTGGGAGAGTTGAAAAACAACTCATATACTTGTACATTATTTAAACCAAACAAAAATCTAAACCAAAATTGGATAAATGAAAACTAAATTATTATTACAATAGATAGCAGTGATAGGCACTACTCGTTAAATCCTGATTTTGAATCGGATGCAGCAGCTTCTGTGGCTGCATCTTTTGCTGGTTGCATTTCTGCGACTTTATGCAAATACCGCTACAAGCCATGGTGTACAGCCATGAGTCTGATGGACCACCACTGTGTGTGTCTGACTAGCCACTTCCTTGTCACCGCCCAAGAATACCCAGTACATTTTCTATACGCTTCTGTGTGCATGCGCAGAAATGGCTACTGCGACTCTGTACAAACACAATTGTGGTGCAATTTTGATGCATACACAATACAAAAACAAAACACTCTACTGCAACTTATATATTTATTTACAGTTTCTTATATAGCGCAGCATATTCCGTCGTGCTTTACAGTAAAACGATAGGTAGGAAGGCCCTGATCGCAATGGGCTGTATAATATGGTCAAATGGCAATGTTGGCCAGGGGTCAGGAGGATGTGAAAGTGAAGATAGGCAAAATATGTGAGGATATGTGTGGACAGTATAGAGGGGATGTAATTGGGTAGGACAGCTTATAAAGGTTTTGTGGGCGGTTCTGGAATCTGATAAGTTTATCAGAAGAGATGAGTTTACAGAGAACTCTTGAAGGTTTGGAGACTTGAGGGCAGTCTTATAGTGCATGGAAAGGCGTTCCATAGAATGGGTGCAGCTCAAAAAATGTTTTGTAATTATGAGTGAGAGCAAGTAACGCATACCTCCCAACATGACCCTCTCCAGGAGGTACACAATGCTCTGCTTCTGCATGTTTCTCTTAATTTATGATTGCCAGCACCTCTGTTGAACAGGATAATGGATAAGGTGTTTCAGCACAGGTGCCAGCAATAAGCAGTAAGAGGGAAGTCCAGGAGCAGAGCATTCTGTCCCTCCTGGAGAGGTTCATGTCGGGAGGTATGGTAACCCGTGTGGATGAGAGATGCAAATCTTGAGCAGAGTGGATGGGTAGGAAGATATTTTGAGATAAGTGAAGAGATGTATGTTGGTGCAGTTTGGTTAATATCCTTATGTGTAAGTAAAAGTATTTTATATTGAATACAGTAGAATACCAGTAACCAATGCATTCAAAATGGATTGAGAGTCGGTGAATCTATTTTTGGTAAAACCAGTAAGGAGACTATTGCAATAATCAATGCAGGAGATAATGAGAGCATGGATTAGAGTTTCAGCAGTGTCTTGTGTAAGATAGGTTCATAATTTGGATAAATTTTTTTCGATGTACAGTATGGATCATGATTTTGAGACAGATTGAATGTGGGGAACAAAGGACAGTTCAGAGTCAAGGATGGCACCTAGGCAGTGAGCTTGTAGGATAGGGTTGATTGTTGAGTTATCAACAGTGATAAAGATATTAGGTTGGTAACTACTATTGGCCAGAGGAAATGTAATTAATTCTGTTCTGGAAATATTAAAGTCTGAGGTGGCAAGATGACATCCAAGAGGAAATAACCGAAAGGTATTGAGTGGCACGCACCAATACAGATGGTGACAAATCTGGGGAGGATAAATAGATTTGAGTATCATCTGCATACAGATGATACTGAAATCTGAAAGAGCTGGTTAGTTTTCCAAGAAATGTGGTATAGATTGAGAAAATAAGATTTTAAACCTACCGGTAAATCTATTTCTCCTAGTCCGTAGAGGATGCTGGGGACTCCGTAAGGACCATGGGGTATAGACGGGCTCCGCAGGAGATAGGGCACCTAAAAAGAACTTTGACTATGGGTGTGCACTGGCTCCTCCCTCTATGCCCCTCCTCCAGACCTCAGTTAGAGAACTGTGCCCAGAGGAGATGGACAATACAAGGTAGGATTTAGCAATCCAAGGGCAAGATTCATACCAGCCCACACCAATCATACCATGTAACTTGGAACATACATAACCAGTTAACAGTATGAACAAACAACAGTAACGGTCCAAGACCGATGTCAACTGTAACATAACCCTTATGTAAGCAACAACTATATACAAGTCTTGCAGAGTTTCCGCACTGGGACGGGCGCCCAGCATCCTCTACGGACTAGGAGAAATAGATTTACCGGTAGGTTTAAAATCTTATTTTCTCTTACGTCCTAGAGGATGCTGGGGACTCCGTAAGGACCATGGGGTTTATACCAAAGCATCCAATCGGGCGGGAGAGTGCGTATGACTCTGCAGCACCGACTGAGCAAACGCTAGGTCCTCATCAGCCAGGGTATCAAACTTGTAGAATTTAGCAAAAGTGTTTGACCCCACTTCCGGGTTCGGCGCCGATGCGTGCAGCAGCAGCAGTGTGAGCTCCGTGTGCCGCCCCAGCCCGCGCTAGCCCGCACACTGCACATAGCGTTACAGCCCGCTCCCGGACCGCTCACCTGCCTGTGGGAACACCTCTGGCACCTGATGGATCGCTTCCTGGCCGCCCCAGAAGCGGCTAAGCCCCTCAAACAACGTCCTGCAAAAACGAAAGGGGATTCCAAGATGGCCGCCGGACAGCAGACACAGCCGCAGCAGCAGCAAATGCACACAGATCGTGAGTTACATTCCTCCTCTGACTCCTCTGTGAACTCAGCTCTCCCTGTACATGCTGCCCCCTCTACACAGAAGTCTAATAAGACTACAGAGCAGGCTGAGGGCCCAATTACATACTCTGACATGGTAAAGGCAATTCAAGACTCCATTAACCCTATTATGGAATCTCATGCTGCCAAAGTCACACAGGCAGTACATGACATCAAATCACAGTTTAAACAGCTTTCCAAACGGGTGCAGGCTAATGAACAGCGCCTCGGGGAGACATTTCATGACGTTGCCGATTTAAAGGAACAGTGCGCCTTTCTTCAGAAATCCCATTACCAGCTTCTTAATAAGGTCGACGATCTCGAGAATAGATCACGTCAAAATAATCTGAGGGTTGTTGGGCTGCCCGAAGCCCTTAAAGGGCCAGCACTCCTTTCCTTCATACAAGACACGCTGCCAGATCTGCTTGATATCCAAGATTCCTGCACGGGTATGATTGTGGAGAGGGCCCATCGCATTGGTCCTGCAAGGCCTACGCAGGATTCCCGACCCCGGGCTGTTATTTTCCGTTGTCTAAATTACATCCACAAAGACACCATCTGGTCTGCGTCTCGTCGTAAGCGGAATTTACAATGGAACGATGTGAAGATTTTTATCTTCCAAGATTATTCGGCAGAGGTGGCCAGAGCACGACGTGAATTCACCCCACTTTGTTCCCGCCTAGCCAAAGCAAATAGAAAATTCGCTCTTATATACCCAGCACGATTGCGCCTGTTCAAAGGATCTTCATTTACAGACTTCTCCACCGTGGCTGATGCGGAAGCATATCTACTGGAGGAGGAAAACGGCCGTTCTTCACTGCGCCAGCCCTCAACGGACTCGACTCCTGACTGCTAACCACGGCTATGAAATTCCTTAGCGTGGTTATCTCCTCCTTTACTGGCGATTACTCTATTGCTTTGATATATCTGTTTATGTTATAGCTGTTAATCGCTAGAGGTTCTTGAAATTATTGGTGGGAGGAGACGCCTCTATTACCGACGTAAATGCTATGGCGGGTGCCATTTCATCATTAATCCCATTTTGAATGGGATCCTTCTTTTAAGGCGCCTTCCACCTAAAGTTCTCCACATATTATTCTGAGTTATGTTTTGTTTAAGCCATATATAAGCTATGCTTATTGTTTCTCAGTACCAGGGCTGGGGCAAGCCTGGAGTTCTTATCTGGTTCTCCAATTGGCGAACTATAGGTCAATTTAGATTATATTTGTACCTGAAGTGCACTTTTGATGCTAATCTTTTGATCCATTCTTTTCTGGATCCTTTACTTTACTTTCCCCCACTTTTTCTACCCATTGTTCTCTCCTCTCTGTGTCTTGTCCTGTTGGTTTTCTATGTCCATGATATCAATGTATTTTGTGGATATGATATTATCGGTTTTATTTATTGCCATGAACCATACCTTTCTTCAGCAGAATGATGACCAGTTTAAAAATTGGCACATATAATGTAGGTGGCTTCCACTCCCCCATAAAGAGGAAGAAAATCTTACTTTACTTATCTAAACTATATGTAGATGTTGCATTCCTCCAGGAGTCTCATCTCCTTCCCCCTGAGATTGACAAGCTCAATTGCCTGGGCTGGAGAGTGCTGGTGTCCGCCCCATTTACTGCCAAGGCCCGTGGGGTACTCATTTTGATTAGACGCTCAGTCCAAGTAGACCTTCACTCCTCCCAATCTGATACTGAAGGCAGATATCTCATTGTAGACACCACCCTAGATGACTCACGTTTTCTACTGTGTAATGTATACGCCCCCAATATTGATCCCCAGCCCTTTTTTCTGTCCATTGCCGCTAAACTGCACCCACACTCTCATAAACAGGTGATACTCGCAGGTGACTTTAACTCTACTGTATCCAATGCTCTTGATAGGAATACCAAATCCAGATCTGGCCGTTATACTCCCAAATATGGTTTACCATATCTAATGTCACAGCTGCACTTGGTGGATGTGTGGCGAGCCTGTCATCCAGTCGACCGTGAATACACTTGTTTATCGGCTGCTCATGGTACACTGTCGAGAATCGATTATCTGCTCATCTCGGCTTCTATGTTTACCAGGGTGCAAACTTCTGAAATTGAACCGGTGTCCTTGTCGGATCATGCGGTCTGCTGGATGGCTCTCGCCACCTTCCCCAATAGAGGCCCTGTCAGACAATGGCGCTTCCCATCCCACCTGACCAATTCCATTCAATTTAGAAATATGCTGGAGGCATCATGGGCTGACTTTACACATTGTAATATAACTGCAGAGAATGAATCACCGCTCCTGTTCTGGCAGACGTCTAAGTCAGTACTAAGAGGCTCTATCATCTCCTTCACATCCAAACATAAGAAAGACACACAAGCTCTGTACCTTGACGCTCAATCTAAACTTACTGACGCCTACCAAGCGTTCACGCAGTCCCCCACCCCAATTACCAGAAAACTCTACCATGAACAGAAATCCCTTTTTGACAAACTCTTAACCCAAACCGAATCTAAATTAGCATTTATGTCTCAATGTAGATTCCATAAATTCGGCAATCGATCTAGTCGATTGCTTTCAAATCTCCTGAAAGGTCAACATCCCCCAACACTTATCCATGCTTTAACTAGGGCTGACGGCACTGTGGTACATGATTGTGGCCAGGTGTCTGAGGTTCTGCAGTCTTTTTATTCCTCACTATATTCTGAACCTTCTATTGATCACCAACAACAACACTCTTTCTGGTCTTCCCTTACGCTTCCCTCTCTATCTTCTACCTCATCCCAACCCCTACTGAACCCCATTACTGAGGAGGAGGTGCTCCATGCAATTCACTGTTTGAAACCAAACAAAACCCCTGGACCTGACGGTCTAACCAATGAATATTATAAAATACTGGCCCCTCAATTGGTCAAACCCCTTTGTGAACTATTCAATTTGCTGTTGTCCGGAACGCCCCCTCCACTATACTTCAATGCTGCGATTCTGAAAATTCTTCATAAACCAGGGAGAAACCCCCTGCTTCCCAGTTCATATAGACCTATATCCTTATTGAATACGGATTACAAGATATATACCAAGATCTTGGCAGACAGGGTAAAGCTTCTCCTGCCCTCTCTGATCCAGGAGGACCAGACAGGGTTTATTTGGGGACGCCACTCTACGGTGAATGTGCGTAAGATACTGACTGTCATGCAGTGGTTGGAGACTTCGGGAGACCAGAACCCCTATGCCCTTCTCTCCCTTGATGCTGAGAAGGCTTTTGACCTAGTCACATGGGATCACCTTTTTGACACCATGCACAGGTTTGGGTTCCCGGAGGCCTTCATCCATGCAGTACGTCTTCTCTATCATGACTCTTCCTCTCAAATCCTCTCTAACAATTATATGTCCTCTCCCATCCCCCTCCATAGAGGGACCAGACAAGGCTGCCCCCTTTCACCCCTTCTATTTGCTATAGCTATAGAACCCCTAGCCACTGCACTGCGCATGTCTCTAGAATATACTGGTATTGTCGTTGGGTCGACTGAAGTGAAACTCAGTCTATTTGCCGATGACATGCTTTTATTTATCTCTAACCCCCAATTTTCCATCCCTGCTATAAAACACATTATAGATAATTTTAGCTCTTTCTCTGGATTTCGCGTGAACTATGACAAGTCACGCCTCCTCCCTCTAGGCCCTGGTCACTCCACAAACCTTCTATCCCCCACACTGACACAATTCACAATTTGCCGCTCTCCACTTAAATACTTAGGCATCATGATTCCCCCTAATCTGGACGCCCTATACTCTGCTAATTTCCACCAGATATACTCCTCGGCGGAGAAAATATTGAACGGATGGATGGATTTACCTCTATCATTGTCTGGTAGGGTAGTGGTTATTAAAAGCTTTATTTTTCCCAAATTATCCTATGTCCTCCAGATGCTTCCCTTGCAACTTTCCAAGTCAGATATCCAACGATTTGACTCCCTGTTTACAAGATTCATCTGGGCAAAAAAGAAATCTAGGGTATCCCGCCATATTTTGCGACTGCCGAGACCGGAGGGTGGTTTTGGGATGCCAGACATCTCTGCTTTTTCAAATGCAGCTATGTATCGATACATGGTAGATTGATTTTCTGGTGGCTCTGTATATACTCTCCCCAACATAGAGGAACACCTTTTCCATCCTTTCTCCCCAGCTGCTCTCCTTCATGCACCTACCTCACTGATTCCTTCCCATATAAAATCCAACATACTCTTTCATGACACTTATAAAGCCTGGAAATCTATCAATAAACGATTGCACAGGAATTCCTCTAACTCCCCTTACACCACCTTTTGGGGCAACCCACAATTTCCTCCTGGTTTGGACGGCCGTGCTTACTTGACGTGGAAAGAGAAGGGCATCTCGTGCATTCGAGATATCTTTGACCCTGGGGGTAAGATCTACTCTTTCTCTGCATTATCAGATAGATATGGTCTACCCAACTCCCAATTTTATATGTACCTCCAATCCCGTCATTTTGCACGGTCGTTACCACCTGGAATGGCCCTTGATACGGCCATTGACCCTCTTACCCCTCTCCTGCGTTTTAATCTGACCATAGGATATAGGCTGCGTAATTTATATTCTATTCTCATAGACTCAGGGAAAACACCCTTGCAAAATGCTCTCCACTCGCTCTGGCAGCGGGACATACCTGATTTCCCGGTTATGTCAGTACTTATGTCCAAACTGTCCCCCACATTTAAATATTTAAAATCCGCAGCTTTGCAGGAAACGCACCTCAAATTCCTAAATAGAGCCTACATCTCCCTGAAACAGCATTCCTATTTCACCCTGGCCTCTACGGGTCGATGTTTTAAATGTGGGATGGCTGAGGCCACCTACTATCATAACTTCTGGGACTGCAGGAAAATAAGAACTTTCTGGGACAAGCTGATAAACCATGTTAATTATATCTTTTCAGTTCGAATCACCAAGCTCCCTACCGCATGTCTATTTTACTGCTTTTCAGATTGGGACCTGGGACCACACAAACAGAAGATTATACCTGCCCTGACAGTTATCCTTACTATCGCAAAAAAATTAATCCTCACCCATTGGTTACACAAACAATCTCCATCTATTGCAGAAATGAGAACCTCTCTGCTAAACAACATATTTTACGAGCGACAGGCTCTAGTACCGGATATAGAGTCAGGGGCCCCTAGATTCTATGGGAAATGGGAAACTGTTATACAAAGCTTTGATAATGCCACTCAGCTCAGAATCCAGAAAATCTTCGAACCCACCACTTGGCATTTGTATAGACAGATTGATTAATGTTATTAACTTTGCTAAGTTTGAAATGTGTTGAACCGGTAAATAATATCTACTTATCGCAGTCCACAGGACATATATCCAACCTGACAACCTTATGGTATAATTTTTCCTTTAGAGAATGATGCTGTATGTTGTCCTGTTTTCATGTCTTGTCCACCCCCCCCCCCCCTTTTCCCCTCCATCTCCCACCCCCTCTTTTTTCTTTCTTTCTCCTCTCATTTCTCTTCCCTCTACAATCTATACGAATTCGAATTTCTACCTAACCAATCTTCTTTACAAAATAGAAAATTATTTGAAGAAGGGTTATTATCTCTCCATTTTCTGTTTTCTTTCTCCTTGTCTGTAGTGGTCTCTCAGCTGCCAAGGGGCTATATGGTCAGATACTGAGGTTTATTACAAGTCTTTACGTCCACTAGATACCTTCATGTCTCTTTAATATCAGATCTCACATTTCACTAAGCAAAACGGTAACCCTAGACAATAGGAATGGAATATATCCTATGGATATCATTTATTACCAAACTCTTACTTGTACTATATGTAATTATGCATGTATTTTCCACTTACCGAGACATTATTGTATGACCCTGACCTACCTCGTATTTCTATTATTTGTACCTCTCCACTATGAATCCAGACATGGAATTTTGTACATCTATCTGTACCTTTCTTCAATAAACATTGTTTTGAAAAAAAAAAAAAAGTGTTTGACCCCGACCAAGTCGCCGCTCGGCAAAGTTGTAATGCCGAGACGCCTCGGGCAGCCGCCCAAGAAGAGCCCACCTTCCTAGTGGAATGGGCCTTAACCGAATTTGGTACCGGCAATCCAGCCGTAGAGTGAGCCTGCTGAATCGTATTACAGATCCAGCGAGCAATAGTCTGCTTCGAAGCAGGAGCGCCAATCTTATTGGCCGCATACAGGACAAACAGAGCCTCTGTTTGCCTAATTCTAGCCCTCCTGGCTACATAAATTTTTAAGGCCCTGACTACGTCCAGGGATCTGGAATCCTCCAGGTCACTTGTAGCTACAGGCACCACAATAGGTTGATTCATATGGAACGAAGAAACCACTTTAGGCAAAAATTGCGGACGTGTCCTCAATTCAGCTCGATCCACATGAAAAATCAAGTAGGGGCTCTTGTGTGACAAAGCCGCCAATTCTGACACTCGCCTTGCTGATGCTAAGGCCAACAACATGACCACCTTCCAGGTAAGACATTTCAACTCAACCTTGTTAAGCGGTTCAAACCAGTGTGATTTTAGGAACTGCAACACCACGTTCAGGTCCCATGGTGCCACTGGAGGCACAAAAGGGGGCTGGATGTGCAGCAGTCCCTTTACAAACGTCTGGACTTCTGGAAGAGAAGCCAATTCCTTCTGAAAGAAAATCGAGAGGGCCGAAATCTGTACCTTAACAGAGCCTAATTTCAGGCCCATATCCACTCCTGTCTGTAGGAAGTGGAGAAGACGACCCAGATGAAAATCTTCCGTAGGTACATTCTTGGTCTCACACCAAGACGCATACTTTCGCCAGATACGGTGATAATATTTTATCGTCACCTCCTTCCTAGCCTTTATTAAAGTAGGAATGACCTCTTCCGGCATCCCCTTTTTCGCTAGGATTCGGCGTTCAACCGCCATGCCGTCAAACGTAACCGCGGTATGTCTTGAAATACACAGGGGCCCTGCTGCAACAGGTCTTCCCTCAGAGGAAGAGGCCAGGGATCTCCTGTGAGCATCTCTTGTAGATCCAAGTACCAGGCCCTTCGAGGCCAGTCTGGGACAACGAGTATCGTCTGTACTCTTCTTCGTCTTACGATCCTCAACACTTTTGTGATGAGAGGAAGAGGAGGAAACACGTAGACCGATTTGAACACCCACGGTGTTACCAGAGCGTCTACTGCCACTGCCTGAGGGTCCCGAGACCTGGCGCAATACCTCCGAAGTTTTTTGTTGAGGCGTGACGCCATCATGTCTATTTGAGGAGTTCCCCAAAGACGTGTTACGTCTGTAAAGACTTCTTGATGAAGTCCCCACTCTCCTGGATGGAGATCGTGTCTGCTGAGGAAGTCTGCTTCCCAGTTGTCCACTCCCGGAATGAAGACAGCCGACAGAGCGCTTACATGATTTTCCGCCCAGCGAAGGATCCTTGTGGCTTCCGCCATCGCGACTCTGCTTCTTGTCCCGCCTTGGCGGTTCACATGACCCACTGCTGTGACATTGTCTGATTGAATCAGAACCGGTAGGTTTCGAAGAAAACTCTCCGCTTGTCGAAGGCCGTTGTAAATGGCCCTGAGTTCCAACACATTGATGTGTAGACAGGACTCCTGGTCTGACCAAAACCCCTGAAATTTTTTTTTTCCTGTGTGACCGCTCCCCATCCTCGGAGGCTCGCGTCCGTGGTAACCAGGATCCAATCCTGAATTCCGAACCTGCGACCCTCCAGGAGGTGAGCACTTTGCAACCACCACAGGAGGGACACTCTGGTCCCTGGGGACAGAGTTATTTTCTGATGTAAGTGCAGATGGGACCCGGACCACTTGTCCAGAAGGTCCCATTGAAAAGTCCTTGCATGGAACCTTCCGAAGGGAATGGCCTCGTAGGCCGCCACCATTTTCCCCAGAACTCGAGTGCATTGGTGAACTGACACCCTTTTCGGTTTTAGCAGGTCTCTGACCATGTTCTGGATGTCTTGGGCTTTCTCTATTGGGAGGAAGACCTTCATTTGTTCCGTATCAAGTATCATACCTAGGAACGGTAGCCGAGTTGTCAGGATCAACTGTGACTTCGGTAGATTTAGAATCCAACCGTGTTGCTGGAGCACTCTCAGAGAGAGCGCCACACTGCTCAGCAATTTCTCCCTTGATCTCGCTTTTATCAGGAGATCGTCCAAGTATGGGATAATTGTGACTCCATGCTTGCGCAGGACCACCATCATTTCCGCCATTATCTTGGTGAAAATCCTCGGGGCCGTGGAGAGTCCAAACGGCAACGTCTGAAATTGGTAATGACAATCCTGTACAGCGAATCTCAGGTATTCCTGATGGGGGGCATATATGGGGACATGAAGGTACGCATCCTTTATGTCCAGAGACACCATAAACTCCCCCTCCCCCATGTTGGCTATTATCGCTCTGAGAGATTCCATTTTGAATTTGAATCTTTTTATGTACAGGTTTAGGGGTTTCAGATTCAAAATAGGTCTGACCGAACCGTCCGGTTTCGGGACCACAAATAGGGTTGAGTAGTAACCTCTTCCCTGCTGGTGCAGGAGAACCTTGATTATCACTTGCTGTATACACAGCGTTTGAATTGCAGCTAACACTACATCCCTTTCCGATGTGGAAGCTGGTAGGGCCGATTTGAAAAATCGGCGCGGGGGCACCTCCTCGAATTCCAATTTGTAACCCTGGGAAACTATTTCCAACACCCAGGGATTCAGGTCCGAACTGACCCAGGCCTGACTGAAAAGTCGAAGACGTGCCCCCACCGGTGCGGACTCCCTCAGGGGAGCTCCAGCGTCATGCTGTGGGTTTTGGAGCAGCCGGGGAGGACTTTTGTTCCTGGGCACCTGCCGAAGCAGGTGCTCTCTTGCCTCTGCCCTTACCTCTGGCGAGGAAAGAGGATCCCCGACCTCTTTTGGACTTGTGCGACCGAAAGGACTGCATCTGATAGGGTCTTACTTTCATTTGCTGTTGGGGAATATATGGTAAAAAATTTGATTTACCTGCTGTAGCTGTGGAAACCAGGTCCGTCAGCCCATCCCCAAACAATACATCCCCCTTATAGGGTAGTACTTCCATATGTTTCTTGGAATCCGCATCACCCGTCCATTGGCGAGTCCATAAGGATCTTCTCGCTGAGACAGACATGACATTGGCCCTAGAAGCTAGCAATCCAATGTCCCCTTGAGCATCCCTCATAAATAAGACTGCGTCTTTAATATGGGCTAGAGTTAGGAATATAGTATCCTTATCCATATTATCAAATTGATCTGTCAGCTTATCTGTCCAAGCTGCAATTGCGCTACACACCCATGCCGACGCAATTGTCGGTCTTAGCACAGCACCCGTATGAGAATAAATACCCTTTAAGGTAGTTTCTTGCCTGCGATCTGCAGGGTCCTTCAGGGCCGCTGTGTCAGGAGACGGTAGCGCCACTTTCTTTGACAAGCGCGTCAGGGCCTTGTCCACAGTGGGGGGTGATTCCCAAATCTCCCTGTCCTGCTTAGGGAAAGGGTATGCCATATAAATTCTTTTGGGGATCTGCGGTCTCTTATCCGGAGTCTCCCAAGCTTTTCCAAATAATTCATTTAATTCATGAGATGTGGGAAAGTTAATAATCTGTTTCTTTTCCTTAAACATGTGTACCCTTGTGTCGGGGACCGAGGGTTCATCCACAATATGCAACACATCCCTTATTGCAACAATCATACACTGAATGGTTTTAGTCACCCTAGGGTGCAATTTTACTTCGTCATAGTCGACACTGGAATCAGAATCCGTGTCGGTAGTAGTGTCTTGTGTTAAGGGACGCTTTTGAGACCCCGACGGGCCCTGTGAGTCGGTCCAATCTGAGGATTGACCCCCTGATGTCCCCCCTAAATCAGCCTTATCAAGCCTTTATGTAAAGATGCCACACTTGCATTCAACATATGCCACATGTCCATCCAATCTGGAGTCGGCACAACCGACGGGGACACACCACTCATTTGCTCCACCTCCTCCTTGGAGAAGCCTTCCGTCTCAGACATGTCGCACACACGTCCCGACACCCCACACACACAGGGATTAACCTATAAGGGGACAAAACCCCAACCAGGTCCTTAAGGAGAGACAGAGAAAGAGTATGCCAGCACACACCAGCGCTTAAAAACACTGGAAAAAATATGTCCAGATAGCGCTTTTTTATATATATTATGCCAATTCCCACTCACTGCGTCGCTAATGTGCCCCCCTCCTCTTTTTTTCCAGCCTGTGATGTTCAGCAGGGGAGAGACCAGGGAGCCAGCGTTTTCCTCATGCAGCTTCTGTGGAGAAAATGGCGCTGGTTAGTGCTGAGGATCAAGCCCCGCCCACCCGACGGCGGGCTTCGGTCCCAGTGATTTTTCAATAAAATGGCGGGGGATCATAGATTTACTGCCTCCGCAGTCTAATCCAACTGTATTTGTGCCAAAATGTGAGGTTTATTGCTGCCCAGGGCGCCCGACCCCCCCCCCCCTGCGCCCTGCACCCTTCAGTGCTGCTCTGTGTGTGTGTGACTGGGAGCAATGGCGCGCAGCTTACCGCCTTACCTCATGAAGATCTGATGTCTTCTGCCGCCTAAGATGTCTTCTGCCTTCTCTATCCGGCTTCTATCTTCGGCATCTGTGAGGAGGACGGCGGCGCGGCTCCGGGACGAACCCCAGGTGAGACCTGTGTTCAGACTCCCTCTGGAGCTAATGGTGTCCAGTAGCCTTAGAAGCAGTGCCCAACTTGACAAGCCAGCTCTGCTTCTCTCTCCTCGGTCCCACGATGCAGGGAGCCTGTTGCCAACAGGACTCCCTGAAAATAAAAAACCTAACAAAATTATTTTTCCACAGAAAACTCTGGAGAGCTCTCTGCAGTGCACCCATTCTCCTCTGGGCACAGTTCTCTAACTGAGGTCTGGAGGAGGGTCATAGAGGGATGAGCCAGTGCACACCCATAGTCAAAGTTCTTTTTAGGTGTCCTATCTCCTGCGGAGCCCGTCTATACCCCATGGTCCTTACGGAGTCCCCAGCATCCTCTAGGACGTAAGAGAAAAGCAGAGGACCTTAAAGTGCCCATACACTACTGCGATGGATTGCATGCGATCATTCTTGAACTCCCTGGGTGCTCCCCGGCAATTCTGGACTCACGATATCTTACTCAACTGCATATTTTCACTCACGATTGGTTGCATGCAATCTATCAAGTGGCAATTAGTTTCCTTCAGCAGGAGCCAATTTAACTCTGCACACTTCTGCTTTGTGCTTAGTGAGGCTTGGTGTATACCTGCTGAATGCTCCACATTGCTACAGTGCACTGCTTTGTTTTGCTTGTCTTGACAAAATGCTTTATCCTGTGTTCTATTGTGATGGATTCCTATCACTATAGAGTGCTGCTGTCCTATGCTGTGGTCAAACTGAGTGGGGAGAGGGCCCAGCATAGAAGGAAGAAGCGAGCAACACTGGACAAAAGACTGGCTGCTGCAGAGGGAGAGTCGCTCCCACATGTCACTGCTGATGGAGATTAGGGAGAATAATCCGGATCACTACTGCAACTACCTGTGGATGGATGACACCACCTTCCAAAAGTTGCTGGTAACCCCCTATATCCAGAGGCAGATTACAAAGAGGAGTAGGGCAATCCCTGCTGAGCAAGGGTGTAGCAAGGGTGGCTCCGGTGGAGCGCGAGCTCCAGGCGCCGAAAAAGTTAGAGGGCGCACTGTCGCCCACCACCCCACATTCCCGCAGGCCACTGTACTGGCAGCCACAGAGCAGGAGCACACTGACTCGGAAACTAGGTAGAGAACAGGACAGGCCAGAGGTGACAGTAGGAGACACTGACAGCCAGCACATGCCGGAGATCTGCCAACCCTCTTTATAGTGCTGTGAGGCAGTAATGTTAAACATTACTTCGTCCGTACTGCTATGCCCCTAAATTGTTGTTGCAAGCCTTCAGCCCGCATTGACCCTATTTCAAACATAGGTGGCACCCAAAGGAAACTTTCACCCTGAGCTCCACATGGTCTAGAACCGACACTGTCACCAATTTAGGATTTTTAAATATTGACTGAAAGTGAGCGTATTCCAAAATGTCCATTCTCTGAGATGGGGTGATCGAGGATTTGGCCAAGTTGATCAGCCAACCGTTTGGTAGGTGGACGTTGAGCAGCCAAGCTTGCTTGGCTTGGAGGCCTGACTGTGCAATGTGACCAAGGAAATTACTGACCTTCGGTCTTGCCTAGTGGACGGAAGGACAAAGTTAAAGGCCATCCTGAGGAAGCTGAAAGCAGGTGAGCTGTCTTAGATAAAGCCAGGTTTTCGACAATCTTGTCCAGTGCTAGTCCAAATAGGAACTCGCCCATGTACGGAAAGGCTTCCAGGGCTTTCTTGGTGTCTCAGTCCGCCTTCCAAGAGTGGAGCCACACAATGCGGTGAGCTGCAATGGAAACTGCCGAAGTCTTAGAAAATAAAAGTGCGCTGTCCAGAGCCGCTTCACCAATGTAGTAGGCAGCATCTCTGATGTTGGCAATGAGAGACAATTATTCTGTGGTCATAAAACTCTCTTCAAGGTCATTGACCCAAGTTCCCATGGCCTTAGCAACCAATGCTGTGGCGGTAGCCGGCCTGGCTGTCTCCCCTGTAAGGGAGTACAAAGATTTAAGACACGCATCCAATTGTCTATCTCAGCTCCTTAAGGGAGAACACAGTTGAGATAGGTAGGATGGAGCTCTTGATTAAGTGTGTCACATAAGCATCTACCATAGGTGGATTCTCCCACTTTGCACAATCCACTGTGGGTAACGGATAAAAGGAGCTAAGCTTTTTAGAAACCGTGAATTCTTTAGTACGCCTCAGTTCTAACTTGTGTGAAGTGGTCCAAGTGTGGAAACTCAGCTAGTATCACCTTCTGCCGTTTGAGCAGAGGATTCTTTGAAGTAGTAGGTTACTACTTTGTAGTAGTTCAGTGTCTTCGAGCTGAAGAGAGAATTTGACCACAATAATTAATGCTTATTAAATTTACAGATTGAGACTCCTCATCCCGAGAGAGATACTGCATCAGAAATCTCAGCTGGGTCAGCAGGAACTGATGATCAGTGTTGGACTGGCCCACAGAGGTACAGGGGAAACCACTGGTGGGCCCCACTGCCTGGGACCCTTCCACCTTCCCCTCTAGGGATCAAGCTTCCAGACCCTGCACTTGAATTGTACATTACATGTGTTAACTTATATTGCACAGCACTATTGTGTATTTTCTACAGTGCATTGCTGTTATTAATCTGGTACATTATCATGCATGCACTAGCAGTATTTACTATATCAATATATTAAGGGGCCCAGACCATGCACTCCCTAATGGTTAGCCAAGCCTCTGTGGAGGCTGAACACACCCCCTCTGGAGAGTGGCCACACCTCTAAGCATGGGCCCTTACCACTGCATCCCCCGGTGGGCCCTTCATGCCCCAGTCTGACATTGCTGCTGATTCTTTAGAATCAGAGAGTGGTGTAGAATGTGATGAAGGCACAGTACGTTTAGTAACAGCACCTGTAGGTAGTGTGCCTTGCCCTTGTATCATGTTATGAAATGCAGCAGAAGAAGCAGCCAGGCTTTGGATAAGAGACCCTGGATCTCAAGCAAGTTGACAAGCCTTGGATGAACTGTACCAATTGCTGTTGTGACGACTCCTGCTGATCGAGACAGTTCAGCACATCCTGGGAGACCCCAGCACAGGCACCCTGATCACAGGCGGAACCCATCTGGCTAGTGCCAACTGTCTGAATTTGGGGGGTCATTCAGAGTTGATCGCTAGCTGCCGATGTTCGCTGCATAGCGATAATTTAAAAAAAGGCAAAACTGTGCATGCGTATGGGGCGCAATGCGCGCACGCGCGGCACACAGGTACAAAGAGCATTGTTGTTTTGCACTCCTTCTAACGACGATTCCATTCGCAAAGCCGATCGCAAGGAGATTGACAGGAAGTGGGAGTTTATGGGTGTCAACTGACCGTTTTCTGGGAGTGTTTGGAAAAACGCAGGCGTGTCCAGGCATTTGCAGGGCGGGTATCTGACGTCAACCTTTGTCGCTGCAATCATCGCACAGAATAAGTAACTACGGGGCTTGTCTTGTTTTGCACAAAATGTTTTTGTACCGCTCGGCTGCACAGGCGTTTGCACTCTTGCAAAGCGAAAATACACTCCCCCGTGGGTGGCGACTATGCGTTTGCACGGCTGCTAAAAGTAGCTAGCGAGTGGTCAACTCGGAATGACCCCCTTGGTGTGTGGATGTCTCCTGACCAGCGTCGGAGTTACTAGCAGCTGGAGTAGTGATGGGCTGGAAACTGGGTGGCCAAATGCAGCTCCTTCTCATGTAGGAGTCAACAGCACTTTGATCCAGTGGGAACTAATGGTTAGGAAAACTAGCCTCAGGTAGTTGACTAGACCCAGATCAGAGGAGCGGAATCTTACCCCATCAGTGATCTTCTCCAGGGAACCCTGCTAGGGGATTTGGGTTTTGCTGCACCTGACAGGCCGATCGCGGCCCCCTGTCTGGGTTACTTGGGCTAGCAATATGAAGGGGAATGGAACTGGGAGATCTGGTTGGGGACTTTTGGACAGTATAGCAGAGAGTAGCTAAATTAACTTGCACTGATGACTGAATGTCAGACTTGCACCAATGGCTGAAGATACTGGACTTGCACCGATGGTCTAGGAGGATCAGACTTGTACCGATGGTCCAGGAGGATCAGACTTGCACTGATGGTCTAGGAGGATCAGACTTGCACCGATGGTCTAGGACAGGGGTGTCCAACTTTTTGCAAAGGGGGCCAGATTTGGTGAGGTGAAAATGTGATTTGGTGAGCCTGACATTCTTGGAATCATTAATCACCTCAGAAGACTAAACAAATAACTTGTCTTACCTGCTCTAATGTGAAGGGTGATACGGAGATCTCGACTGCAGTAAATAAGCCAGGTCTGGCTCAAAGACAGTGGTTTTGATGCGCAAGATGTCACGCAAGCGAGAGTCACTTGTCCTCACTCGGTTTTTGTTATGGTTCATAACCGAAAATGTCTTCTCGCACAAGTATGTCGAGCCAAACAAACTCAGCATTTTCTTAGCAAATGTTCGAGTCTCTTGGAACCTGCCTTTATCCAACTGGCAGTAAAAATTGACAAGAGGGAGCTGTTGGTACTGACTGCGACACACATGAAACCCTGAGCAGAGTGACAAGACAGGGAAAAACACTAGCCCGCAGGGTGTCATCCGGTACCTGGTTATTATGGTCAGAGTGTCAGGATGGCATAGCATATATTTATAACATGTAAATAAGGGCTGGCACTGTTCAGTTATAAAGAATCCAGATATATCACACACCTATCCAGATATAGAAGAGGGGGTCCCAGTAATAGTGTACTTTGATATATATATTGTTTAGTTGGGGGACGAGCATAAAATTAGGATCACAGACTTTTTCAAGATGGCCACCGCCGCATGTGTGCCATCCCAGTCGCACTGCAGAGTCCCAGGGGAGCACAGTAAACTAGCCAGCCATTCGCCGCCAATCCACGGCAGAAGCAGGGGTCCAGCAAAGCAGGGACGTCTAGCGGAGGACACCGCTAGCCGCTTCATGTCACACTGGGTCTCTCCGTGTGGCTTGGGATGCCCGCGGATGGGGCACGCTGTGCTGTGGATCCCAGCCTAAGGTGGAGGGGAAGGCCGCAGCCCGCAGGAGCGAATTTATCATTGATCGCAAAAACGCGCTATTAAGAAATGGGAGGGTCCCCGGGGACGCGCTCCGCAGCAGCAAATCAGCGCTTGCTGTATTCTGGATTTAAATAGAGGAGGTGGAGCCTTACCGTTCCTCTCCTGTCCTGCTCACGTGCAACGGCTTCACAGGGTCCCGCCATGATGGTGCGGCTCCCTGGAACAGCATGCAAGACTCCCAGGGAGGCTGCAGAAGACGGTGTGTCTCTGCCTTGGGGGGTTTCACGGCTGGCAGGTATGTGATTGACTGTGCTGCGGGGGGGAAGGGGCACTGATGACTGTATGTGCTGCGGGGAGGGGGGGGGGGAGTTGTGCTGGAGACTATGGGCGGGAAGTACTAATGCTTACTGCCACGGTAAGCATTAGTACCATTTACCACAGAGGCCATTTACCGAACAGGGGTATGTATTAAACCGCGGGCACTGAGATGCCCTTCTCACTCACCATCCAGTTGGGTGGCCGAGCCGGGCGGGGGGACAGCCAGCAGCAGGAGCAGCATGCTTGATATCAGCAGCCGAGGGTGCGGGCTGTAAGGGACGTGCGGAGCCCTAAGCTGGAGATCGGCAGCATGTTGACCGGCAACAAGCGGCTTCTGCTTCCGTGTTCAACATGCTGCTGATCTCCGGCTTTGCGCTACGCAGGGTTCGGGGGATGAGTGTCTGCTGCCGGTGTACTGCAGCTACGGGTGTGCGGGCTCCGGAGGCTCTCAGCACTGTTGAATATCCCAGACAATGCAAACTAAAAAAAGAAAAAAAGCGCTATGCTAAATGTGTGTCAGCTGTCCCAACTAATTGACCAGTGCAAAAGAGATAATTAGTATTCCTCACCTTAATGAGGACTGCTGCTCTCAAACTATTGGGTTGTTGATTCCCAATAAACTTAGAAACAAGGGCCCTCATTCCGAGTTGTTCGCTCGGTATTTTTCATCGCATCGCAGTGAAAATCCGCTTAGTACGCATGCGCAATGTTCGCACTGCGACTGCGCCAAGTAACTTTACTATGATGAAAGTATTTTTACTCACGGCTTTTTCTTCGCTCCGGCGATCGTAATGTGATTGACAGGAAATGGGTGTTACTGGGCGGAAACACGGCGTTTCAGGGGCGTGTGGCTGAAAACGCTACCGTTTCCGGAAAAAACGCAGGAGTGGCCGGGGAAACGGTGGGAGTGCCTGGGCGAACGCTGGGTGTGTTTGTGACGTCAACCAGGAACGACAAGCACTGAAATGATCGCACAGGCAGAGTAAGTCTGGAGCTACTCTGAAACTGCTAAGTAGTTAGTAATCGCAATATTGCGAATACATCGGTCGCAATTTTAAGAAGCTAAGATTCACTCCCAGTAGGCGGCGGCTTAGCGTGTGTAACTCTGCTAAAATCGCCTTGCGACCGATCAACTCGGAATGAGGGCCAAAGTGAAAAAGAGTTGAAAGCGCGGTCCAGATTAAAGATTTGGTAAAAAATATTTATTAAATATAAAATTCAATATATCACTTAATACGATCCACCTATATGTCTAAAACACATTACTTGTACCACAATGCCCAATTCCTTGATAATTGTTAATTAACACAGCTTATACCATAGTAACACTGATGAATTACGTTTCCATATGAAACAATGTAGCATATATCCATTGTAGAGGAAATTGAAATATGCTACACTGTTTCATATGGAAACGTAATTCATCAGTGTTACTATGGTATAAGCTGTGTTAATTAACAATTATCAAGGAATTGGGCATTGTGGTACAAGTAATGTGTTTTAGACATATAGGTGGATCGTATTAAGTGATATATTGAATTTTATATTTAATAAATATTTTTTACCAAATCTTTAATCTGGACAGCGCTTTCAACTCTTTTGAATATCCAGCTGCATCAGGCATGTACAGCCCGCACCCTCGGCTGCTGATATCCGGCATGCTGCTGCTGGCTGTCCCCCCGCCCGGCCACACAGTTGTATGGTGAGAAGAGCATCTCAGTGCCCGAGGTTTAATACATGCGCCTCTGTAAATGGCCTCTGCAGTAAACGGTACTAATGCTTACCGTGGCGGTAAGCATTAGTACATCCTGCCGTATATGTGCTTCGCTGGGAAGAAGCACTGGTGACTATGTGCGGGGGGGATTGCACTGGTAACTGTATGTGCGGGGGATTTGCGCTGGTAACTATGTGCGGGGGGGGGATGCGCTGGTAACTATGTGCGGGGGGATTGCGCTGGTAACTGTATGTGCGGGGGGGGATTGCGCTGGTAACTGTATGTGCGGGGGGGATTGCGCTGGTAACTGTATGTGCGGGGGGATTTGCGCTGGTAACTGCATGTGAGTGTCATGACTGAGGTTTTTGTGAACCCGGTGTAGTGAAGTCTGTGCGGGCGACTGGAGGATTATGTGAATACTACCACTGACCTGGTTTGGAAATGCTGTGGACTCTGGGTTTCCTCCGGAGACTGGGGAGAGGAACCGCAGCAGAGATGGCCGAATCTAGGTTCTCCTCATGCAGGATTAGGTCGGCAGACAGGAGGCATGCTGAAGGTCTCCTGAAAGACAGAACTGGAAAGGCACTGATGAATCAGTGAAGAATACCAGGTATAATTGTGCTAAAGGGCACGGGGTGCTTGGAGACACTGAGGTGCTTGGGGACACTGAGGTGCTTGGAGACACTGAGGTGCTTGGAGACACTGAGGTGCTTGGAGACACTGAGGTGCGTAGGGGTGCTGAGGCACGGAGGTGCTGGAAGCACGGAGATGCTGTGGCACGGAGGTACTGAGGCACGGAGGTGCTGTGGCACGGAGGTGCTGGAAGCACGGAAGTGCTGGAAGCACGGAGGTGCTGGAAGCACGGAGGTGCTGGAAGCACGGAGGTACTGAGGCACTGAGGCACGGAGATGCTGAGGCACTAAGGTGCTGAGGCACGGAGATGCTGAGTCACGGAGATACTGAGGTGCTGGAAGCACGGAGGTACTGAGGCACGGAGGTACTGAGGCACGGAGGTGCTGAGGCACGGAGGTGCTGTGGCACAGAGGTGCTGGAAGCACGGAGGTACTGAGGCACGGAGATGCTGAGGCACTGAGGTGCTGAGGCACGGAGATGCTGAGGCACGGAGATACTGAGGTGCTGGAAGCACGGAGGTACTGAGGCACGGAGATGCTGAGGCACTGAGGTACTGAGGCACGGAGATACTGAGGTGCTGGAAGCACGGAGATGCTGAGGCACGGAGATACTGAGGTGCTGGAAGCACGGAGGTACTGAGGCACGGAGATGCTGAGGCACTGAGGTGCTGAGGCACGGAGATACTGAGGTGCTGGAAGCACGGAGATGCTGAGGCACGGAGATGCTGAGGCACGGAGATGCTGGAAGCACGGAGATGCTGAGGCACGAGGTACTGAGCCCTGGAGATCCCAACTACAACAGTAGTAAAACTGAAACACGACAGCTGTGGTTTTCAGTGGAGAACACGGAATTCAGTACTGTGCCTTTAAGACGAAACATTGCAGCTGTACCTTTACATTGAGACTCAGGGAAATGGTGAAATCAAATGGCAACACACAAATAAACCAAACGGTAACAAGGGAACAGAGTTTCCACAGGAACTTAGGTACAAAGGTTACCTTTAGGGAGCTCAGCTTAAGACCCACACAAGGCTGTATGTGACACAAGGAACTGGCCCAGATTCCAACTCAGCCTCCTGATTTATACTTCCTGGTCCTTGATGATTGGTGGGCAGGATTAGGTGATGTCACTGTCATGTGACTACTCTAGCCAAGGCTGTGATGTAGAATGAGGCCTAGCAGGCCAAGAGAACACTGAAGCCTGGACTTCTGCAAAACACAGGATGCTTGCTTTTAGATTACTGAATTCAGCCTCACACAGGAGATCACCACAGGTGGAGCTAATTAACTATTACCTCTCAGGCAGAGAACTCAGGAAAACTGACAAGCTGTTTAACTCCGTGAGTGAAAAGACACAGGATCCAGGACAGATGGCAGGGGTAAGTCACCAAATATAAAACCTACAGTCAGGATTGTGACAGTATCCCCCTCTTCAAGGGTGGACTCCGGACACCCATCTTGAATCTTAGAGGAACTTGAGAAATTCATACAGAAGAATTTAGGACCTTCGTTGATGCAGATTCCAAAGGTTTAGGACTAAATTCTTTAACTACAGCGTTACTGAAAGTCTGTAAGTCATGGAACACAGGATCATTACTCTCAAAGAGCATGTTGGCCCACTCCAAAGCTCTTCCTCTGAATGCCAGGAACAGATATCGAGTAACGTTGGAAAGAGTTACTGCACCTGAAGGATCAGACTCCATCCGAGAGAGAAATTGTTCAACCAGAGCGGCATATTGCAATAAATCTCCATCAAAGTAGATAGGTGGAAAACCATCAGACGAAAGCTTAGAGGATGAAACTGAAGAAAGCTTTGGCTGGACGAGTAGGACTGGATTGGATCCAAGGATACTTGAATTGGCTGGAGCCAAAGGAGACGGACCAGGCTGGTCCTGGAGTATTGCTGGACCGTCTGGAACCGGAACGGACTGGCCAAGCTGGGCCTGGAGTATTGCTGGACCGGCTGGAACCGGGACGGACTGACCAGGCGGAGCCTGGAGTATTGATGGACCGGCTGGAACCGGGACGGACTGACCAGGCGGAGCCTGGAGTATTGCTGGACCGGCTGGAACCGGGACGGACTGACCAGGCTGGGCCTGGAGTATTGCTGGACCGGCTGGAACCGGGACGGACTGACCAGGCAGGGCCTGGAGTATTGCTGGACCGGCTGGAACCGGGACGGGCTGAGCCCTTTCTTCACAGGGCTGGGCTGAGGCAAGAGCCCCCACTTCACGGGGCTGGGCTGAGGCAAGAGCCCCCTCTTCACGGGGCTGGGCTGAGGCAAGAGCCCCCTCTTCACGGGGCTGGGCTGAGGCAAGAGCCCCCTCTTCACGGGGCTGGGCTGAGGCAAGAGCCCCCTCTTCACGGGGCTGGGCTGAGGCAAGAGCCCCCTCTTCACGGGGCTGGGCAGCACTCTGTAGAATCTCTGGCTGGGCAGCACTCTGTAGAATCTCTGGCTGGGCAGCACTCTGTAGAATCTCTGGCTGGGCAGCACTCTGTAGAATCTCTGGCTGGGCAGCACTCTGTAGAATCTCTGGCTGGGCAGCACTCTGTAGAATCTCTGGCTGGGCAGCACTCTGTAGAATCTCTGGCTGGGCAGCACTCTGTAAACTCTCTGGCTGGGCAGCATTCTGTAGACTCTCTGGCTGGGCAGCACTCTGAAAACTCACTGGCTGGGCAGCACTCTGAAGACTCACTGGCTGGGAAGCACTCTGAAGACTCTCTGGGGCTGGACGCTCTGAAGACGCCCCTCCTGGGGCTGGACGCTCTGAAGACGCCCCTCCTGGGGCTGGACGCTCTGAAGACGCCCCTCCTGGGGCTGGACGCTCTGAAGACGCCCCTCCTGGGGCTGGACGCTCTGAAAACGCCCCTCCTGGGTCTGTGGACACGGACTCCTCTGTGACTGTAAATGGCTTGAACATTCTTCTCTGGACACCCAACTTGGGATAAGGTCTTTTAACCACCGGACCCCAGTCATAAATTTGAGTCTCTCTCAGAAGAGTAGCCTTCTTGATACCCCCGTCAGCAGCAGAAGAATCGGATACTGTGGATGACTTGTAGACATGAGCACTATGATACTGAGATTTGTCACTATTACCTGGCTTGCGAAGAATGCAGTCTTTAACAAAATGACCAGAATTTCCACAGTAAAGACAGAGATGTAGCTCCTTACGCCGCTGACGTTCAGCTTCAGAGAGCTTGGGCCGTGGATAGCTCTGATGAAAAACTTTCCCTTGCGCAGAGGAAGAGACTCTATTAACTGGATGGGACAAAACAGGATCAACAACGTTGGTAGTATTCCTGAGGAGATCAGGCATCACAGAGAGAATACTAGACAAAAGTTCTTGTAACTGTAGTAACATCTGGTAGAAAATCTGCAGTTGGTCAGGAGTCTTAGAGCAGAAGGTCATAGAATCTCTGGAGGACGAATTCCGCTGCAGACACTGTGCCAATCGATGCTGAGTCGACTCCAGACCTTCCAAGCGTCCTGCAATATTGCTTAGGAGGTCATGCGTCAGACTAACACTTTCGGCCGGGTCCATGTGGCCAGTTCCTACTGTCATGACTGAGGTTTTTGTGAACCCGGTGTAGTGAAGTCTGTGCGGGCGACTGGAGGATTATGTGAATACTACCACTGACCTGGTTTGGAAATGCTGTGGACTCTGGGTTTCCTCCGGAGACTGGGGAGAGGAACCGCAGCAGAGATGGCCGAATCTAGGTTCTCCTCATGCAGGATTAGGTCGGCAGACAGGAGGCATGCTGAAGGTCTCCTGAAAGACAGAACTGGAAAGGCACTGATGAATCAGTGAAGAATACCAGGTATAATTGTGCTAAAGGGCACAGGGTGCTTGGAGACACTGAGGTGCTTGCGGACACTGAGGTGCTTGGAGACACTGAGGTGCTTGGAGACACTGAGGTGCTTGGAGACACTGAGGTGCTTGGAGACACTGAGGTGCGTAGGGGTGCTGAGGCACGGAGGTGCTGGAAGCACGGAGATGCTGTGGCACGGAGGTACTGAGGCACGGAGGTGCTGTGGCACGGAGGTGCTGGAAGCACGGAAGTGCTGGAAGCACGGAGGTGCTGGAAGCACGGAGGTGCTGGAAGCACGGAGGTGCTGGAAGCACGGAGGTACTGAGGCACGGAGATGCTGAGGCACTAAGGTGCTGAGGCACGGAGATGCTGAGTCACGGAGATACTGAGGTGCTGGAAGCACAGAGGTACTGAGGCACGGAGGTACTGAGGCACGGAGGTGCTGAGGCACGGAGGTGCTGTGGCACGGAGGTGCTGGAAGCACGGAGGTACTGAGGCACGGAGATGCTGAGGCACTGAGGTGCTGAGGCACGGAGATGCTGAGGCACGGAGATACTGAGGTGCTGGAAGCACGGAGGTACTGAGGCACGGAGATGCTGAGGCACTGAGGCACGGAGATACTGAGGTGCTGGAAGCACGGAGATGCTGAGGCACGGAGATACTGAGGTGCTGGAAGCACGGAGGTACTGAGGCACGGAGATGCTGAGGCACTGAGGTGCTGAGGCACGGAGATACTGAGGTGCTGGAAGCACGGAGGTGCTGAGGCACGGAGATGCTGAGGCACGGAGATGCTGGAAGCACGGAGATGCTGAGGCACGAGGTACTGAGCCCTGGAGATCCCAACTACAACAGTAGTAAAACTGAAACACGACAGCTGTGGTTTTCAGTGGAGAACACGGAATTCAGTACTGTGCCTTTAAGACGAAACATTGCAGCTGTACCTTTACATTGAGACTCAGGGAAATGGTGAAATCAAATGGCAACACACAAATAAACCAAACGGTAACAAGGGAACAGAGTTTCCACAGGAACTTAGGTACAAAGGTTACCTTTAGGGAGCTCAGCTTAAGACCCACACAAGGCTGTATGTGACACAAGGAACTGGCCCAGATTCCAACTCAGCCTCCTGATTTATACTTCCTGGTCCTTGATGATTGGTGGGCAGGATTAGGTGATGTCACTGTCATGTGACTACTCTAGCCAAGGCTGTGATGTAGAATGAGGCCTAGCAGGCCAAGAGAACACTGAAGCCTGGACTTCTGCAAAACACAGGATGCTTGCTTTTAGATTACTGAATTCAGCCTCACACAGGAGATCACCACAGGTGGAGCTAATTAACTATTACCTCTCAGGCAGAGAACTCAGGAAAACTGACAAGCTGTTTAACTCCGTGAGTGAAAAGACACAGGATCCAGGACAGATGGCAGGGGTAAGTCACCAAATATAAAACCTACAGTCAGGATTGTGACAGTGAGTGGGTGATTGGGCTGGTAACTGTATGTGCGGGGGGGATTGCGCTGGTAACTGTATGTGCGGGGGGAATTGCGCTGGTAACTGTATGTGCGGGGGGAATTGCTCTGGTAACTGTATGTGTGGGGGGGATTGCTCTGGTAACTGTATGTGCGGGGGGGGGATTGCGCTGGTAACTGCATGTGAGTGGGTGATTGCGCTGGTAACTGTATGTGCGGGGGGGGATTGCGCTGGTAACTGTATGTGCGGGGGGGGGGATTGCGCTGGTAACTGTATGTGCGGGGGGGATTGCGCTGGTAACTGTATGTGCGGGGGGGATTGCGCTGGTAACTGTATGTGCGGGGGGGATTGCGCTGGTAACTGTATGTGAGTGGGTGATTGCGCTGGTAATTGTATGTGTGTGAGGGATTGCGCTGGTAACTGTATGTGAGGGGGGAATTGCTCTGGTAACTGTATGTGCGGGGGGGGGGGGATTGCTCTGGTAACTGTATGTGCGGGGGGGGGATTGCGCTGGTAACTGCATGTGAGTGGGTGATTGTGCTGGTAACTGTACGTGCGGGGGGGATTGCGCTGGTAACTGTATGTGCGGGGGGGATTGCGCTGGTAACGGTATGTGTGGGGGGGATTGCGCTGGTAACTGTATGTGCGGGGGGGATTGCGCTGGTAACTGTATGTGCGGGGGGGGGATTGCGCTAGTAACTGTATGTGCGGGGGGAGGGGGGGAGATTGCGCTGGTAACTGTATGTGCGGGGGGGATTGCGCTGGTAACGGTATGTGTGGGGGGGATTGCGCTGGTAACTATGTGCGGGGGGATTGCGCTGGTAACTGTATGTGCGGGGGGAGATTGCGCTGGTAACTGTATGTGCGGGGGGGATTGTGCTGGTAACTGTATGTGCGGGGGGGGGATTGCGCTGGTAACTGTATGTGCGGGGGGGATTGCTCTGGTAACTGTATGTGCGGGGGGGATTGCGCTGGTAACTGTATGTGCGGGGGGGGGGGGGATTGCGCTGGTAACTGCATGTGAGTGGGTGATTGTGCTGTTCAGTTATAAAGAATCCAGATATATCACACACCTATCCAGATATAGAAGAGGGGGTCCCAGTAATAGTGTACTTTGATATATATATTGTTTAGTTGGGGGACGAGCATAAAATTAGGATCACAGACTTTTTCAAGATGGCCACCGCCGCATGTGTGCCGTCCCAGTCGCACTGCAGAGTCCCAGGGGAGCACAGTAAACTAGCCAGCCATTCGCCGCCAATCCACGGCAGAAGCAGGGGTCCAGCAAAGCAGGGACGTCTAGCGGAGGACACCGCTAGCCGCTTCATGTCACACTGGGTCTCTCCGTGTGGTCCGGGATGCCCGCGGATGGGGCACGCTGTGCTGTGGATCCCAGCCTAAGGTGGAGGGGAAGGCCGCAGCCCGCAGGAGTGAATTTATCATTGATCGCAAAAACGCGCTATAGCGCATTTTTTACCCACTTTTGAAGTCCGGGGACTCATTTT